>NC_138883.1:55328729-55779484 GCF_965194825.1 Balaenoptera physalus
TTCACATTATGTAGTTGAGAGGATCAGAATGCTCAATGATATTTGATATCTATTCTCAAAGTAAGAAAATAGTTAATAGCAATGGTGGGACTTCCAGCAAACAAGATAGCATAGACCCATTTTCCTCTGTTCTTCTCTGATAAGCATAACTATAAATCTGGTAATGGTGCAAGAGACAATGCAAGGATAACTCTGAAAGGTGTTCAGAAGAGGTGAGCTGGTTTAGGACACCAGGATGTGAGGCACAGCACAGCGGCAGGGCGTCTTGAGTCCCCCTGCCCAACAGAGAATGGTGTTCAGGTCCAGCATTTTCAGATGCAAATGGCAACAGAAGGCAGCCTAGGTATGCTGCTCTCCCCCCCATCCCCAAGTGGAATGGGAGTACCTCTGACAATATCAGGGGAGCAGGACATTGCCCACAAGGGGATCAACTGTGAGCCCCACCAGGGATAAGCATCCCGGGGAGATAATTCTTCCTCATGGGCCTGAGACTCTTCTTTTTGCAGAGAGATACTGAGGGGGCAGGCAGATTGGGCAGGGGAGTTCAGCTACAGCAGGCAGCCTGGTTCGGGGAAGCCTCTTTGTCTCCCTGGGGGCTCTTCTTCCCCAGTCAGAGAGTCAGGACAACCAGGAGCCACTGATAGGGGGGATCCTACCACAGTCTTCTCCCACTGAGGGAAACCCATGGCATTCCTGAGGAAACACATTCAATTTCCTCAGGTGGGACCAGGTGGGATCAGTGGGAGCCCTAGGGGCACTAGATAGACCAAACTAGCCAAAGTAACACTTCTAAGCTTCTGAAAGTTAGACTGCCATTGGAAGCGGAGCCCACAGATGTAAGTTAAGACCCATGGGCTACACCTAAACAGAGTGACTGCTTGCTAAATAAAAGATTCAAATAGGACCCAGAGGCTCCTAACATAGCAGACAGTATGTCCAGGATACAATATAAACTCACAACTTGAATGAGAAAAGACAATCAATCCACTGATGTCAACACCAAGGTGAATCAGATATTGGAATTATCTGACAAGGGTTTTAAAGCAGCCATCATGAAAATGCTTTGATAATCAATTACAAATTCTCTCAAGACAAATGAAAAATTAGAAAATCTCAGCCAACACTTAAATTTATAAAAAAAGAACAAAAGGGAAATTATAGAACTGAATGACACAATAATTGAAATTATAAAAACTCACTGGATGGACTCAATAATTAAGCATAGATAATTGTTAGAGGATTATACATTCATTTTTAAAATAGTTACGGAGAATTTACAAAGTGTAAACAAGTCAGACATGTTACCTGTATAGACTGTCAGTGAAATAGAGGAGTTGGGTGTTAAATAAATCACGGCAGAAATAATTATAATTGTGACAAGTGCTATGAAGAAAATGCCACAGATAAGAAGTACAGACAATCATTCTCAAGGGTATGGAATTTGAAGGAAAGATGAGGAGAGCAGAAGATAATTCATGAGGAGAAAGGCTCATTGAAGGGAGTTCGCTGAGTTTCCTGCAGGCTTCCTTCTGACTTGGTCAGCTCATGTTTGCCTCAGGAGTCTCTGTTTCCAGCTTTCTTGATAAAGCATAGACGATCTGAAATCCTTATGCTTCCTCTGAAAATTAGGATTGTGATGAGGTGAGTGAAGGACAACTTGTAGGATTCTGGTGCGGATGATGGGGTAAATATGGCAACATTATTAGGACTGGTTGTAGAGGAAGTGGAACAGGTTTAGAACTGGACAAAAATGAGGTCACTTTTGCAAACACTGAGCTGGAGATGCCTGGCTATCTGCTGCATCCTATTGGCAGATGGATTTGTGGTTTGGAGCTCAGCAGAGATCAGAGTTAGCGATACGGATTTGCCAGTCTTTAGCATGGATGGAGGTTAATGCAAGGAAGGAATGAGGTCATGGGGAGAGAGTATGTAGGATGAGAAAAGAGGGTCTAAGACATAAATGTAGGGATTGGGAGAAGAAGAGAGCCTGCAAAGATGAATACAGGGAAAACAGAGAAAAGTAATAGAAGCCAGATAATGTTAACGAAGGAAGGAAAGGTTAATGTCAAATGCTGCATAAATGTCAAGGAGGCAGGAGGACAAAAACAATTTGCAACAAGAACACTCAGTGCCCTTGACAGGAGCAGCTTCAATAATTTTTAAATGGAAAAAATGGAAACAGCACATATAGACTCTGTTTCTGGAAATTTGGCAGAGGGAGAGAAAGAAAGACAAAGGGAGGGGGTCAAGGTAAAGATTTTGTTTTTGATTTTGGTATGAGAACAGCAATTTGAATGTTTGTAGGCTCAGTAGAAGGGGCAAACCGAAGGGAAGAGGTTGGGACCCAAATAAGAAAGGGAGTGGCAGATGAGGCAAGGTCCTTGAAGTGGTGGTGGGAGCTGGATGATGGAGCAGAGGAAGGGGCATTATCCTTCATGGGACAGGGGGAGGGAGGGATTCTTTTTCCAATGAGGGAAGGATCATTTATAAAAGGGCAGAAATTGAAGTGTTATTACTTAATCCACTTTAATTTCCTTGTCACGTGGAAACAATGTGTCCTGCTAAAAATAAAAGGTGAAGTCATGGGTGGTGAAAGTTTGGAAAAAATATTAGAAATATTAAGAGGAGCAAGGAAAAGAAAATTGGAGGTTTTCTGGGAAGCATTGACTTACTAGTTGAGGATAGAGGCACGTGTGTGATGGAGTCATTTGACTATTTCTTCAGCGGGTAATTTTTGATCGTGACTATCAGCTGATCAATTTTGGAATGAGAGTTTAAGGAAGTGTTGGCACTTAACCAAAGTCTTCACAAATGAAGTTGAATATTTTGTAACATTGTTACTGTCAATGTTTACGTCGTGGCAAACTTTGTCAATTTACTAAATATATCACTAATTAGTTGATTAAAAACATGTTTTTCTTTTATTTATTATTCTGTAGGCACTTATCGGTTGCCTACAATGTGCACAGTACGTTTTCAGTCCCAGCGGGGAAGCCTAGAAAAGTTGCAATTCCTGCCTGCCATAAATTATCCATTTATTTGAAAGGAAATGATAAATAGCGCAACAATCAGGGAAGATAAGCAAAAATGAAAAGACAACTATTATTTTTGTTAAGGTCTACTACGTATCAGACATTGGACTTGGGTGTTTTATAGATGTTATCTCAGAGGCAATATTGGGTAATGATTAAGATTGTGGCCTCTGGAACCAGATTCTAAGTGCCTGATACATGATGGCGATTATTATCAGCTAATTGATTTCACAATAAATGCAGGGAGTAGACATTATTATTCCCGTTGTATAAACAAGGAAAGCGAAATTAAAGGGGTTAGATAATCTTGCATAAGATCACACAGTTGAAGTAGATTAAGATTCCAGTTTCTGATTATGTAGCCTTCATTTGTTTCCATGGACTCTGCAGCTGCTCACCTAATGTATAATGTTGTACAAATTGCATTTTCCTTAGAAATTATGCTTGCAAAGTAGGGGGTATGCTCAGCATGTGGTGACATTAATCACAGAAAATGGACTGATGAAAATGAGTCTTATGGAGGGATTTGTGGGCATTAGTTAGAGAAACAGAGTTAGAAAGACATTCTGGAATGAGGAAATAACATAAGTGAAGCAATAGCCGTGGGAATGACTTTTTTTTTTTTTTTTTTTTCTTTTTAAAGGCTGGGAAATGATAGGGAGGTAATTCTACTGGAGTTGGCCTCCATGCATTGTGAGATGAGAGGGTGAGTAACTATATGACTCATTTTCTAAAAATGATTTGATTTGTAGCTTTTGTTACTTACCTGTCCTTTTGACATTATTGCATTTTAAGAAAAATTGGAAATAATCATTTCTATTCTTTTCAATTTTGGTCTATCCAGTGGACCTATCCAGTTAGGTGGCCTTTCTTTTCCTGTGAATCACTAACACTGAACAGAATACTTGTGGACAAAATTTGTACATTAATACTTTTTTATGGATTGCCACATAAATACCAGCTATATTTCATCTGAATGGTTTTTTTTTCTAGGGTTTCCTAACTGGTTTCTTCATTTCCATCTTGACCCCTCTGTAGTAAAGGCTCTTCCCCCAGTCATGGTGATCCTTGGAAAATCTAAGTCCAATTATGTTACTGCTCAAAATTTCTAATGACTTTTCTATTTTCTCAAAATAAAATCCAATGTTCTTACTCTCAGCTATACGGTCCTGTAGATCTTGTCTCGTGCTGGCAACCTCTCTGACGTATCTGTGTTTCTTTCTCTATCCACGTTGCCTTGTCCATCATTTCCTTCAGCTCTCTGCTCAAATGCCATCTAATCATTGGGGTCTTTCCCAACCACTTTCTCTAAAATTGTCCTGTTCTTTTCACCTCTCCCCACATCTGTCCCAGCAACCTCTATTCTTCTTTACCTTGATTTTGTTCATATCACTCATCACCACCTGACATATTACATATTTATTTGTTTATTGTCTGTCTCTTCCCACTTGATATAAGCCCCATGAGAATGGGAACTTTGTCTTGTTCATTGTTCTTGGTATAATACCAAGAGCATTGGCATATAGTAAGTTCTAAACAAATACTTATTGAAGAAATGGAAATGAGTGAATAAAACTATTTTTACTAATGCTCATATATTTAACATTTTAAATTTATATTGGGCAGAATAATACCTCTAATATGGGAGCTATGCTGTGCTAAAGTACTTCACAAAATAACTGACCAAAACTTGTCATGCAGTGCCAGAACCCATGCTTATTTTCCTTATCCAAATAAGGGCTATTTTCATTATCCAAATACTATTCAGCACAGTGAAAGCATTTCCTAAAACAGACATGAATACCTTTTTTAAAAATTGAAAGTCATTAATGTACAGTGGATGGGGTTAACAATCCAGGGATTTGATTTGTTGTGAACAAATCAACAACAACAACAACAACAAAATTTGCATTTTTCTTTTGGTGGAGTGGTGACATTGTTGTGGAAAATCTGGGAAGGGTTATGAATGACAAATCTAACATGAAAATGAATTGCACTGCAAGCCTCTGCTTGAGAGAGTCTAAGAAAGGCTAGCGTGGTTTATCTATATTTGAGATACAATAGGAGACAGAGAGAGTTATTAATTCCTCCTCAACCATCAACACACTTCATGAGCTTGGATAGGTTCCCACACAAGCAATCAAACTCTGCCATTCCCCTTTGGGAATGAGCCAGACTGTCTTTCGTTTTTCAGTAAGGAGTCAGGAATTGCTGTTTTGTCATCGTAGTGATCTCTCAGGATAGAATAGGATGACTATAGAACCATCTGAGGCCAAGTCGACTTCCAATTTTGTGTCTATCTGGGTGTCCTCAATCTAATCAGTTCAACCTGTTTGTCCATCTGCTAGGGTCAAAAAACTGGCAAACAAGAGAGTATTGTACTATTCAACCTCAAGTTTGTATCATTTGAATTCTTCATGTTCTACTTCCTTGATTTATAAATGCCTAGTAGCCTGGTCAAGGCTGAGAAAAATACAATAGTGTGCTAACTGTAAATTATCAAAGACAACCAGACCAGATAGCCCTCTAAAGGTTTGTGTTGAAGAGATTGGCAAAGTGGCACATCAGTAAACAGTACAGGCTTGTGGGTTATCATTGGCTTTTATGTGTGCCCCCAGATTTCTTGTTTTGGCATGACAGTCTTTAATAACAATTATATTACTAGTGAAGCTTTCAAATGACGATCAAGAAGATTATAGTAGAAATTATATCTGCATATGTTTGGTTGTCTACTAGACAAAAACATTGTTAGAAGTTCTTTCCTGACACCCAGGTTCTCATAAAAACATGCAAACACAGTGTGCTGCCTCAAGAGACTACAATCACAGTGGTGATATTCCATTTTATACTTATGTTCTGAGAGATATCTCCCTGATGGTGGAATATATACCAAATTCCAGCAAACATCCAGTTTGAGAATGGGAGAGGAATTCCTGGCCCAGCACTGTTGGTCAACGCATAGAATTCACTATGTTAAATGGTGTCAGACATATTGCCTCCAATGCTTGCCAACTTTTTTTCACTCAATAATGCCAACATTGCCACTTCATCATGCAAACAGACAATCCAAGCCTGAAATATTCTTCTGCAGATGCTAATGACAGCAATCTCAGAGGGAGCCTCGTTCTTGTTTTGGTACTGTTGTACCTCAGACCATCATGTAGCATTCTGCCAATAACAGGTTTTAAATTAAAGTGTTCAGCTGTCTCAATGACTACAATAGAAGTGTTGGTGGCTGGCCTCTCCGTGTCACCCCTAGGGTATCCAAAGTCACCAGAACACTGGATACTTGGAGAGGAACCCTGCCTGTTTCCATCTATTCCCTCATCCCATGTCATCCTCTTTTTTCTATGGAGCTCAAAAGACTTTCTTCCCAATAAGGCGAAACTAGGAGTTCAAATTCGAGTGATGTTATCTTGGTTAGTCATTCACTCACAGGTATTTACATTTTCTGGGGCTCCCTTTGTCTGTGGCACAGTTCCTGCATCTTTGGCCTCATTGGCCATTATAACTCAGCCAGGACACTTGCTACTGCTATCAGAGGAAATGTCTGCCGCCCCTTGGGTGACTCAGTTAAACTTGTTCTCTGCCTTTAGAAGCTTTTACTCTGGGACAAGCAGCATGGGCGTGTCACATGGGTTTGGGTGTGTAGTGGTAGATATATCATTGTTTTAATTTGCAGTTATCTGATGATTAATGATGATAGCATCTTTTCATGTGCTTATTTTCCATCTGTATATCTTCTTTGGTGAGATATCTATTCAGATCTTTTGCTCATTTAAAAAAATTGGGATGTTCAGGTTTTTTATGCTTGAGTTTTAACTGCTTTTTGTATATTTTGGAGAGCAGTGCTTTATCAGATTATGTATTTTGAGAATATTTTCTCTAAGTTTGTGGCTTGTCTTCTGATACTATTAACAATGTATTTTGGAGAGCAGAGGTTTTTTTTTTTTTTTTTTTTCAACTACGCAATGTTGTTATTTTTATTCAACTATAAGCAAACAGCAGAATTAACACAACATTCAGCAACTACAGACTGGCTTTTCTTACACCGAAGAGTGATCAATTTAACAGGCACAGACTTTTGGATTTCTGATGACCTCTCACTCAGCCCTGCAGCTCATCTAGATGGCCAAGCTTTAACAGCAACTCTCTCCCTATTGCTTTTTTCAGTATTGCTCTTTAAAGGAGCCAGAGCAGGACACTGACACCCAATAACCAGCCTGCGATGTATCACATGGGGGACTAGTGGACGTGCCGGCCCCTGGTTGTCTTAGTGAGAGACAGGGCCATGAAAACACATGCCAGAAGATGCCATCACAGACAATCCTGGGCTCGGGCTCACAAAGGCAGAGGCAATCAACCTTTTCTTTTTTTTCAACCTCCCTTAAAGATTCTTTGATGGTCTGTTCTAATACTGCAGACCTGGTCTTTTTACCAGAATTTTTTTCTTCTTTAACGTCTGGGTTGTTATTCTTATATTAACATTTTGATGACCCCATCCTAGTACCAAAATATCCCCCAACAAAACGGAGTTCAAATTTGATCAAAACGTAAACCCCCTAGAATTACAGAGGACAGGCAGAAGGAAAAGTCACCCTAAACCTAAATCTGACCGCTCAGGGCTTGGGCAGGGGGAAGGGGAGAAATCTACATGCATCACTAAACTGAAACACTGCTTGGGAACTCTAGGACCGTGTCCATCTCCTGGCTTTCCTCTACTTCCCAGACAGCTGCTTATACAGTTTGGGCACATAGTCATCCCATTCGGCCTGGTAACACGTGCCGGCCACTGGAGCCCCGAGCTCGTACTTTTTGCGGAAATTCGCCACCTTGAATTTGCCACAGTGGTCTCCAGATCGGTTGCTGAGAATGGGCTCCTCACACTTCAGTGACCTGTCCTGCTCGTAAACCAGCCAGATGTAGCGGTGAAGGCCTGTGCCCTTGGGAGGCCCAGAGCCCACATAATCGGAGAGGACCGTGCCACTGCTGATGTCGTTGCCCTTCATGTTGACCACCAGGAAATGGTGCCATTCCCTGTATTTGGGGTCCTTCCTGCTGGGAGCATCCGGGTCTGTCAAGACCAAGGTATACAGTTTACCTGGATCAAGGCCATCCCATGAAATGATGGTGGGCCGGTCCTTAACCTGGATGGGTGTGAGCACTTTGCCCAGCTCGTCAACCTCCGCCCCGCTGTATTTGACCTGCAGCGGGTGCTGCAGCCTCTCGTCCACTTCCTGAAGGCTCAAAGGCCTGGACCACTTGCTGAGGTCCACCGGCATCGCGAAGCCGAGAGGGTCGGACAGCAGGGAAAGCTGCGGGAGGACTCACGCAGGGTAGCTGCCCAGACTCCCAGCGGTCTGCAAGCTGTCGAGCAGAGGTTATTAAATTTAATAGAGTGTAACATCAATTTTTCTTTAAAATTCATGGATGATGCTTTTGAAGTTGTATCCATAATCTCATTACTAAACTCAGACTTCTCTAGACTTTCTTCTGTTTCCTTCTAGACATTTTGTAGTATTGAATTTTTTTTTTAACATGTTTATTGGAGTATAATTGCTTTACAATGGTGTGTTAGTTTCTGCTTTATAACAAAGTGAATCAGCTATACATATACATATGTCCCCATATCCCCTCCCTCTTGCATCTCCCACCTACCTTCCCTATCCCACCCCTCTAGGTGGGCACAAAGCACCGAGGTGATCTCCCTGTACTAGTGGCTGCTTCTCACTAGCTATCTATTTTAACTTTGGTAGTGTATCTATGTCCATGCCACTCTCTCACTTTGTCCCAGCTTAACCTTCCCCCTCCCTGTGTCCTCAAGTCCATTCTCTGCCTCTGCATCTTTATTCCTGTCCTGCCCCTAGGTTCTTCAGAACCTTTTTTTTTTTTTTTAGATTCCATATATATGTGTTAGCATACAGTATTTATTTTTCTCTTTCTGACTTACTTCACTCTGTATGACAGACTCTAGGTCTATCCACCTCACTACAAGTAACTCAAGTTCGTTTATTTTTATGGCTGAGTAATACTCCATTGTATATATATGCCACATCTTCTTTATCCATTCATCTATCGATGGACACTTAGGTTGCTTCCATGTCCTGACTATTGTAAATAGAGCTGCAATGAACATTGTGGTACATGACTATTTTTGAATTACGGTTTTCTCAGGGTATATGCCCAGTAGTGGGATTGCTGGGTCATATGGTAGTTCTGTTTTTAGTTTTTTAAGGAACCTCCCTACTGTTCTCCATAGTGGCTGTAACAATTTACATTCCCACCAACAGTGCAAGAGGGTTCCCTTTTCTCCACCTTCCCTCCAGCATTTATTGTTTGTAGATTTTGTGATGATGGCCATTCTGACTGGTGTGAAGTGATACCTCATTGCAGTTTTGATTTGAAATTCTCTAATGATTAGTGATGTTGAGCATCCTTTCATGTGTTTGTTGGCAATCTGTATACCTTCTTTGGAGAAATGTCTGTTTAGGTCTTCTGCCCATTTTTGGATTAGGTTGTTTGTTGCTTCATTTGCAAATATTTTCTCCCATTCTAAGGGTTGTCTTTTCATCTTGTTTATGGTTTCCTTTGCTGTGCAAAAGCTTTTACGTTTCATTAGGTCCCATTTGTTTATTTTTGTTTTTATTTCCATTTCTCTAGGAGATAGGTCAAAAAGGATCTTGCTGTGATTTATGTCATAGAGTGTTCTGCCTATATGTTTCTCTAAGAGTTTTATAGATGTCTGGCCTTACATTTAGGTCTTTAATACATTTTGAGGTTATTTTTGTGTATGGTATTGGGGGGTGTTCTAATTTCATTCTTTTACATGTAGCTGTCCAGTTTTCCCAGCACCACCTATTGAAGAGGCTGTCTTTACTCCATTGTATATTCTTGCCTCCTTTATCAAAAATAAGGTGACCATATGTGCGTGGGTTTATCTCTGGGCTTTGTATCCTGTTCCATTGATGTACATTTCTGTTTTTGTGCCAGTACCATACTGTCTTGATTACTGTAGCTTTGTAGTATAGTCTGAAGTCTGGGAGCCTGATTCTTCCAGCTCCGTTTTTCTTTCTCAAGATTGCTTTGGCTGTTCGGGGTCTTTTGTGTTTCCATACACATTGTGAAATTTTTTGTTCTAGTTCTATGAAAATTGCCATTAGTAGTTTGATAGAGATTGCATTGAATCTGTAGATTGTTGTGGGTAGTATAGTCATTTTCACAGTGTTGATTCTTCCAATCCAAGAACATGGTATACCTCTCCATCTGTTTGTATCATCTTTAATTTCTTTCATCAGTGTCTTATAGTTTTCTGCAAACAGGTGTTTTATCTCCTTAGGTAGGTTTATTCCTAGATATTTTATTCTTTTTGTTGCAATGGTAAATGGGTATGTTTCCTTAATTTTTCTTTCAGATTTTTCATCATTAATGTATATGAATGCAAGAGATTTCTGTTCATTAATTTTGTATCCTGTTACTTTACCAAATTCATTGATTGGCTCTAGTATTTTTCTGGTAGCATCTTTAGGATTTTCTATGTATAGTATCATGTCATCTGCAAACAGTGACAGCTTTACTCCTTCTTTTCCAATTTGGATTCCTTTTATTTCTTTTTCTTCTCTGATTGCTGTGACTAAAACTTCCAAAACTATGTTGACTAATAGTGGTGAGAGTGGACAACCTTGTCTTGTTCCTGGTCTTAGAAAAGATACTTTCAATTTTTCACCACTGAGAACGATGTTGGCTGTGGGTTTGTCATATATGGCCTTTATTATGTTGAGGAAAGTTCCCTCTATGCCTACTTTCTGGAGGGTTTTTATCATAAGTGGGTGTTGAATTTTTTCAAAAGCTTTTTCTGCATCTATTGAGATGATCATATGGTTTTTCTCCTTCAGTTTGTTAATATGGTGTATCACATTGATTATTTTGTGTATATTGAAGAATCCTTGCATTCCTGGGATAAACCCCACTTGATCTTGGTGTATGATCCTTTTAATGTGCTGTTGGATTCTGTTTGCTAGTATTTTGTTGAGGATTTTTACATCTATGTTCATCAGTGATATTGGCCTGTAGTTTTCTTTCTTTGTGACATCTTTGTCTGGTTTTGGTATCAGGGTGATGGTGGTCTTGTAGAATGAGTTTGGGAGTGTTCCTCCCTCTGCTATATTTTGGAAGAGTTTGAGAAGGATTGGTGTTAGCTCTTCTCTAAACGTTTGATAGACTTCACCTTTGAACCCATCTGGTCCTGGGCTTTTGTTTATTGGAAGATTTTTAATCACAGTTTCCATTTCAGTGCTTGTGATTGTTCTGTTTATATTTTCTATTTCTTCCTGGTTCCATCTTGGAAGGTTATGCTTTTCTAAGAATTTGTCCATTTCTTCCAGGCTGCCCATTTTATTGGCATATAGTTGCTTGTAGTAATCTCTCATGATCCTTTGTATTTCTGCAGTGTCAGTTGTTACTTCTCCTCTTTCATTTCTAATTCTATGGATTTGAGTTTTCTCCCTTTTTTTCTTGATGAGTCTGGCTAATAGTTTATCAATTTGGTTTATCTTCTCAAAGAACCAGCTTTTAGTTTTATTGATTATTGCTTTGTTTCCTTCATTTCTTTTTCATTTATTTCTGATCTGATCTTTATGATTTCTTTCCTTCTGTTAACTTTGGGGATGTTTTGTCCTTCTTTCTCTAACTGCTTTAGGTGTAAAGTCAGGTTGTTTATTTGAGATGTTTCTTGTTTCTTGAGGTAGGATTGTATTGCTATAATCTTCTCTCTTGGAACGGCTTTTGCTGCCTCCCATAGGTTTTGTGTCATTTTGTGACATTTGTTTCTAGGTATTTTTTGATTTCCTCTTTGATGTCTTCATTGATCTCTTGGTTATTAAATAGTGTATTGTTTAGCTTCCATGTGTTTGTATTTTTTTACAGATTTTTTCCTGTTATTGATATCTAGTCTCATAGCATTGTGGTCAGAAAAGATACTTGATGCAATTTCAATTTTCTTAAATTTACCAAAGCTTGATTGGTGACCCAAGATATGATCTATCCTGGAGAATGTTCCATGAACACTTGAGAAAAATGTGTATTCTGTTGTTTTTGGATGGAATGTCCTATAAATATCTATTAAGTCCATCTTGTTTAATGTGTCATTTAGGCTTGTGTTTCTTTATTTATTTTCATTTTGGATGATGTGTCCTTTGGTGAAAGTGGGGTGTTAAAGTCCCCTACTATGATTGTGTTACTGTCGATTTCCCCTTTTATGGCTGTTAGCATTTGCCTTATGTATTTAGGTGCTCCTATGTTGGGTGCATAAATATTTACAATTGTTATATCTTCTTCTTGGTTTGATCCTTTGATCATTATGTAGTGTCCTTCTTTGTCCCTTGTAATAGTCTTTATTTTAAAGTGTATTTTGTCTGATATGAGAATTACTACTCCAGCTTTCTTTTGATTTCCATTTGCATGGAATATGTTTTTCCATCCCCTCACTTTCAGTCTGTATGTGTCCCTAGGTCTGAGGTGGTTCTCTTGTAGACAGCATATATATGGGTCTTATTTTTGTATCCATTCAGCCAGTCTATGTCTTTTGGTGGGAGCATTTAATCCATTTACATTTAAGGTTATTACCGATATGTATGTTCCTATTACCATTATATTAATTGTTTTGGGATTGTTGTTGTAGGTCTTTTCCTTCTCTTGTGTTTGTGGTATTGAATTTTATATTTAAATCTATTACCCATTTGGAGTTAATTTTTGTGAAAAGGATAACGTGTATATCTATGTTTAGACATTTATTGCATATGGATATCCAATTGTTCCAGCACCATTTGTTGAAAAGACCATCCTTTCTATATTGTATTGCCTTTGGTCCTTTGTTAAACATCAGTTGACTATATTTGCATGTGTCTGTTTCTGGCTTTCTATTTTGTTCCACTGATCTATTTGTGTTTTCTTTTGCCAATGTCATGCTGTCTTGATATAGTGAGTCTTGAAGTTAGGTAGTATATGTCTTCCAGTTTTAGTCTTCTTAGTATTGTGCTAACTACTTCACCTTTCCATATAAAAACCTTAAGATTAGATTGCTGATAGCCACAAAATAACTTGCTGGGAGTTTTTGTGAAGACAGTGTTGAATCTATAGAGCAAGTTGGGAATAAATGACATCTGAACACTGTTGAGTCTTCCTATATGAACATCATATATCTCTTCATTTATTTAGATCTTCTTTGATTTCTTTTATCAGAGTTTTGTAGTTTTCCTCAGGTAGAACTTATAATATTTTGTTAGATTTTTACATGATTTTCCTGGTGCTAATGTAAATGGTATTATATTTTTAATTTAAAATTTCAATTGTTTATTGTTGCTATGTAGGAATCAATTGGCTTTTTTTAACTTTGTATCCTGAAACCTTGTTATTGTCACTTATTTGTTCCAGGAGATTTTTGGTCTGTTATTTGGGAGTTTGGTATAGACAATCATACCATCTGTGAGCTAAAACCATTTTTTTCTTCTGTTTCAATATGTATACCCTTTCTTATTGCACTAGATAAGACTTTCAGTTGATGTCTCTTGTTTCCTATTTTAGGGGGAAAACATTCAGTTTCTCTCCATTAAGTAAAATGTTAGCTGTCCATTTTTGTGAATGTTCTTATCAAGTTGAGGAAGGTCCCCTCTATTCCTAATTTGCTGAGAATTTTTTATCATGAATGGATGTTGGATTTTATTAAATATGTTTTCTTCTTTAGCCTGTTAATGTGGTGGATTATATTAGTTGATTTTCAAATGTTGAACCAGCTGTGCATACCTGTAATAAATCCTTTTTGGTCATGGTGCATAGTTCTTTTTATACATTATTGGACTCAGTTTATTAATATTTTGTTGAGGATTTTTGTCAATAGGTAAATATCTTTGATTCCCTTTCCTATGTGAATGATGTCTTGGCTGAATATTTGATTTTTGAGTTGTAGTCTTTGCCCCTTTGGAGAGTAGGGGTAAGAGATGGCAGGTTGTCAGGCCCCTTTGAAACCACTCAGTTCCCAGTTCTCCTTAGCTGCAAAGTCTAGAGTTCTTCTAAACTTTGAGGTAGGAAGGGTAGGAAAGAAACAGTCCATTTTTACAGGGGTATATTTCCCCAGCCAAGCTTTCACCATTAGTGCAGAGCTTTGATATTTTTCCTAAGAGCCTCTACTTTTGGTCCTCAGGCTGTGGTCAAAAACAAGGCACAAGAGAGTTGAGTAAGGACGTCTATCTCTCTCATTCTCTCTCCCTCTCTTAGGAGAACCTAAAGCCTGAATCCTTATTCATACCCTCTAGTCTCCCTCTGCCTGCTAAATCTAACAGCTGCAAAACACAAAACTAAGGAAAGTTAATTGGCAATTAGCTTCCAATGAAGGGGAAAGAGAGCAAAGACTTATGGTTAGAGCAATAACTTCCCAGAATCCCTGTGTCATATTGAAATCTATTTAGCTCCTCTTTTGCCACTTCCCAGCATATAATAAATTTCATTTCATGCCTTTTAAATGAAATGGTAAAATGCATCAGACGAGCCATCATTTTTGGTGTCAGCTATACACAAACTTTACACTTACAGAAGTATTTTACCTATGGTAGGGGATTCAATTTAAGCCTGAACTTTACTGACATGGACACTACAGACAGAACTGAAGCAATTTCATGCAGCTTAGTCAGCAGCAGAGGCCTTGGCAGAAGTGCCTGGAAGTGAGCTGTCATTGAAGTGGACAAAGGAGGAAAATGGCAGAGTCAAGTGGTGACAGACAGGACGAGTTCAGTATTACAGGTGAGACCACTGTCAATATCTCCAAAATAATTCAAGGTCTTTTACACGGAACTGGAGATCTTATGGGGATGGCGATTCAATAGCAAAGCCAGGGAAATCCAGTCATTACTCTTAATATGACCCCTTTTTAAACACCCAAGTGTGGCTTAGGTAACTCAGGTCACACAGTAGAAGAATGTAGAGAGGAATTCACTTAACAACTGTATTTAACCAGAAAGTAGATCTGCTGTATCTTTTGACCCAGGTCTTTGGTCTTTGTTCTAGTATCTTTTCTGTGTGTGATTTAAAGAGGTAAATTAATTAACACATTTTAATAAACGTCTCATTATTTCTTGGAGAATATGACTTTATAAAGTATGCAGGATCACTTGATCAAGGGAAAAGAATCTTTAGATGGTCAACAACTGCCCATGTTCATTTATAAGGAGGCACAAGCTTTTTCTCTGTTACCGCTACTGTCTTCCTGACATATCCAGCAGACCTTGACAAGTACAGCACATAAAGCTTATTTCTCTAGTGATAGGAGTAGTGCTCTGCTCCTGACTAAGAAACCTTTATAAGCAAGGCTTCAGTTCCACAAAAATGAGCTGAGACAATCTTACAGCTTGTTCAAAACGTAACTCACTATCCTTGCTTCATTTCACTGGGTTTCTGAAAGCAGCCCTGAACCACTTGTTGCTCCAAGTCATCTCATCAATTCGTGCATCAGTATGGGGTACCATTTTTTTATGGAACACCAGATTGCTTAGGGACCAAGATAGAAGAATTTGAAATCTGGGTCTTTCGTGCTTGGGAAGGAGTTTTTGTTCTTTTCCTACCCATAAACTCTCAACTTATATTCATTTAGAGTATTTTAGTTTCTTATATACAAAGAATGGATTTTCCACAGTTGATGAGAAAAGTGAAGAGGAGTGTGAATTTTTGCTGAGCTTAGAGCTAACCTGCTTGAGTGACTAGGAGCATCTTAGAAACACACACTGTCAGTTTAAGAATGTGATGTAATCTTCAGGGGAATAGAGGATTGTTTGGTCCAGGAAAGCTGGGATTTGTTTCATTTGATTTGGTAGATGGTATTATATCTGACAAACAGTAGAGTTGGGAAAAATATAGTTTCTTCTCCTCTCTTTTGACTTGCATAAAGAAAAGATTAAAATAACAATAAAATAATAAATTTTAAATAATATCCTTTTCTTCAGTTATGTAGAAGTAGAACTGAGAATGTGAGCTTCATTTGACATTTGACAACTAAGTTGGAAAATCATTATAACTTTACTAAGATTGATGCAAAGCAGTGTTTCTCAGTGTGTTCTGATCAGCATCACCTGGGAAATTGTTAGAAGTGCAAATTCTCAGGCTTCACCCCAGATCTACTCAATCAGAAACTCTGGGGTAGATGCCCATCCTTCTGTGTTTTAATAAGTTCTCCAGATGATTATGGTGCATCGCTCACTCCCTCAGCCCCTTGAAGTCTTTGCTCAAATGTCATTTCTCAGTGAGGCTTCCATGTCCACTTTATTATATATTGGAACAGCCCAGCCCCTGCCCTTGGCATTCCCTATTTTTCTTACCTTGTGCTGCCCTTGTTTAAATCCATGCATCTAATCACCTTCTAATATAATATCTAATTTATCTATTATGTTTATTGTTTGTGATCTGTCTTCCCTCATCAGAAGGCAAGCCCCTCAAAAGCAGGGGTTTTGTCTGTTTCATTCACTGTTTTGTCCCAAACACTTAGAATAGTGCATGGCACATAAATATGTGCTCGATAAACATTTATTGAATGGGTTATTTTGTGAAGTCAGAATTCATAACAAATCCATGTCTCTCCCAAAGCGCTGAAGCATTTCACACCAGGAGAGCTGAGATTCCATAGTGACAAGCTCTCCAAGCGTTTCCCCCTGTGCTCTTCTCCTCCCATCTCCCCATCCGCCCCCTGACACATCCCTACAGCGTCCTACACCTGAGTCATGCTCAGCCGGGTATGCATGTGTCCCCACACACACCCCCCCACACACTCACACACTCCTCCACCATATGCTATAGCACCAGCACCCCAACCCCTAAATGGTCACTGGAGACCATAACCCTGTCAGGAAAAAAGGTAGATGGTTCACCCCATCCCACAACCCCCTTTAAATTAGTTCTAGTCTCCATTTCTGGTCCTTAATGCCTTTGCTGCTGATTTATTGCTAGGAGCCTGGAAGAAGGTGTTATCGTTCTATTTCACACACGATATGCTAATCAAATGCGTATTTTAAGGATCGGTTTTAGAGATAACGCTGTATCTAATTAATTCCTGTTTTAGAGGTAGACCCTAAGTGCTAAAATACTCTGCTTTTCTGGAAGGGTAGATTGGAGTCAAATCTTTTGTATTGAAAGGGGGAAATGTATTCATTTTGTAATGGAGAATATACATAGTGAATCAGGGTGTAATATTGTAACAGTGGAGATTAGGGTAAACATAGGAGACATTTTATGTCAGTGTCACGTTCTCAATGAAGCCTAATCCGACCACTGTAGGTGAAGTAGCAAGTGCTTTCTTCCCTGTTCTGTCCATTCTTTCTCCCCCTTATCATCTCTGCTTTTTTTCTCTTCCAGAACAAGTAATATAACATTACTTCTGTTATATTATACTTTTCTCATTTACTATTTTTGATATTTATTGTCTCTTCCCCCTCCCCACCAAAGAATGTAAGCTTCTCAAGGGATGGTATATTTTTTACTCTCTTGATCAATGCATTGAGATTAGTGATAATGAGATAAGGATAACTGAAACTGTGCCTGACACATAGTGGGTACTCAATAAATACTTGTGAATGAATAGAATATACAGTGTTTATATTCTTGCCACTGTAAGAGTGAAGAGTTGTGGGAATATAACCAAATGGAGAAGATAATTCACCTAAGGTTGATGTGGAGAAGCACTTATGCTGTTTGCCCAAATTATGGGGTTTCCTTATCATACTAATGTTTTTCTTTTTTTTTTTTGGCTGCACCTTGCGGTATGCTAGATCTTAGTTCCCCGACCAGGGATCAAACCTGTGCCCCCTGCAGTGGAAGCACAGAGTCTTAACCACTGGACCACCAGGGAAGTCCCACTAATGATGTTATAATGAACCACGTTACAGGCAAATAATGTAATTGTAATTAAGAGTGAAGAAACAAGTGCTCCAGTGGGCTCATACACTGGAGGATAGTTAAAGGGGGAGGTTTGGGAGGATCTTTTATTGTGGACAAAGAATGAGCTCCCAAGGGCTGTAAATGAAAAAAAAAAATAGTGTATTAATAAAAGAGAATATTGTATAAATAAAAGAGATTGTATTGAACTGTGAGTTGATGAATTTGGGGGTTAATGCATACCTGGAGGCTTCACTGAGAAATCAAGACTGGAAGGTAGCGGCTTTTGTGAAATGGCTTGTTATTATGACAACTTGTCTTGATTGTTTTTCTTACTCCTTGCTGCCACCCAGCAGCCCACCTGAAGGGATTAGGATGGTTAGAAGGCAGAGTTAAGTAGAGAGTATATTGGATTAGGAGTCTATTATTACTATATTTAACTGATGGAAAATACTTCTTAAAATAATTCACTTCACAATATTTTTGCCCTAGGTGGCAAGTGCAGGAACATTCTAGAGAGCTGAGATAGGTAGAGAAATTAAATAGCTGACTCTCTATAGTATAAGCATAGGCAACCTAATTAGAAAATTAGGTCATTTTCTTCTTCTTAAATTCCCATCACCTCTACGTGTACCTGAAAGTTACACTCCTGTCCCATCAGTAACCCTTATAAGGAACACATTTTTTTCCCAAGTTATCATTTCAGATATCTTCTTTTACTAAAGAGAGTGCTAATTGTTGAAAGGACACGTTTAACTTCAGTCATCACATTTGTAGCCTGAGACTAGCTTATGTTCAGAAGTTGCTTCAGTAACTAAAGATAACACTGTTAAAGATAGACAGTGTTTAACACTTAAAACTCACCATGGTAGATTCTGAAAAAAATTAAATGAACAGCGAGCCACCATTTTTTGAAACTGTTTTATGTTTTATCCCTGGGCTTTTCCTGATCATAGCCCAGAAACAAGAAACAAAACCATTTCCCTAAGCTGTGGCTGTTCATCTCAGCTGTCATTGTCCCCCACTCTGGTAAACAAGAATGCACGTGAAAGGAGCCATGTTAGCTTCTGTTCTTTGCGAGACTGTAGACACAACTCAGAATCTGGCAGATGGAAAAAAAAATAGTGGGTGTGTGCTTTACTAATAGATTTCTAAAACAATAGCTATATCAGGAAACCATGCATTAAAAAAAAGAACAGCAAAGCATAGCTATCCACAGGTTCCTTCAGGGAATCATTCTCACGTTTTAGGTGTTATACTTGAGTGCTTGCTAAAAAAAATCATTTTTAGCAGAAGAAAAGAAAACTGCATCCATAAACATGTCTGTGTGTGTGCCCATGTGAATGAGTGAGGTGAGAGGGGAAGAGGGAGGAGAGAGGGAGAAGGAGGCAGGCAGAGAAGTAGAGGAGAGAGACTTTGATGGATTTCCTTTCCAGGAAGTTTGGTTTAAACTTGTTTCCCTGAAAGCAGAAGCCCACCTAGGGGCAGCAAAGGTTTAGGACTCACAGATCTTGAGTGACAATTTCATAGTCAGAAGGGGACACTCCAGTTTTCTTTGCTGAAAGAGTAGAAGTGGGAAGCTTGCGCATGGGTTCAACTGTTCGCTTTGGATATCTATTTGCTTTGGATATCTATGTATCCTAGAACTTAGGAAATGCCTGGAGAGGAATATATATGCAGATGAAAGAGATATCCAGAATTTTATAGCACTTTTGTAAAATATAAGGGGTTTTCTGTTTCCATATAACATTGAACTTGATCATATCAATAAGTTATCTGAATCTTCAAGGAATTAGGGTGTATTTGTACTTGAGGATATAAATAGTCAATTCCATTTCACAGTTGCATATTTTTCTGGCCGAAGCTAACTCAGTGTTAAGTAAAGCAAATTAACAGTGTAAAGTATAGTTATTTTCCAGAAATTTATATTTTAAAATGTGATGTCATTAATGTTATTTATTCTTTTAATTCTTCTGTGGTATAACTTTAGGGCTTGATACATTTCATTAAAATATTACAGTGACCATCCAGTGGGCAGTAGACATTGTATCTAGTTAATGGCTTTGACAAATTTAACCTTTAGGGGTAAGGGAAAGGAGGTCATTAACAAAATTAGTAACAATTACTGTTATAGACAAAGGCCTCTGAGCACAGGATGTGGGAGTGGTCTGCTCTAGGGGGCAAACAACAGGGATGTGACTTATCTGTAGAATTTAAAAACAATTCTCAAATTAAGTGAAAGCCAGTCTCCTATTTATTATCACCAAAAACTTGGACAACTCTAAATGTCAGTTAATTTAACAGGCTAATTTTCCTAAATAATAGAATCAGTCAAGTGGTGCATGAAGACTGCACTCATAATCAATATGCCCAATTGCTTTCCTAAAACACTTTGAATGTTAAACTGCATCAACCTCCCCTTTGCCCCACCATACTTTTTTTCTACTAAGCCAGGTAGAAGAAAATCTGATCAGTTCATAAATTAATTTCTTTCAGATAACTCTGTTCTAGAAATTTTTCTATCCTCTGTAAAGCCTTGTAGCGGCACTTGTGAACAGAAATCAAGGTTCAGATTTTCACTCTCAGAAAGAAAAGTCACTCATACATCTTTGACTGATTTTATTAGATCCTTGTCAGATGTGGTCTTGAATCAAAAGCAGGCATTATAAAGAAAATACAATATTCTGCAATTCTTCTCCAGAGTTAGGTTGGGTGGTTAGAGATTGTACTGGTCAACCACCAATGAGGAAAAGGAAGTATGTGTATCTTGCACATAAGGGTAAGTATGACCTTATCAAAATGTCAAGGACATTTGGGGATATTTAGCATCTTTAGAATTATGATGGTCAGAGATTTTTCCAGTAGACATTTTTCACCGCCCTGACTGTAAGAATTGTGGTAGATATCTAGGAGATATCTAAGTGGAGAGTTTTGAGGACATGCAAGTGTGTGTGTATGTGTGTGAATGCACACATGTGTGTAGAGATATACAATTGATTAAACATGAAATAATGAGAATATATGAGAAGCAAGTTCCATGGAGTATAATAAACTCTGATTTAGCTTCAGGTCTGTGCTAATAACCTGGGAGCCCAGGCCCAAAGAATAGGATGTGAAAGAAGGGCCCCAGTATTCAGAACAGGGAATGTAGGGTGAACTCCATCCAGAACACCAGGACCTGGTGGAGTTCCACCTTGACAAAAGGAAGACAGGATTCCTGCTAGTGTGGAAGGGGGCCAGGACTCAGACCACTGTCACAACAATGGTCTCTTCCAGCACAAAAACACAAAACAGTTCAGAGATCAAATACATATGGACATTTTTTACCCTTTCGTTAACTAAATATCTTTTCCATTTCCCATAAATTTCTTTTCCATGCTTTTGAAACATCAGGTCTTATTGCCTTTCCCCTCAGAATAGAAATGTAATTCCTAATTTCTAATGATCATAAAGACCACAGGTGGGAACTCCAACTTTCTACCAATAAACACAGATTTGGCTCGGTCTGCACTCATTTTTAGAAATTTCTTTCTTCCTGTTAGAATAAAATATATCTAGGAATCTCCTAAAATAATCTTCCCAGTTTTGCTCTAGATCTCATCTCCTCCCTACTCAGGGAGATTAATGTACTGATCATTTCCTCTTTCCTGTGTCTTCAATTTCTCCCTACCTCCTTCTTTCCAAAAGAATTTAAGCAGACTGAAGTCCCTTACATCATAGAAACGCAACATAGCTAACTCTGCTTTCCTTACCGCCAAATACTCTTAGCCTGCTGTAATATAGCTTTTGTGTCCACTCAGTTACTAAAATTGTTTTCACCAAGATCACCAAATACATCTTCATTGTTATTCCTAGTGGGTACTTTTCAACTTTTTCTAAACCGAACCACTGTTGTTCACTCTCTCTTTTAAATACTCCTTGTTTCGTCTTCTAGATTATCCATTGTCCTGGTTTTTCACAGATTTTTCTGATAGCCACTAAACATCTGCTTTGCAGGGTCTTTTTCTTCTACCAGGAATTCCAGCCCCTCCTCCTTTCTCTGCCTTCTTACCTGCACTCCTCCCTTTATCCTCAACATGCCTACTCTTCTGAAAATCAGTTTTGTTCTTACATACTCCAAGAAGTTTTTCCTGAATTTTGAAATATGTGTTCTGTCCAAGTTTATATGCTTTCGTAGCACATTTTCCTCAAGTAGTGTTGTAATCACCTGTATACACACCTGTGTTCCTCATGTTCTTGCTTCTCAAATTATGGCTCACAAACCCTCAGCATCAGCATCGCCTGAGAACTCCGTAGAAATGCAGAATCTTAGGTCCCACCGCAGACCTACTAAATCAGAATCTGCGTTTTAATGACATCCCAGGGTGATTCGTATCCACATTAAAATTGGGAATCTCAGTGTGGTCATATTAGACACTTGATAAATATTTGTTCAATGAAATGGAAAAATCCCTGTCTACCCAAGAAATCTGTACAGAAGAAAGCAAGTGGGGGGACTTCCCTGGCAGTCCAGTGGTTAAGACTTCACCTTCCAATGCAGGGAGTGCAGGTTTGATCCCTGGTCAGGCAGCTAAGATCCCGCATGCCTCGGGGCCAAAAAACCAAAACATAAAATAGAAACAATATTGTAACAAATTCAATAAAAACTTTAAAAATGCTCCACATCAAAAACAAAAACAAAAAAAAAAAACTTAAAAAAAAAGAGAAAGTAAATGGGATGGATCGCCTTAAGGCTAGAATGATGTATTTAAGATGCAGCTCAAAGGTACCGCTGAATTGGGAAGGCTCTTTTGCTCATTTGTAGAAGACAATTGCACACAGCTGCTCCGTTTCTATTTAATGAAAAGATGCCGGGGTGGGGGTGTGTGAGTGAGTGTGTGACAGAGAGAGAGAGAGAGACACACACAGACAGAAAGAGACAAAAAGAAACAGAAAGAAGAGAGAAAGTAAATACAGTTTAGCTAGTGAGCTTTGGAAATCTCCATCCGTTAAACTTCCATTGATCGCAGAGCCCCGTGGTGCAGCTCATAAGTGATTGGGTAACTACTGTCTCAAGTGAAGCTCATGGAAGAAGCAGAATTCAGAAGCTCCTCCTAAGACAACACCAGGTCTGCTGATTTTATTCCATTTAAAAATCATAAGAACAGAGGTTTTGTATTTGGTAAACGTTTACTGCTACATACTCTTTTAACTTACAACATGTTCCAGGGCCTAATGATAATTCAAAGGGGTCAAACTAGGCCCAGAGGGAAAATTCAGCCTGTATCCTGTTATTGAATAGCCAAAAAGCTAAGAATGGTTTTCACATTTTAAAAGGTTTTTAAGAAAACAAAGACTATATAACAGAGACCATAAGTGGCCCTCAAATCCTAAAATATTTACTCTCTGTGTCTCTACAGAAAATGTGTACTGGTCCTAACTCAAAAATTTACGCCAACATCCATAACAGTATCAGAAGAACCATTTTAGGGCAAAATCGTGCAATGTGGAAACTGTTCAGTAACAGGAAAAGATTTTAAGTCGCCACCTGCCATCGCTCTGGTGTGAGTGTGTACACACATACACACACACTCACACTCACACACACACACACACACACACACTAATTTCTTATCTACCAGAAACTCTTGGATGTGCTTTTTGGCACAATCATTATCACAGAAAATAAGGAAAATAGAACTTTCCTTAACAATTCATTGCTTCTGTTTAATGGGTAGTAAAATCTATTTGGTTTGAAAAATAGATTTCACTTAAAGTTTTAGAAAGAAATCATTGTTATGCCAGAACAAAATAACTTTTCAATAAATAAGTGCAGTCATTTCACAATCTTGCCATTTTTTTTGTGTATATTAGTTTAAAACAATGGGTTCTGGCTTCACTTCACCTGGAACAAAGTGGTAGCTGTGCTTAGGAAAATACTTTATTCCTACCAAGAGAGCAGATTCCTATTACGATCTGATAATCTGATGTAAACATAGTGGCAGTTTGAGCAAAAGATCCCAAGATTTGACTTGGAGTACATTCAAATTATAGGGTGGAAAGGCCTCTTTATAGCCCTGTTTGGGGTATGTAAAGAACTTTGTTTTAAAATTTCTCAATAGTTTGATCATGGGGTATGTGCACATATGTGTGTAATTTTTGACACATGACCTATTTGATTAATGAAGTGAAAAATACTTTTCTCAAAAGGTTAGTTATTTTATGCTATTTTTAATCTTTCTGTTTAGTATGGAAATTGTGGCCTTATATACTTGTAAAATTATCTCTCATCACATTTGGTAGGTAATTTTTTGGAAGCACCTATCAGTATTCATAAATTCTTTGGCCTTCACAAGCTAGATAATTCAACATTAAGTAAAAGTGATTTTCAGGGGACTTCCTGGAATAAATCCCTTGTATATGATCATATGCAAATTATGGAGGGAGGGAATACTCATGAACAATTGAAATTATCCCCTAATTTAAATTTGCCAGATATTTTGTCTTTCTTACAACTTCAATGCTGTGTGCTTATGCATGAAAAAATAACTTTATAAAGTACATGTATCTGTGAATTATTTGAAAAGAGTTTTAATTTCTGGGGTTTCTATGATTAGACTGGAATTGAGTTTATCCCCCTTCTGTTTTATACAACAACATATAATGTGACCCAGAGGGTGCTTTTTAAAATTTAATGTGTTTAAGGAATCATTAATGATGTTAAAAGTTTGATCTTGCCTGTAGGATAGAACAGTCTTGTAAAAAAAATTTTTTTTAAATTAGCCTGTGTAACATTCCAGGCTAATTTTTTCCATATTAGGTAGCATCCCCAAAGTTAAGGTTAGTAAGTACTTTTACCATATCAATTTTAGAGAGGAGCATTGACTTCACATCAGGTATTAATGGTTTTTACATAACATACAAAATGGTCAACTACATTTCTTATTTTTTGTATGTTATCAACACTTAAGTTGTAATGACTTAAATTATACAAATATCTGTTATATGACTAAGATATGCACAATACTGTGCAAAACATGAAAGGTAGAGAAAATGAGCAGGTCATGCCTTCAAGGTAAATTTCATGAGGCCAGGATAATGTCATATTTGTCTTTATTGAGTCAGATCATAATACACAGTCTATACATAGAGAATACTCATTTGATATTGTACATGTTGAATATGAGTGAATTTGTAATGAAGATAATGGGGAGTGGATCTAAGAAAAATGCACAGTTAACCATAACACAATAGAAGCATGAGACTGTAAATACCTTAGAAAGGTTCAAAATGACATGAGGGTTTCAAGGAGACAGTAATCATATCAGGTTACAACTGGAGAGGAGAAAAAATCTAGGACGGCTGCATGTCAAAGGAATTTTTGAGATGGCATCGGAGTATAGAATAGTGAGAAATGGGTTAAGGAGCTGTCCAGACAGAGAGAACTCACATGAAAAAGGCACAGAGGTGGGAACACATGGCAAGTGTTAGGGGACTGGTAACTGCTTTGGATGGGTTGTAATGTGAGGTACAGATAGGGAGGGCATGGGGAGATTGGGATTTAACATGCTGCTCTAGAATAAGAGAAAAAGGAGTGATTTATATCATCTATCCTTCTGTAGGATTGCCAAAATTCTCTGCAGTCAAGTATTTAAACAAATCTCCTCAAACAAGTTGACAGTGAAAATTATGTAGCAGCTTTAGGTAAATTGTTCCAGTATTTAAAAGACAAGGTTATCAGGTGTTTTAAGTTAAGCCCAAATTTGCTTCAGAAGTAGAAGACATAACTTTGATAATCCTTTTAGCAAACACATTGTAAAATTCTCTCTTGTATAAGTTTTACCTTTTGTGAATGGAATAAGCTTAGATATTCTTACATGCTCTTAAATTTAAAATTATTTTACTAATTGTTTGCTTTCTTCTTAAACCATCAAAATACTGGGCAATAAATTTGGTTCTAAGAAATCATGTATTTAGTATACATTTAAATCTTGGTTCCTCATATTTATTTATTCTTTGTTTTTCATATATCATTTGAAAAATTATTTCCTGACCGTACATTTATAAGGAGTATTGGAGAATATTTCTTGAACACTTGCATTTCCAATATATGGCAATGCTGTCTTATGGCCATTTGAAATTGTAACACAATCATAATGAAAGGAAGCAGATGTTCATTGCCGAGGAGGAACTCTATGTGATGCTACTTCTAAAATATACATCTTCCATATCAAAAAGATATTTTTCATTTCTGCCTTTCTCTATGTGCATTGGAATTTCCTATGTATATTATTCACTGCAGGAAATATAATGTTAGAGGGAATATCATAATAAGATTTAAGTGTCATACCAAAGGACTAATTTGGGGAAATTAACTCAGGAGATTTGAACAGCTGCTGATTTCCTCTTTTTATTATTTCTAGGAAGTGAAATTTATAAACTAGATTTTCCCAAGATGGTTTACAGGTAGCTATTATACTAGGAAAAAATAATAAGGTGCAGGAATCCAGGGAGAAGAAAATACTTGTGTCTAAAAAATATGTTTGAAAATTATTTCGAGTGAAATATTGCCTTCACAACTTAATGAACTTTATTAAGAGATATTTTGATGTAATGTAACTTTATTAAGAGACATTATTTTTCTAAAACTCACTTGAATAGGAATAGTTTCCTAGAAAGTCCATGGCATTTATTTGGAGTCAGTGTCTGGTCTTTATGATTCTCATTTAATGAGGCAGGGTTGAGGATCTTCTCAGTACCGTCTCCTGGAGGCTTGCATGTGGATTTCTGTGCATCATTATACTTGGGCAAAAAGCTACAATAATGTACTAATCAGAAAAACATTGATTGTAAGTCAAGATTAAAAATTTTCCTCATATTTGATTCTCCAGTCAAAGGTCAGTTGGTCTGACCTCAGCCTAGTAGAGATAATAATTAAATAATGATAATACCTTAGATTTAGACTAATATTTACAGGTAACATAATTTACATTAATAATATAAGAACAAAAAGTAACAAGTCACAGAAAATAAAAATAATATGTTGATATTACAGATAACAATATTATAGGTAACAATTATTTTATGTGAATTTGTGAATTAAGAAGAGAGTGATTAAGTCCCTTAATCTCAATGAGACTCAGTTTTTTCACCTATAAAACAGACTTTAGTAACCAGTCTCTCTTGCTTGAGTTTACACAGCTAATGAGTATGAGAGCTGGGACGCTAACCCAGGACTCTTGAATCCCAAATGATAACAGTTTCTCTTTAGGAAAATGTCAGTTGTCCTAGGAAATGACCTTATATGATCTATTCAAAGACTGTTGACTCCAAACCTTCACTTTTATTTTCTCATATATTTGAGCTAATTGCATGACAGAAAACATTTGAAAACTAAAACATTCAGTTAGGAATTCAGATGTTTTTGTCTCTGTGATATTCACCACGTGGTAGATGTAGAAACCCAGAATCAAGAAAGTTCTGAACTCGTATGGACACCAAGGGGGGAAAACCACAGTGGGGTGGGGATGGTGGTGTGCTGAATTGGGCGATTGGGATTGACATGTATCCACTGATGTGCATAAAATTGATGACTAATAAGAACCTGCAGTATAAACAAACAAACAAACAAAACAACTAATACTAAACTTTCTTTGGGTTATTTGTATGGAAATATGTTAATATAAATGTTTCAGACATTACATGAAATTTCTAAAAATCTTATATGTTCTGGTATAATGTTATAAGTCATAATTCTAGTTATTACTTTAAAATGTATATCTCAGAAATAACTAAATTTCCTTGTAAACTGCATTATTATGAACTTTCATAAAATCTTTAACCGTGAAAAAAAAAATGCCTCTGTCAAAATTGCTGAATAAAAAAAAAAAAAAAGTTCTGAACTAACAATTTCGAGAATATATGATCCAATATCCTCATTCTACTGAAGACAGCACTGGATTGACGGCTCTCTTTACAAAACACAGCAGGGCTCTCCATGAACCCAATAAAAACTAGAAGTGATATTATAGTAATGATATTTTTGGAGGAAATGGTTTTGCTCTTTTGGATTTTTCATTTAAATAGTCCTTTTTATATTTGGAGACCATTTGTGTAAACCGGAAGGCATGTAATTCCAGGGAGTTAACAATCTTGAAGGAAATTACAATTTGAACTCTTTGGCTTATTTTTATTACCAGATCTGTTTAAGAAATTTAATAGACATGAGAATGCTGATGTTATGGCCCGACAGGAAACAAGAATATGCTATAGAAACCAGACAGTAAAAAAATAATTGACCTGTTCTTTGTAAGGTATGAGTTCTCCACGATCTGCCAGGACTAAAGCACCATTGCCTTAGCTCATGGGCTATGCCACAGCCTGAGTCACTGCTCACAAAGAGCTAAGAAATGTTGTGAAATGACATCAACAGAGCCTGGACTCTGGGCCACTAAAAGGATGTGGGGGGTTTCATTTTATCATATTAAAGTTTTTCCCTTTAATTTACCATATTTCATTGAATCTAAGATGCTACAATGATGCATATTACAGTTTAATGGTGTTAACTGGAACCTCGATTGCATCCTCTCAACTTAAATCTGTATTATTCTGAGCTGAGTGAATTCTCTCCATAATAATAAAATAAAAATAATCTAGGACAGCAAAATTATTTCTCCAGTTTCTGTCAGTTTATCAATCCTCAAAAATAATTGAGCACCTATTGCTGCTTGGGAAAGTGCTAGGCATGACAACCCGGGGCCTGCCCTCAGAGAGCTTACAGTTATACATGCATTTGTAATACAAAGTGATAAGAGCAATAAATAGTCAAATAGACAAGAAATTACAGCACCTGTAAGAGCATAGGTAGGGCATGTGGGCCAATAACAGGGCTTAGGGAATCACTAAAGGGACAGTTTCAATAATCAATTTTTTATGACATTTAAACTTGTATAACTAGTAACACTTCTGTTTCTCTCTTCTTTGAATACATTTTTTTAAGTTTATAATGTTTTCAATATACAATAATTATTAATAATTGCTAATGATAATGATGCAACATATACTCTTGCTATTATATAATGAATGGTTTCCTGCCCCTTTAGTTGGCATCAGCAATCAAGAATCCTCTCTTTAAGAATAATATTTACTAGTATTTCAGGTTGAATAATATGAAATTGTTGTTTCTATAGGTTAAAAACAACTGAATATTGGTAATTTTATGTGACTCAACCTATTCATCTTGCTAAATGGAAGAAATTTCCAACGTGACTCTTTCATGCTATCATCTTTTGCCTCCTTTTTTGTTGTTATTGCCTAGATCTTACAAGAAGTTCAAAATCAATAATTTTCAGTTTTAATGAATCTACCCCTCTTACCAAATATCAGAATTTATATGCATATTTTTTTACATGTGATTGGGAACCAGAGGAAAGAGATTTTGAACTGAAGTAGTAGATTTCTTTTCTTAACTTAATCAATGGCCTCAAAGACAATTCCTAAATTCCCAAGATGACATAAGATACTACCAGATTCCATAAATTAACAGCAATCTTGCCCAAGTTAAGTAATTGTTCTTGGACAAGAAAAACAGTTGACTTGTTCGGCATACAGTTAAAAGGAAGGTTCATACCCTCTTCTGGAAGTGGCCAGCTCCCATCTTAACACTAAGCTCTTTATTTCCATCTTCTTTTTTTGAGTTCCACTTAGTACTGAGACATGCATCAGTAAGAAGCACCTCTACATACTCAGCTAGACTGTTCAGAAACTTTCTTTAAGAGATGGGATAATGGAAATACTATACATATGGATCATTAGCGATTTGACTCTTAGAGTCACTTCTACTCCAGTTTCTACTGTAAATTGCACAATCAATAATCAAGCAGTCTTCTGCTGAAAAGAAATGAAACAAATGATTATTTAAAAATTAAAAAAAAAGTTTGAACTTTGAGAGTTGTTTTGCCTTTTGAGAGTGGTTTAGAAAACCACTAGGTCTTTTGAAGCTAAAGTAGAATGATGAGTATTTTCTAAAAAATGAAAAAAATAGAAATTTACAAAATATATATATTTTATTTCTATCAATTTAGCAAAAATTAAAAATGTCATTATAGTCTATGAATTTCCATGTGTGATAAGATTTCTTTCATTTATCCCTGGTGGGAATGTAAATCGCTACCATATTTTACAAAGGGCCATAAGGTAATTAGGTATAATATCATGTAAAAAGTCAAGATATAAAATTATATAGAAAGCCTCAGTTATGAAAAGTTAGGAAAATAAAAAATTTCAAGAAGGAAATACATCAAACTATAAATAGTGATTATTCTTGGGAAGTAGCGTAATGGGTTATTGACTGGAAAAATAAAAAACCTCACAATGTGAGAGCTGTGAGTTTCAGTTTTATTTGGGGACTTACTGAGGACTAGACTATAGTCCAGGAGACAGCCTCTCAGATAGCTTCTGAGGAACTGCTCCAAAGAGGCAGGTGAGGAGCCAGTATGTATATGAATTTCTTTTCTTTTTTGGTCTGGGAAATACATGTAGTCAAACATACATCTTGGTAAAAGGTTACTGTTAGTCATGAGGATCAGATATCTCAGTTAATGATTTCAGTGTTTATCTAGGTATGGGAAGACGCAAGAATCTGGGGCCATTGAAATTCTTCCTTAGATATGCATTTTAACTATGTAGGGGCTCATATATCCAAAACACAGAATGCTTTATCCTGAACTCCTTTCAAGGTGTACTTGTACATCGCTATTTCAGTGGTTAATGACTTGATTCTTGTAGAACTGAATGGTGGGCAACCTTCTTTTGTCTACAGGGTGTAGATGAGGAAAAATAATTTTCCCTCTATCCCTCTATGTCCTTGTCTGAGACCCCCTGTAATAAAATGATAGATTAACATGGGAAAAACAAACAGAAGTTTAATAACATGTATACCTCCTGTATATAAAGGAGACACCCAGGAAAACTGAGTAACTCCCTGAAGTGGCACAAGCTACCACCTTAAATACCATCTTCAGGCAAAAGTAAAAGAAGATGTTGGGAAATTATCAGAAAAAGCAAAGTGAAAAAGAGTATGATTATTATAACAGATTTAAGTGTCTTCTCCACTGATAAGAGTTTCTAGATATTATTCATCCTCTTCCTCCTGGTACAGAGAGGGAGACACCCTTACAAATGGGGATTTCCCTTATAACTATAAATTTATCTTGTAAAAGGGTAAGCTCCTACTACATTTTCAGAGCTTCTCCTATGTCTGCTATTTCTTAAAAATAACAAGCTAAAGATTATCCTTATGCCAAAGAGGCATATTTGGGGGTAGTAAATTCTGCTCCCCATTCATGGATAAGCTTATACTGTTTTATATTTTCTTTGAATATATATTTAAAATAGGTTTTTTACATTTTCCGAGTGCTAAGCGTGCATAATTTTTATATTTTAAAAAAAGTCCAAACATTTTATTTTTTAAAAATGAAGTAATGGTGATTCCAATAAATGATACTTTTAGGAATAATGACATGAAGGACAGAGACTACAACATAATACTAAATATTCCCTGGAGCTACATATTGGCTCAGGTATGCTAAATTTTAAATAATTTTAAATAAATTCATATTTATGGCTAAATTAAAGTTCAATTTAATTTTTAGAATTCTCAAACAGAACAGGTGTAAAGTTCAGGGAATTGCACTATCCAGTTATTATCTCACTGTAGGAAATCTCCTTTTTCCTTTCCTCTCTCTTTCTGCTCTTTCCTTACCTTACATATTTGATGAGCACTGACTATGTGGGTGACACTGTGTTAGGTGCAGAGGATATAAAAATATTAAACAGCTCTTGTCTTTAAGGAGTTTTCAATTAAGGGTATAAACATTTTTGAAAATTTAACTTCATTTGAAGAAAGTAAACTCAAAGATATTTAAAAGGAGAAAAGTCTTTTGTGACAGCACACATTCAAGTTTAATTATTAAGAATCTCAGAAGCAAGATATACAACTGTATTCTTTGTCTAATGTGCTTAAGAGTGACTTTACAATCTATTAGCTCAACTAGGAGAGCTGTCAAGTTGCTGGAATGAAACAGGTAGCCTTGTTTCTTCCTGAATTATAGAGACAGAAAGTGGGATTGGAAGACCACAGGGGACAGATCTTTGAAACTGTGTCTCTGATGTCACATTAACAACCACTTTCCTTTTCCTTCTGAAGTGAAAATAAAGCTAAAGGGGTAAAAAAGGGGGAAATAATAGAAACATTTTTATAGTTGCTCTATATAGCACAAGTCAATAATTTCAGGAAGATATTTGAAGAATTTCTTTGTCTTGTGGTTATTTATCTTTTCCAAGTCAAAAGAGTTTAGCAACATGACAACGTAATAAACAGTTCAAAAACACTCTTACGTGACCAGTTTGCAATCAAAACATACTTTATAAATCCCTATTATTATTCCCCCTTGCTTTCTTCTTTTTTTAAAATTTTCTGTCTTATTCCATTTAAAGGATTTCCTTACTCAACAACACGTCCTTTCAGTAGCTCATGTCTATAAAATCAACTGCCAATGCTAATTGCAGAGGCATCGTACATAGGCATTGAGGGGAGACCTCAGGGATAACATCTCTATCTTAAGTTTTGTAGAACCTAAGACTGTTTTTATCTTTTAATTCTCTCTGCAGCAGCTGCAGTTATCTTTCAGGAACAGATTTGAAATGTGAGGAAAATGCTAACAAATTTGCCAGTATGTAACCTTTCCTTTCTAATATCATTAAGGATTAGGATGAGTGACTCATTGCCTTATATTATCCATATGCAATTGTGGTTATTATTGACCCCTTAATTATAGCTATTAGATGACATAAAATTTGAAAACACTTTGCAACCTTCCTATTATTTGCAAACCAAGTCTTTTATTTCAGGGGTGCCATTATTACTGCTCCAATGTTCAAGCGTATTTCTTTAATAGTTAAATTTTGTATCCTTCTACTCATGGAGGAAGATAATATTAATGAGGAATATCTCAAATGATCTCCCCACTCCCATGATCCCCACAAAATATTCATTTTTAATGAATAATAAATAATGTAAAGAAATGTACATTTTAAAAATAAATGCCTAGAAGTCAAAGTCTACTTTAGATACAGACAAAATCATTGATATGTCTGATTGAAAATTACCATTTTTTAATTCATTTGGATAAGGGTTATGTTGTCAAACTCAAATTCATGTGTCCAATGCACAGTGAGGCCAAACAAACTGAACCATTGGAGTGTGGAGCAGACAAAGGTTTATTGCAAGGGTCAAGCAAGGAGTATGGGTGACTCATGCTCAAAAGACCCAAACACCCTGATAAATTTCAGGGAAGGGTTTTTAAAGGCAAGGTGAGGGAGAGAGTCGCAGGGTGTGTGATCATCTAGTGCACAATGCTCTGGTTGGTTGTTGGTGAGGTAACAGGGTGGTGTCACAAGGGTTAACATCAATTCTCAGGCTCCATCCAGTCTGGAGGCTATGTATTCATGGTCATCAGGCAGTTAATTTCTACCATTTGGTAGGAGTTTTAGTATCTGCAAAACAACTCAGGAATGTGTATCAGACACTGTTATATATGTCCTTCAGGGAGGAACTAAAGATTCTGTGACTCTGCTATATGGCTGATCTATTGTTTAAATTGTTACCAGTTCTCCTGGCTCAATTGCTATTTTTTGTTACTACAATTTTATATTTCTTCTGTCATTAATTCTTGAGCCAGCTTTTTTGACTCAAGTGAGGCCTGGGAGACTAAAGTTTTTCTACAATCATGAGGCAGGCAGAGGACATGGGGAGGTAGGGTCTGTCATGGGAAGGCCCCATAGGGTCCTGCTCAGTTACAGTAATAATAATAATAATAATGGCAGCTAACATTCATTTTGTACTTACTATGTGACAGCCATTGTGCTGCCTTACTTGGAATATTTCATTCATTCACATAATAATTGTAATATCTACATTTTATAGATGAGGTTAAACACAGGTAGAAACTGACATAACTAGGATTTGAACCATTGTCTTCTAGAACCTGCTGCTCCCTCCTCCATACTCACATTAATCAAATTATAGTATAGTTTGTTCTTTGTTTACCTTTCTATCCAGGTGCCTCTAAAGAAGAATGTAAACTGATTTATTTGGGATGCTTAGAGCTATATTTTGCATGATAATGATTTTCTTTCCATCCTTCAAACTGCCACTTTATTTTCTATCCATAAGGTCTATCTATGCATTTTTATGTAATTTTTTTTTTTTTCTGAGAACATGGTTGCTTATCTCTGTATTCCCTGTGCATAGCACAGTTAGCTCCTGGCAAACAGAAGACACTTAGTAAATATTTACTGAATGAGTAGATCTGCATATAATTTTTATTTAAAAAATTGATCAATCTATGCATATAATTTTGCTAAAACTTATTATCCAATAATGGTTTCAGAACACCAATAAGGAACATCATCCTAAGTCAATAAGTCTACTTTTGATGCACTAAGTAACTCTGACTAATTTTTTAAGAAATAGCACTACTAGGTCAAAGGGTTTATACATTTTCAAGTTTTAGTAGACATTGGCAAAATTCCAAAAAGGTGCACCAATTTTCATTCTCATCAAAGAAGTAGAGGTAGAAAAAAAGCATTATTAGATAAAACGACTTGATTTACTGCTACAACAGATTACTACAATATTCTGAGCAAGCCACCTGAACTATGTGTAAGAGTTTCTTGATAAGATCCTGGATGGAGATTTCATTGCCTCTTGTAATTACAATTCAGAAGTAGTCACAAGATGTATAAAAAACACTCAAAATTCAAAAATAAGAAAAGAAACCACCCAATTCAAAAGTAGACAAAATATTTGAATAGACTTTTTATCACAGAAGATATGAGGATGGCAAACAAGCACATGAAAAGATGCTCAACATAATATGTCATTAGGGAAACAAAAATTAAAATTATAGTGAGATACCAGTACACATGTTAGAATAGTTAAAACAAGACAAAACAAAACAACAAAAAGCTGACATTAGCCATTCCTGATGAGGATGTGAAACAGTTGGAATGATTGTTCATTGTTGATGCAAAATGATACAACTACTTTGGAAAACAATTGGGCAGTTTATTATAAAGTTAAATGTATTTGTGCCATATGATTCAGCAGTCTCACTACTATGTATTTACCCAAGAGACACAAAAGTTTATGTGTACATCAAAACCTATAGTGCATGTTTATAGCAGCTTTATTTATAATTGCCCAAAACAGAGACAATCAGTATCCTTCACCATGTGAATGGATGAACCAACTATGGTATATCCATACAATGAAGTAATGCTCATCAATCAAATGGAATAAACTATTGATACAAACCAATAACATAGTTAAATGTCAAATGAATCATGCTAAGTGAAAGAAGTCAGACACAAAAGGCTATTGTATAATTCATGCTCTTTCTTCTCTCTCTCCCTGTATAAAGATATGAGGTAAAGTTATTTTTAAGGCAGGATAAGAAAATTTTTGAATATAAAATTCTCTCTGCCCATTTGGGCCACTCTCTCTTTAGTGTGCATTGTGTATCTCCATTATACTTGAACTAGACCTCCTTAGAAGACACAGGAATGCCTGCTCAACTGAAAAGAGCAATTTTCTCCTGGTACCAGCAAGGTAACTCCTTAAGAGATAACATTCCTTTCTAAATCCTGTGAGGGGTCACGGTGTCCCACTACTTGCCTTGTATGTGCAGATCTGGACTATGTAAACTGTCAATCTGTTACTTTGATGTGTGACCCTTTGTTTTGAAAACGTGTATAACTGTGCTTTGACCTCTAACCAGTGGAACAATCCTCAGGGCTTTCTGAAAGACTGTCTGCCAGGTTATAACCCTCAGGTTGGCTCGAATAAAATTCCCTACTTCTTTCTTAGACTGACTATTAATTAATTTTTCATCGACAGTATAAACATTCTGGAAAAGGCAAAACTATAAGCACAGAAAAGAAATCAGTAGGTAGCAGCTTCTAGGGATTGGGAGTGTGTGAGACGTTGACCACAAAGGGGCAACGTGGGAAAATTTTCTTTGACTGATAGAATTGTTCTGTTTCTCGATTGTGGTGGATGTTCTAAGACTTTATGCATTCATTAAAACTCATAGACTTCTACACCAAAAAGAGCAAATTTATTGTATGTAAATTAAAATTAAAAGACATAAAAATTCAAACGAATAAAAAATAGAGGAATTACAGAAGCTCACTTTGACATCTGCAAGGCATTGAGAAGGCATGGTGTAGCCTGGTGTGTGCAGGTGTCTGTGAGTGTGAGTGTGTGTATTTTTTATTGTTGTCATTGTTGTTATTATTATTATCACTACCATTGCCTTGTAGTACCCAGATTTAGTTAGGTAACAAGAGATGATTAGGCTTGTTTTCTCCTCTATCGTTTCCAATTTGGACCCAGAGAGAAAATTATTGCTAGATTTGGATTTTGTTGCTGTGAGAGTTTGTCTTGATTTACCCCTCTCATTTTATAAAGAGATGCTCATTTAGATTGATCAAGGGGGCTGATATAAAATCATCCAACTTACTTTGGGATCAGAATCTGAAACAGATCTAGCTTATTTGTTTATGTTCCTATTTAATCAATTTCCCCATTTTAGCAAGGTTATATACTAATATAACTCCTCATGTATTAATGTTGCTCATAGCTTCAGTCTTTGGAAATCTTGGGTATTTTGTATTGCTTGTCATATACTTTTGGAAGTTAAAATTGTCCTTCAGTTAAATAAAGACAAGATTACCTAACTGCAGCATTAATAAAATTGCATCTAGAAATTCATTTAAGTTCCTCTGAAGAAAATACACTTTTAAATTAAGATCATATAATTACCATTTTACTCGCCTTAAATTAAACTAGATCAATCCATGTAAAAAACATTAGAAGTAAAACCATGAATCACTCTTTACTTTAGATGTTTCTTACTTAGATTTTGATTTTTGATTTGACTTTATATTTTGAAGTGTTATAATATTACACATTTAGATTGTGGAGTTTTGTCAAAGTTGGCTGAAAGGTATACCAAAATCAAATTTTTTAGAAGGTGAATGTCTGCTCATCATATAAAAGGATTAGAATCCTGTTTTTGTGTTCAAATTGAGAAAACATTCTTGAGATATAGACTCAGTTCAGGTGTTATCACAGCTGGACAATCTACTTCCCTGGGCATTTATTAAAAGTAAAATACTGTGGAGAGGGCAAACCTCCATAAAGGAGTAGAAAAATGGGAAGAAGCTTAGTCAGTGTCATTAATGTTTATGATAATACTAAGGGGACAGTGAAGGAAGAGAGGTGAGAATAGCATCACCCAAAGTGATATTTTTTCCCCTTAGAAAATGCTTTCCCTGTAGAAACTTTTTAGTAATTATTATTCCATTGCAATTTTGCTTTTTGCCTTTATTTCCAATTAAAAAGATAAAATGTAATCATATAGCTTTTTAAAAAAATGAACAATCTGAACAAGTTTTAAGCTATGGCATTGAGTCAGTTACTAAATCTAAAGTATTACTGAAAAATAAAGGGATTTATCCCTCAAATTATACTTATTGCAATTATAGTTATTCCAACAGCAGAGGTTATTTTACTTAATATTAGTGAGTTTTAAATTTATTAGACAAAGTAGCTTTAGCTATGCTGAGGGGGAAAAAAAAATCAAACTCTTACCTCAGTGGCTTTAAATAACAAAGGTGTACTTCCTGCTAAGGCTATAGCAAGTTGCAGTTTGAGCTGCTGTCCTGCACATCTCCTTTCCAGGTAGGGGCTAAGAGGCCCAAACCCTTCCATCTTGCAGCTTTGTTATCTTGGAGTCTATTCCAACAGCATGGAAGGAGAACACAGAGCACAGAAAAGGTGCACCTGATCTTTACTTCCTCAGGCTACAAGTGATGCAACCCACCTGCTCACATTCTGTCAGAGAGAATTGTCCATATGATGGTCTCTAGATGCAGGGAGGCTGGGAAGTGAAGCTTAGCTGTGCTTGTAAGAATATGAAATAATTGGATGAATAAATAGCATTTTCTCTGCCACATATTCTAGTTTCTATTAACATAAACAGATCCATTTACTTTGAAAAATGAAGTAAATAAAGCGGCTTGATTTTTTTGGATGCCCAACCACCATTTTCTAAGAATAGTTTCAGAGCTAAAATTTGGTCCAAGAATTTCAGACACCTTTGTTTTAGATCCAGTACCTTTTTACCACGGATAATTTAGGAGCTGAGTCATGCACTTGATTAGGAAGGAAGAAATGAGTTCTGATTAACAGTATCTCTGAGATAGTTAATTATCAATATATATATCATATATATCTATATATCTATATTATATCTGAAAAGAAAATAAATCCTGAAAAACAATGTGCTTATATGAAAGAGATGTGAATGTTGGATTTCTGTGAAGCCATAGGATATCTTTATATGTATTAAATCTATTTATTATTTTGTTTATTTATCCTCTAATTCATTCATGGACTCAGTAGAAAGTTATTGAGTCTCTAAACATAGGCCAGACACCCTGCAGAGCCTAAGGATAAAGATGAAAATAAACATGTTCCCTACCTTTAAAGAGGTTCTAATCTAGTTGGGGAGAGTTATTTCTCACTACTTAAAAACGAAAACAAAACATAAACTATAGAGTCAAGCAAGTACTTTTGAAATAGAAAGAATTTGTTCTGCAGGGGAGGAAAATTTGCCACCCTAAAATATATCTCTTTAGCATATTAATCATTTTTAGCAGGTTACATTCTGAGAAGTGGCACTCTGAAAGGCTCTGAACACCAAGTAGGAGTTGCCCCTTTGTAAGAAACACTTACATTTGTAAGGGAAATTCCCATTTGTAAGGGTGTCTCCCTCTTTGTCCTGGAAGAGGAAGATGACCAAATCTCTCAAAAGTCTTATCAATGGAGAAGGCAGGACTTAAATCTGCATCACAGTCACCCAGTTGCCAGTCCTGGTAACCTCCCAAAGCTAACTCTCCCCACCCTAGCATCCTCTTTAGGTGAGGAAGGTATTTAAGGTAAGGACTTTGGCCATTTTTGTGAGTTACTCAGTTTTCCTGGATTTCTTAGGTATATATGTTATTAAACTTTGTTTGGTTTTCTCCTGTTAATCTGTCCTATGTCAAGTTAATTCTTAGACCAGCCAGAAGAACCTAGAAGAGTAGAGGAAAACTTTTTCCTCCTGACAGTTCAAAGTGCCACTGGGGACAGAGATGAGGGTGCTTCTAACTCTGCTTGGGAGAGAAATCAGATTATATTCTTACTGAGGAATGGGCCTATGTTTAAGATTGTTGTATATTTTCTATAAAAGTTTTGGAAAGCTGTCACTGAATTTGTTTAGAACTGAGTAGGATGATAAGTGTCCTCACAATATATTTGAATGAAATAATTCACCAACTTCAAAGGCCATTTGGGGAATAAACAGATTTTTCTTTCTGGCTTTGGATATATGCTCCTAAATTGTAATTAGGCACACATGACTAGGTAAATATAGATTTATATAATCTAATTGGGATATTATTTATTTTCAAAAAACATTTTATTTAAAAAATCTTTGAGATAAAACATGGATCTATTTCCATTAAGAATAAAGCAATATGGCAGCACTTATGTAAAATCTCATATTTTTCAAAGTCAGTATTCCTTCAGAGAATATGAATCATGAACATGAACATGCTGTTCTTTTGAATTTAATAGCATCACATAACTTTTCCACAAAAAGTTTGACATTTAAAAATCATGTTAGTAATGGTACTTATGATGCCGAAAACTCAGCCTCTGTGCACTGGTGCTGAATTGAATATTGAAGACAGAGTTTTGGGTGAAGTAGAAAAGAATAGCTTTATTGTTTTGCCAGGCAAAGGGGGACACAGCAGGCTCCTGCCTCAAAAACTGTGTGTCCCAACGAGAGAGGATTTGGTGAGGAGTTTTATAGCAATGGTTCAAGGGTGGGGTTGCTGATAAGATTAGGGTGTGTGTAGGACCTGCACTCCTTTAATCTGGCCTCAGGTGGTCTTCTCTGGAATGAAGAATGCTGACATCATCCATTTGTTGGGGGTTTTAGTTCTGTAAAGAGCTCAAAGATATTGTTATGTGTATCCCTTGAGATGGAACCAGGACCCTGTCCCAAGCCTGCACTATTGTTTTTTGGCTACTCCTCCCTTGTCTCTGCATCCCCTCCCTTCCTTGTAACAACTGTTCAAATCTGCCCTTTGGGACTTAGGGAAGGTCATGGAGGCTGGAGTCTGTTCCCTAAAGATAAGGAACGGGGGACACAGAAAGGCTTCCATGCCCAGGAGCCCCAAAGGGTCCTACTCGGTTTCACTTACAAAGGATAAAAAGTTACATTAAATTATATTGTCATTAGTTGAAAAACACTATTTCTGCATTTTTGCCCTTGCGGTTGTCTTCTCGTATACTCTCTTTCTGCCCCCCTAAATTGTATATGTGTTCTTTCTCAGAATTAAAAGTTTTCTTAATATCATTATATTTTATAGATATTATCTAAATTCTTGCAGTCAGGATAGGCAGATTTAGGTCAGGTTATGGGGCAAATGGCATAAGACATATTGAGAAAACAGTGGTTCTGGGAAATGACAGACCTAAAGGGTATGACATGTTATTGGCTTAAACAATAGTCTAGAGTGACGAATACCTATTAATATGTGTTCTGAGGGCAAATGAAAAGTGAGGTGACAGAATATGGTATTAGTTTGAAATGGACAGGGCAAGTAAGATACAGAGGTTCAGGAGTAATAGAAGTTAGCATTACAGCATTAAGCTGAATGAGAAGAAAAGACATTACATGGTGAGAATAGTTATTTAGATTTTGTTCATTTACTTGTGTGTGTGTGTGTATATGTGCATGTATGTGAATGTGTTGAGTGGGTGTGAATTTATTTCCTGACTTTATCAAGAAAGGATTCAAATCAGTTATAAAACACACATGCTAAGACCTCTGCTTCTGGTCAAGATGGATTAACAGGGACAGAATAGGATGCCTGAAACAAATGCAAGACAAGATAAAATGATGTAACCAAAAGCTGGTTCTTTGAGAAGACTAATAATATTGATAAACATCTAACTAGATTAACCAAGAAAAAAGAGAGAAAACACAAATTAGGAATAAAGAGAGATGACATCACTACAGATTCAGTAGATATATTTAGGGAATATTATAAACAACTCTATGCCAATATATTTGACTACTGAGAGAAAATAGATTCCTTGAATAACATAAACTATTAAAGGCTCACTCAAGAAAAACTAGATAATCTTCAAAGCCTTATATCTATTAAAGAATTGAATTTGCATTGAATTTTCACTTCTTAACACAAAGAAAACACCAGGAAATTCTACCAGACATTTGGAGAAATAATATCAATTCCACATAAACTCCCCTAGAAAACTGAAGAGGACTGAATACTACCCAATTCATTTGATGACACCAACATTTAAAAACAAATAAAAAAACAAAAAAGAATAAAACAACTACACAATATCCTTTAAGAATATAGATGAAAAAAGAATTCTTAATAAAATGTTAGCAAACCAAATCCAATAATACATAAGTTGAATATATCATGAACAAGTGGATTTTATCTGAGAAGGAAAGGTTGTTTGCACATTTGATAACTAACCAACGTTCAGAAAAAAAAATACACGATCATCCCAATAGACACACAGAAATGCAATTGACAAAATCCAAACTCCATTGCTGATGAAACTGCCAGCAAACTAGGAATTGAAAGAAACTTACTTAAACTTGATAAAGACATCTACAAAACTCCTGCTGCTATAGTCATTTTCACAAAATTGATTCTTCTAATCCAAGAACATGGTATATCTCTCCATCTGTTTGTGTCACTTTTTATTTCTTTCATCAGTGTCTTATGGTTTTCTGAGTACAGGTCTTTTACCTCCTTAGGTAGGTTTATTCCTAGGTATTTTATTCTTTTTTTGCAATGGTAAATGGGATTGTTACCTTACTTTCTCTTTCTGATCTTCCCTTGTTAGTGTATAGGAATGCAAGAGACTTCTGTGCATTAATTTTGTATCCTGCAACTTTACCAAATTCATAGATTAGCTCTAGTAGTTTTCTGTGGCATCTTTAGGATTTTCTATGTATAGTATCGTGTCATCTGCTAACAGTGACAGTTTTACTTCTTCTTTTCCAATTTGGATTCCTTTTATTTCTTTTTCTTCTCTGATTACCGTGGTTAGGATTTCCAAGACTATGTTGAATAAGAGTGGCGAGAGTGGACATCCATTCTTGTCCCTGATCTTACTGGAAATGCTTTCAGTTTTACACCATTGAGAATGATGTTTGCTGTGGGTTTGTCATATATGGCCTTTATTATGTTGAAGTAGGTTCTCTCTGTGCCCCCTTTCTGGAGAATTTTTAATATGATGTATCACATTGATTGATTTGCATATAGTGAAGAATCCTTGCATCTCTGGGATGTCCCACTTGATTATGGTGTATGATCATTTTAATGTGTTGTTGGATTCTGTTTGTTAGTATTTTATTGAGGATTTTTGCATCTATGTTTATCAGTGATATTGGTCTGTAATTTTCTTTTTTTGTGATATCTTTGTCTGGTTTTGATATCAGGGTGATGGTGACCTCGTAGAGTGAACTTGGGAGTGTTCCTTCTGCAATTTTTTGGAAGAGTTTGAGGAGGATGGGTGTTAGTACTTCTCTAACTGTTTGATAGAATTTGCTTGTGAAGCCATCCGGTCCTGGACTTTTGCTTGTTGGAAGATTTTTAATTGCAGTTTCAACTTTATTACTTGTGATTGGTCTGTTCATATTTTCTGTTTCTTCCTGGTTCAGTCTGGGAGGATTGTACCTTTCTAAGAATTTCTCTATTTCTTCTAGGTTGTCCATTTTATTGGCATATAGTTGCCTGTAGTAGTCTCTTATGGTCCTTTGTATTTCTGCGGTGTCAGTTGTAATTTCTCCTTTTTCATTTCTAATTTCATTGATTTGAATCCTCTCCTTTTTTTTTCTTGGGGAGTCTGGCTAAAGGTTTATCAATTTTATTTATCTTCTCAAAGAACCAGCTTTTAGTTTTATTGATTATTGCTATTGTTTTTTTTGTTTCTATTTCATTTATTTTTTTCTGCTCTGATTTTTATGACTTTTTTCCTTCTAGTAACTTTGGGTTTTGTTTTTTCTTCTTTCTCTAGTTGCTTTAGGTGTAAAGTTAGGTTGTTTATTTGAGATTTTTCTTGTTTCTTGAGGTAGGATTGAATTGCTATAAACTTCCCTCATAGGACTGCTTTTGCTGCATCCCATAGGTTTTGGGTCATTGTGTTTTTGTTGTCATTTATTTCTTTGTATTTTTTGATTTCCTCTTTGATTTCTTCAGTGATCTCTTGCTTATTTAGTAGCATATTGTTTAGCCTCCCTCTGTATGTGTTTTTTACAGTTTCTTTTCCTGTTATTTATTTCTAATCTCATAGCGTTGTGGTCAGAAGAGATGCTTGATACATTTTCAGTTTTTTAAAATTTACCAAGGCTTGATTGGTGACCCAAGATATGATCTATCCTGGAGAATGTTCCATGTGCACTTGAGAAGAAAGTGTATTCTGCTGTTTTCAGATGGAATGTCCTATAAATATCAATTAAGTCTATCTGGTCTATTGTGTCATTTAAAACTTGTGTTTCCTTATTTATTTTCTGTCTGGATGACCTGTCCATTGGTGTAAGTGAGGTGTTAAAGTTCCCCACTATTATTGTGTTACTGTCGATTTCTCCTTTTATGGCTGTTAGCATTTGCCTTATGGATTGAGGTGCTCCTATTTTGGGTGCATAAATATTTACAATTGTTATGTTTTCTTATTGGATTGATTCCTTGATCCTTATGTAATGTCCTTCCTTGTCTCTTGTAACAGTCTTGCCATCCCTATCAAATACCAATGACATTTTTCACAGAATTAGAACAAAAAAAAATTACAGTATATATGGAAACACAAAAGAGCCCGAATAGCCAAAGCAATCTTGAGAAAGAAAAACAGAGCTGGAGGAATCAGGCTCCCAGACTTCAGACTATACTACAAAGCTACAGTAATCAAGACAGTATGGTCCTGGCACAAAAACAGAAATATAGATTAATGGAACAGGATAGAAAGACAGTAGATTATCCCACATACCTATGGTCACCTAATCTATGACAAAGGAGGCAAAAATATACAGGGAGAAAAGACAACCTCTTCAGTAAGTGTTTCTGGGAAAAATGGACAGTTACATGTAAAACAATGAAATTAGAACACTTCCTAACACCATATACTAAAATGGAATAAAGACCTAAATGTAAGCCTAGACACTATAAAAATCTTAGAGGAAAACATAGGCAGAACAATCTTTGACATAAATCACAGCAAGATCTTTTTTGACCCACCTCCTAGAGTAATGAAAATAAAAACAGAAATAAACGGTACCTAATTAAACTTAAAAGCTTTTTCATAGCAAAGGAAAACATAAACAAGATGAAAAGACAACCCCCAGAATGGGAGAAAATATTTGCAAATGAAGCAACTGACAAGGGATTAATCTCTAAAAATATACCAACAGCTCATGCAGATCAATATCCAAAAAACAAACAACCCAATCAAAAGATGGGCAGAAGACCTAAATAGACATTTCTCCAAAGAAGATATACAGATTGCCAACAAACACATGAAAGGATGCTCAACATCACTAATCATTAGAGAAAGGCAAATCAAAACTACAATGAGGTATCACCTCACACCAGTCAGAATGGCCATCATCAAAAAATCTACAAACCATAAATGCTGGAGAGGGTGTGGAGAAAAGGGAACCTCTGGCACTGTTGGTGGGAATGTAAATTGATACAGCCACTATGGAGAAAAATATGGAGATTCCTTAAAAAATTGAAAATAGAATTACCTTATGACCCAGCAATCCCTCTACTGGGCATATACCCTGACAAAACCATAATTCAAAAGACACATGCACCCCAATGTTCATTGCAGCCCTATTTACAATAGCCAGGACATGGAAGCAAACTAAATGTCCACCAACAGAGGAATGGATAAAGAAGATGTGGTACATATATACAATGGAATATTACTCAGCCATAAAAAGGAATGAAATTGGGTCATTTGTAGAGATGTGGATGGACCTAGAGTCTGTCATACAGAATGAATTAAGTCAGAAAGAGAAAAACAAATATTGTATATTAACGCATATATGTGGAATCTAGAAAAATGGTACAGATGAACCTATTTGCAGGGCAGGAATAGATACACTGATGTAGAGGACGGACAAGTGGACACAGCAGGGGGGTGTGTGTGAAGGGGTGTGTGGGATGAACTGAGAGATTGGCATTGACATATATACACTATATGTTTAAAACAGATAGCTAGTGGGTACCTGCTGTATAGGGCAGGGAGCTCAGCTCAGTGCTCTGTGGTGACCTAGATGGGTGGGCTGGGGTGTTGGTCAGGAGTTCCAAGATGGAGGGGATATATGTATACATATAGCTGATTCATCTTTTTGTACAGCAGAAACTAACAGAACATTGTAAAGCAACTATACCCCAATTAAAAAAAAAAAATCCTACTGCTAACATAATACATCATGATGAAGGAAGGAATGCTTTTCCCCTATGATCAGGAGAGAGTGCTTTCCCCTATGACAAAAATCAAGGATGTCTTTCACTACTTCTATTCAGCTTTATATTAAAGCTAGTAAATAAGTTTATCAGGCATGTAGAAACAAGATCAATACATAAGAATAATTGTATTTTGATATTACTAGCAAGAAATATTCACACATTGAAATGAAAAACTATGCCACTTATAGGATCAAAGTTATTAAATACTTAGAGGCAAATCTGACAATATGTAAGATATATACATTAAAATTATAAAATGTTACAGAAAGAAATTAAAGAAAGCCTAAATAAATGGAGAGATATACCATACCCATGGTCTGAAAGATCAATACTGTGATCAACAAATTCACAATCAAAATCCTAGCAGGATATTTGTTTTGGTAAAAATTACTAAGTTGACTTTAAAATTCATATAGAAATGCTACGGAATGGTTATCACAAAACTGGGTTTGCCTCTTTGTGGGGGTCGAGCCAAAAGACACAACCCAGTGAAAGATCAAGAGAAGGAAGGAATTATTACTTGCAGCAAATAAGGAGAGCACCAGGGATCTTTCCCAAAGCAACATCTCTCTGAACAGCAAAGTTGGGGAAGTTTTAAGCTAAGGATACATGTATACTCACGAAGGGACTCATATTCAGAGTCTAAGCTTTAGTTGATTGAAGTCAGGAGGGTCCGAAAAGGTCAAAATCATCCTCCCTTAATTTCCAGTTGATCTGGTGGTTGAGCACTTCAGGCTAATCTTTAACATTGAAACAGAACTGGGAGTCTTTACAACTGATATAATATCTTTACTATTGTTACTGTTGTTGCCTGATAACAGTCCTTTGTTCCTACATTCTTTTGTTCCCTTAAGGTTATTAATTGCTGGGACCTGTTCAAGGACAAGCATTGTGGCCAGGCTTAGATCACAAAATGTCTTAGGCCAAAAATATCTTCTCTTATGTCAAGAAAGCTATGCTTGGTTCTCTTTCTCTGGGGACCCTCTACCCTATTTGCTTACAGAACTACATGTAGCCCCAAAATTTAAAGATGCTTAACAAAGAAAAAAATGAATAGCTAATACTACCTGATATCAAGGTTTATTATAAAGCTACAATCATCAAGACAGAGTGGTATTGGCATCAAGCTAAACAAATAAAGCAACGGAATAGAAGGAGGAGTCCAGAAATAGACTCATACATATGAAAAACATATTTGACAAAAACACAAAGGCAATTAACTGGAGAAAGGGTCATTGCTTTCAAGAAATAGACTGGGATAATAGGATACCTATATGTCAAAAACAAAACAAAGCAAAGAACATGAACTCTGATCTTTAGCTTGCGTTATATAAAATATTAACACAAAATGGATTATAGGCCTAAATATAAAACCTAAAACCATAAAACTTCTAAGAAAATAAGTCAGTTTGGCTAGAGGATTTGGACTTTTTTTTTTTTTTTTTCATTCTGCAACTCCATGGGTTCTTCTGAAGTACCTGGATGTAGGGAAAACACACTCCTTTTAGCTAGAGAAGGTAATAACAAAGAACCTAAAAACACTGGAGACAAACTTGTTCTAAATTATAGTCTTGATTAGGACACTCTATATTTACATTCAAATGTAATCTCTAAGGGGGAGCATTCATTTTGATAGTGCCTAAGATAGGACCTTGCAAAAAGTTGGCAATTAATGAGTACATTTCTTGGATAAGGTGAAAATTCTATAAACAGTGTCAAAGAAAAATTGTACTGGACAGAGTTAAGCAGGAAAGAAAGACGTTACTCAAGGCTATCGCAACAGGGTAGAGAGATTAAACCCAATTCTGGGGAACAAAAGGCCAGAGGATTTTTAAGCCCTGGGGCAAGCTGATGGAAAAGTACTGGAGGACTTCAGAGCCAGTTGGTCAATGTGTTAGGCCATCTGTGTTTGCTAATTGGAACTTATGGAAGATAGGCTTCTATCCTCCCACAAAGACTGGGAGATAGTGTCCCTATCTTTCTTGATGATTACACTTCAAAGGAATGGCTCCCAGGTCTCTGAGAAAGACATTCTTGAGTTGTAAAATGGGCAAAAGACTAGGAGAAAATTTATATCTCAAAGGGACAGAGAAATAATTTATGATTGAAAGCTTTCTAAAGTACTTGATCTAAGAAAAGGGAGGTCAGAAGTTTATAGTCTTAAAAAAAAAACCTGTTTACAATTTAGTCAAACTGAGGGGAACTTTAAAGGCCTCAGGCCATCTTTGTCAACAGATTACTGGGAATATTACTCAGAAGTCTAGCCTACTTCACCTTTGCTGTTTTTGACAATTGTAGATTTAACTACCCAAAAGAGGATGAAACGATGAACATAAATCCATCATCGTGATGGAAAACAATAACTTAGAGGATGGGTATATGGTATCTTTTTATATTAAAATACATGCAATTTTACTTATCTTAAGGACCTGAAATACTGCAGCATAATACAATGTAATAGTTCTACTTGAGGCTTATTATTGTGATTTTTGATGATTTGGGTTTTGTAATAATGATTATTTTTTCTGACAGCTAAATGGATTCTAATTTTTTGTCCTTTTAATATATCTGACTTTAATTATTCAACACAGTTGGCTTTACTATGAATATATTCAAAAATTATAAAATATTTTATTTTGTGGATTTTTTAATGTATAAAATTACAAATTATATGTTAATCTCAAAATTTTATGCCACATTTTGCTAAATTATCATGTTGAAATTATATATTCTGAAAAGAGTAACTTAAAGTTTTGTTCATTCTTCTAACATAGGGTAGAAGAATAAAAAGTACATACTGCATGTTACTTTCTTTTTTAAATTAATTTTTATTGGAGTATAGTTGCTTTACAATGTTGTGTTAGTTTCTACTGTACAGCAAAATGAATCAGCTATACATAGACATGTATCCCTTCTTTTTTGGGTTTCCTTCCCATTTAGGTCACCACAGTGCATTAAGTAGAGTTCCCTGTGTTATACATTATGTTCTCATTAGTTGTCTAATAGTACCAATAGTGTATATGTGTTAATCCCAATCTCCCAGTTCCTCCCACCCCCCTCCCCTTTCCCCCTTGGTATCCATACATTTGTTCTCTCCATCTGTGTCTCTGTTTCTGCTTTTCAAATAAGATCATCTATACCATTTTTCTAGATTCCACATATATGCATTAATATACGATATTTGTTTTTCTCTTTCTGACTTATTTCACTCTATATGACACTCTCTAGGTATATCTATGTCTCTAAAAATGACCCAATTTCGTTCCTTTCAATGGTTGAGTAAACTGCATGTTACTTTCAAGAAAAACATTCATTTTTTGAAATATTTGCATTAATTAGGTATTGACTGAAAAAAATGCACAGCCTAAAAGTTGAGAATTATGTTTTATTTGGCAGATATACTGAGGACTTAAGCTGGGGAGATAGGCTCTCAGATAGCCCTGAGGGACTATTCTGAAGAGGTAAGGGAGGAGCAAGAATATACAGGAGTTTTTGCCAAAAAGCAAACAAACAAACAAAAAAACAAAAAAACCAGGTAGTTAGAACATGAAAAGATTACTATTAATTAAAGAAACACCAGAAATCTCACGTTCATGAATTTAGTGCTTTTCTATGTATGGGAAGATGCAAGAGAGTCTGAGCTCATTGAAATCCTTCCTTTGATAGGCACCTTAATTATCTAGGTCCAGTGTTCTGCTTTCTCCAACCTGAATCCCCTCAGGGTGTGGGGCCTGCTGCAGTGGCCAATGGCTCGATGGCTGCTCTATTGTTTTTGATATCACAGGCAACATTCTTTGTCCACAGAGGTGAATTTAAGAATTAAGTGATATCATTAATTATAGGAAATGCTGATTATGTACAACTTTTATTGTATTATATACAACTTTGTTGTAACTATGGAGGTTACAGTACTTGTGGTAAAAGTGATTTAGAAGGAAGCAGAGAGACCCAAGGCAGTCAAACCCAGGTGATCACCTGAATAAGTAAGAATTATTCCCAAACCCTGTAAAAGACTGGAGAAAAATTTACTAAAGAGGTTGGTGATGGGATAAACATTTATCATTTCCTGAGCTGAAATTTCTGCAAGAGTTCATAGGATCAGTTTGGAATCCTCTTCCACAAGGAAAAAGAAGCTACTATAATGAATTTAAGGATCAAGGCATAACACAATTATTACTTCTTTCATACTCACTTTGCCACAAATTGAAGACAGAAACACAGAGCCTGTGAGCAGCGAGATCCAGGGACAATTTCAGCCTCGCCACTGCCATGGCTCAGAGCCAGCAGGACTCCTCTCCATCCACCACCATCCACTTCTGGCACAAACTTCCAGTCACGGATGAAAACATGCTAGTGCAGAGGCCAAACTGAGCAAGCAAGCTGAGTGATATGTTGACATGGCAGCCTGCATGAAGTCTGTAACTGAGCAAGAAGCCAAATTAATCTTCTCTCAGTAGCTTATGAAAATGTTCTGGAGCCCATAGATCATCTTGGAGGGTTGTCTCAAGTACTGAGAAAATGATGGAAGGTTCCAATAGCTTGAGAATACAGAGAGAAAATTGAAAGTGATCTCCGAGATATCTGCAAATGATTTGCTGTCTCTTTTGGAAAAAAATTCTTCATCCCCAGTGTTTCACAAACCCAGAGCAAAGTCTTCTACTTGAAAATGAAAGGAGACTACTACTGCTACTTGGTCAGTTTACTGCTGGTGATGACAACAAGAAAGGATTATGGATCAGTCACAGCAAGCCTACCAAGAAGCTTTCTAAGTCAGAAACAGAAAATACAACCAAAAACATCCTATCGTATTGGGTCTGGGCTGTAAGTTCTCTGTATTCTACTGTGCGATTCTAAACTTCCTGGAAAAAGCCTGCTCTCTTGCAAAGAGAGCTCTTTCCCCCTCCAGTTTTATTTAAATCTGCAAAGAGAGCTCTTTTCCCCTCCAGTTTTATTTAAATATAATTCACATGTAACACTATATGTGTTATGATGTACAACATAAAGCTTTAAAAAATGTATATGTTGCAAAATGATTACCATAGTAAGTTGAGCTAACATCCATCACCTCACGTAATTATAATTTTTTTTTTCCTTGTGATGAGAACTTTTAAGATTTACTGTCTTAGCAACTTTTAAATATACAGTACTGTTAACTATAGTCATCATGTTGTACATTATACCCCAGAACTTATTTATCTTACAACTGGAAGTTTATACCATTTGACCATCCTCACCCAATTATGCCCCCGCCTCCAGCAACCACAATTCTGACTCTGTTTCTATGAGTTTATTTTAGATTTCACATATAAGTGAGGTCATATGATATTTTTCTTTCTCAGTCTGACTTATTTCGGTTAGCATAATGCTCTCAAGGTCCATCCATGTTTTTGCAAATGGTAGAATTTCCTTCTTTTTAATGGCTGAATAGTATTCCATTGTATATGTATACCACATTTTCTTTACATATTCATCTGTCAATAGACTTAGATTGTTAAGTCAGCTTTTGATGAAGCCATTGCTGAACTTGTTATGTTAAGTAAAGAATCACACAAAGACAGCATGCTAACAATGCAGTGACTGAGAGGCGCTTGACATTGTGAACATTGGATGCCAAGTGGACAAGGCTGAAGCAGGAGAAGGAGGGGAAAATTAACCAGCCTCCCAACTTTTGTCTATCTCATTCTGAAATTTACACATTTGTTATCCATAGTGCCCCACAAATAGATTTTTTTTATGACAAGTATATGTTAATTTTATTTGAATGTCTGTTTTTTCCCAAAAGGTTTTTACGTTTAATGATAGGGGAATAGAGTCAGTTAACATTTAGAAATTTACCTGCTTTTTCCCTTTTCTTTCTTTCTTTTAAATTTTACATTCAGACTTGCTTTGTTTTTTCATTTATTCAGCTCTTGTTTTAACAAGATATTTTATCTTGCTTAAATAAATTTTGTTGTTCTTCATATAGGTTTTGAACTTTTGTTACCTTTTCCTAGCTATTTTATCATTTGGCTATTGCCAATTAGATTTTTTTTTTAATTGAGATATAATTGACATATGACATTAGTTTCAAGGCATAAAACATAGGGATTTGATATGTGTATATACTGTAAAATAATTACCACAGTGTCTAGTTGACATTCATCACCACATATAATTTTTTTTTCTTGTGATGAGAACTTTTAAGGTCTACTCTCTCAGTAACTTTCAAGTATACAATACGGGCATATCTCGGAGATATTGTGGGTTCAGTTCCAGACCACAGCAGTAAAGTGAACATTACAAAGTGAGTCACATAAATTTTTTGGTTTACCAGGGCATATAAAAGTTATGTTTACACGATACTGTAGTCTATTAAGTGTGCAATAGCATTATGTCTAAAAAAACAATGTACATACCTTAATTAAAACATACTTTATTGCTGAAAATGCTAACCATTATCTGACAATGCAGGATTGCAACAAACCTGCATTTTTGTAAAAAATGTAATATCTGTGAAGTGCAATAAATTCAAGTGCAATAGAACAAGGTATGCTTATACCATATTATTAACTATAGTTGCCATGCTGTATATTTTATCCCATGACTTATTTATTTTATAAATGGAAGTTCGTACCTTTTGATGCCCTTCATCCATTTCACCCATTCCCCACCCCCTGTTTCCCCTTTGGAAACCACCAACCTGTTCTCTGTATTTATGCATTCATTTTTGTTGTTGTTTTTCGTTTTTTAGATTCTACATATAAGTGAGATTGTATGGTATGTCTTTCTCTGACTTATTTCACTTAGCATAATGCCCTCAGGTTCCATCCAGGTTGTTGCAAATGGCAAGATTTCCCTCTTTTTTATAGCTAAATAATATTCCATTGTATATATACATACCATTATTTCTTTGTCCATTCATCCGTTGATGGACACTTAGTTTGCTTCCATGTCTTGACTACTGTAAATAATGCTGCAATGAATGTGGGGGAGCAGATAACTTTTCAAGTTAGTGTTTTGTTTCCTTTGGATAAATATCCAGAAGTGGAATTTCTAGATCATATGGTAGTTCTATTTCTAATGTATTGAGGAAACTCCATACTGTTTTCCCTAATAGCTGCACCAATTTACATTCCCACTAACAGAGCACAGGGATTCCCTTTTCTTTATATCCTCATGAACACTTGTTATTTCTTACCTTTTTGATAATAACCATTTGTGTGTGTGTGTGTGCGTGTGTGTGTGTGTTGGCTGCTTTATTTAAGGGCTGGTGACTGACAGCTATCCTCAACCCAGCCCCTCCCTCCTCTACAAAAGTGGCCAAACGTGAAAACAGGCTGCTCTGCCAGGGGGCCTGTGGGGCTGTGGCTTGAATCCCAGGCCACAGGCCTTGGAAGGCAGGGAAGGAGGATGGGCAGTCAGTCCAGTTCAAATGGACAAGTGCTGGTGAGGTAGGGGAAGATGCTGAAGAGTCCTGAGGCAGCCTCTGCTGGACTTGCCCTCACCTAGGATGTCAGGACACAGGTCCCTGGAGGAGCCAAGACTCCAAAGCCAGGGGGCCAGGTGCCAGAGGAGGGAGCAAGTCAAAGGCTTTTGGAGCCAAGGGAGGCAGTTGAGGACCCTGGAGCCCAGCAACCCTTCAACACTACCCCATGCCCACAAAGGCACCTCCACAGTCACACCTGCAGCCACACACACACTCACACCCACACCCACACCCATGCCAATTCCACATACACACAGGGCTGCAAAGGCCCTGGACCCACACCCTGGACCCTGGAATGTCTCTGGGTTGGTACCCAGCAGGTGAGGCTGCCAAGGGGGTGGGTCCTCTGCGTTGCTAGTGATTGGCTGCCTCGCAGGCATCTATCAAATCACTGTACACGTCCACTGGTTCTGACAGATAAGTGATGGGCATCTGGAATTCTTCTAGGCACATGGTACAAGAGATGACTCCAGTGTTGCTGGCCTGGTCCATTTTCATGTCACAAGACTTCTCGTGGTTGCAGAAGGGGCAGGTGAACTCGACATCTAGGGAGCCTGTCATCTTCTTCTTGGGGGGTGGCTTCTGTTTTGACTTTCTGCGCACCACGTCTGCAGGAGGGCAAACCTGCACTTGCCGACCCTCGTTGAAACAGCCTCGTTCACCCGGGAGACAGTGACTTCCAGCTCCCTGCAGAAGCCGATAACAACCATTTTGACAGGTGTGAGGTGATACCTCATTTTGGTTTTAATTTGCATTTCCCTAATGATTAGTGATGTCAATCACAATTTCATGTATCTGTTGGCCATCTGTATGTCTTCTTTCGAAAAAAGTCTATTAAGATCCCCTGCCCATTTCTTAATCAGATTATTTGTCTTTTTTGCTATTGAGTTGTATGAATTCTTTATATATTTTGGATATTAACCCTTTATTGGATATATGATTTGCAAATATTTTTTTTCCCATTCCATTGTTTACCTTTTTATTTTGTTGATGGTTTCCTTTGCTATGCAGATGCCTTTTAGTTTGATGTAGTACCACTTGTTTATTCCTGCTTTTGGTATCAAATCCAAAAAATCATCACCAAGACCTATGTCAAGGAGCTTATAACCTGTTTTCTTATAGGAGTTTTATGGTTCCAGGTCTTATATTCAAGTCTTTAATCCATTTTGAGTTGATTCTTATGTATGGCCTAAAATAGTTGTCCAGTTTCATTTTTTTGCATGTGGCTGTCCAGTTTTACAAACCCCATTTATTGAAGAGACTGTCCTTTCCCTAGTGCCTATTTTTGGTTACCTTGCCATAAATTAATTGACTGTATATGTGTGGGTTTATTTCTGGGCTTTCTACTCTGTTCCATGGATTTATGTGTCTGTTTTTATGCCAGTACCATACTGTTTTGAGTAATATAGCTTTGTCATGTAGTTTGAAATTGCAGCACATAATGCCTTTAGCTTTGTTCTCTCTCAAGGTTGCTTTGGCTATTTGGGGTCTTTTGTGGTTCCATAAAATTTTTCAGATTGTTTGTTCTATTTCTGTGAAAAATGCCATTGGAATTTTGATAAAGATTGCATTGAATCTGTAAATTGCTTTGTGTAGTATGGGCATTTTAACAATATTAATTCCTCTAGTACATGAGCATTGAATAGCTTTACATTTTTTTGTGTTGCCCTCAATTTCTTTCATCAATGTCTTATAGTTTTTCAAGTACAAGTCTTTTACCTCCTTGGTTAAATTTACTTCTAGGAATTTCATTCTTTGTGATGCAATTGTAAATGGGATTGTTTTCTTAATTTCTCTTTCTGATAACTTGTTATTATGTAGAGAAATGCAATTGATCTTGTATATTGATTTTGCATCCTGCAACTTTACTGAATTTATTTATTAGTTCTTAAGAGTTTTTTGGTGGAGTCTTTTGGGTTTTCTATATATAATATCATGTCATCTGCAAATAGTTACAGTTTTACTTCTTCCTTTCTAATTTGGATGTCTTACACTTCTTTTTCTTGTTTGATTGTTGTGTGCAGGGCTTCCAATACTGTGTTGAATAAGAATAGTGAGAGTGGGCATCTTTGTCTTGTTCCTAATCTTAGAGGAAAAGCTTTGATGTTAGCTGTGGGCCTGTCATATATGGCTTTTATTATGTTGAGGTATGTTCCCTCTATAACCACTTTGTTGAGAGTTATTTTCATCTTGAGGTGGTCAATATGGAGATGTGAAATTTTTATACATAGTACTTTTGCTGTGTTGTGGCTTTGCAAGGACTTGTGTTAAAACTGCTTCTATGTCTAAGGAAAGAAAACTGCCTGCCTATTGGTTTGTCCTGGTGTGGGATAGGAGATAAAGTTGGTTCCTATCAAAGATTTGGTTGTTGTGGGTATTTTAAGATTTGGAGAAATTATAGGACTGTAGTAAAAATAGATCCCCCATGGATGTTATTACCAAACATGATTGTTTTGCCTGATGCGCAGCAAGCCAAAAGGCTGAGACACTGAGGTTTGTAGCAAAGAGAGAGTTAATTGGTAAGGCATCCAAGTGAGGAGATGGGAGAGCAAGCCTCAAATCTGCCTCCCCTAAGGCAAGGGGCTTGTTGTATTCATGTATAAAGAATAAAGAAGCAGGGTGGTCTGAGTCACGGGGAGTGTGGGGAGGTTGGGGAAATGTGATTGGAAAAAAGTGCAATAATCATTGTTCTGCACAGGCGTAACTCAGCTACAGACCTCTGCACATTCAAAAGGTCACTGAGTGGACACTTCTGCACATCCAGCTGGTGGTCAGTGGGCCTATTCAGTCTTAACCAGCTCAGCTGGAACTTGACACAGCTGATTCTCAGCTCAGCTTGTGCTAGACACAGGTGACTCCACATTCCTGAAAAATAACTCAGGCAAATATCTTATAGTTTGGGCTATGTGTTGCTTGGAGGACATATAAGTCTTAAAATGACCTTAATTGGTAAGGGCAGATGAAATGGATTTAAACCAAGATTTCATTACATTTTGAACATGTGTATCTGTGGAGTACAAAATCTCGACATGCACACCTTTGACTACAGCTGCAGAAGTGTTCCTTTAGACAAAGTTGTGATCCAATTTTGTCTAGAGAAGGGCAGAAATTATTCATATTCCATTGTTTGTAAAGTTACCTATTGTTTTCTTTCATTAGTTTGGTAACACTCATTTTATTTGCATTTAAATATTTTAAGCAACCTAAGCACAAATGTACAAGTAAAGATGCGTTAAAATGAATTTCTTGATATCTATTATTTCATGGATATCAAGCAGAAAAGTAGAACAAAAGCCCCCAAAAAGCAAAAAATGATTTTTGCTTTTGTGATTTCTTTGAAACTTATCTAACATGCATGTTCTGTAAAAACAGTGAACAGTGGAATAACTTGAGATGGTGGCTAGATTTATTTAATATTTTATGAAATCTTTATGAACAATCTAAGTATAATTGTTCAGAACATGTGTATTAAGTTGATGTAAGTGGAATAAAACTTTTATGAATGAAAAAAAAAACTAGAAACATGAACTCTCAATTTTTCTTTTACTTTATTCCTCAGTTTAATTTTAATATTAAGGAAGTACATTTTACGTTTTTTGGTGTCAACATTTATCTTAGAAGATGCTTTCATCGTTTTTCTCATGCTTTCAGGTTGTTCTTTTGATACATGACTGATTTTAATATATACTTTCCACCACTCTTTGCATTTGTTGTATTTATCGATTTACAATGCTTTATAAATTTTAGTTATTTGTTCTAACAAAAATAACTTTAGTATTGCTCATATAGGATCCAAAAATTGTCTTATTCGTTGGTGAGAAAATGAACATGTGAATATCCTAGAATATCTTTAAGAAATAAATACTAGAAGATAAAGTCAAAAAAATTTTTATATCTTTATAAGATATACAGGTCTCTTCTGCTGAAGCCAGAACACTGGTAGTAACAGCAGCAGCTAGAGAGGGCCAAGAGTCCAGTAGGTCAGTGATCTCATTGGGGTCACAGAGTGTTCTAAATCTGGAGTCAGAGTAGAATATGAAGAATCCTGTCCTAAGCATATGAATTTGTAACTAGAAGTGACTGAGTTGCAAAGACTGACTAATTTTGGGCAATAAAACTAGCATCATTATATTTTGGAAGATAACTTTCTGAAACTATGTTTTAAATATTTAAGTATAGGCATAAGTTTTTAATTGCACTTTGCTTTATTGTGCTTCGCAGATACTGCATTTTTGACAAATTGAAAGTTTGTGGCAATCCTGCATTGTCAGACAATGGTTAGCATTTTTTAGCAATAAAGTATTTTAAAATTAAGGTATGTACACTGCTTTTTAGACAAATTACTATTGCGCACTTACTAGACAACAGTATAGTGTAAACATAAGTTTTATATGCACTGGGAAACCAAAAAATTCATGTGACTTGCTTTATTCCAATATTAGCTTTATTGTGGTGGTCTGGAACTGAATTTGCAATGTCTCTAAGTATGCCTGTATTTACTGACTGATTAACAACCTTAGCTTTTTATTTTATGAGATGTTGGGGGAAAATCTCTGAGTTGTATTTGAAGAATTTGATCTACTTTAAGAGAAAATTCATACCTTACAGTACATTTTAGTTGGTACGTAAGATATAAATAAATATCAGAGAGTTTTAATAAATTAAAGGACAGCTTTTACTACAGATTAATATTGAACCTTATAGTAGAAATAATTTTATAATGAAATACGTATATATCTGTGAGAGGCTGAATATACAAATGGAATATGGCCAGGCCATAACTAAAACATAGAACTCTGATCCACATCCTTAGTAGCAACCAGGCAGGTAAGCCAAACCACAACCTCTGTAGCAATCAGCCCCAAAAAGCAAAACTTGATCAATAACTGCCAACTTCCCTAATTTTTGCCCTGCTTCTAACTTCAGACCAACCAGAGGAAATGAAAACATGCTTCCCTAGCCAATCACATAGGGTGCCCTTCTTCTAAGTTAGCCTGTCTCCAGATTCCTCATGCTGACAGCTTCCATTCAGGGTATACCTGAAGCCTTTTCTTTTTTCCCCTTTAAAGCTTTACACTTCCTTTACTGCCTTTAAATCCCTATCAAATGCAAGTGATGTTGATGGACTCTAGTTCTGAATAAAAAGCCTTTGCTTGTTCACATACAGGTGGTCTTCACTTATTTACACAACTGGAAATGTAAATGTATGGAATATTGAGACTTATAAAATCCGAACTATATCATCTAAGATTTTAAAATAACAATTTCAGGGTATAAATTACTTCCACTTAAATAATCTCATGATGGTAAAAATTTGCTGACTCTCAGCTAGAAATTGAGAAGCAGTCAATTCTAATTTACACACTAGCTTTCCAACAATTTCTTGATTTTGAAATATGGATTTTCACATCCACACTTTTAAAAGTAACTGAGATCATCTGAAAGTTATTTTAATATATAATTTATAGTGGTCCTTTGATTCATTAACCCAGGATAATACCTGGTGATTTAAAGTTTTATCCAGAAAAGAATTTTGACTTTCAGTTAGTTGGTAAGGAATATCCAATATTTAGATAAGAAATTCAATTATCTTTTCATAGAAGCCAAGATGATTAGAGTCAGAGAGCCAGAGGCACTATGCTGTTTCATTTCAACGTATACCTAAACCAATTCTGTTTTTAAGTATATATTTTATTTCAAGAAATTGGATCTGCCTTGAGATCCATAAACTCACACTATTGCATTCATATTTATTGCTTTTAAAGTAATTATTGTGCTAACTAATACATTAAATTTGTTCTGTTAAATATAAGAAGCCCTTAACTTTATAAAAATCTCCCTGGAGTTTTCTCCTGGACTATTATTTAGTTATGTTCAAACACAAATTATAATAGCCAGTAACATAAGAATGTTTCTGGAGGGCTTTTAAAGAAGAAAGAAAAATGAAAAAACACCTGGTAATGTGTATTTCAGTCAGGAAATCCAAGAATCCACTAGTGGTTTTCAAGCTTTTCTAGCCTTTGTAATAGTGATAAATACAAACACATATAGTGTTTATTATGTGCCAATTATTGTTCTAAGCACATTATAGGTATGAACTCACTAATCCTTATACCAATTCTAGGAGGTTAGTGTAATAATTCCTTAACACTTCCTTTAGATTTATAATTTTTGTGACCTAAATCAATGGCACTTATATTTTAGATATGAATGTAATTTAAAATTAAAAAGAATGGGAAAGAGTCACAGAGTTTTTTCACCAAGTAAAGTTATAAGAACTACCCACCACCATCAACACAACTACTATCTACTGTCATCACTTTTTCATTGAAAACAAATTTTTAACGTCAAAACAGTGAGCCTAAACTCAGAGTAAAGAGCACTCTTACTGAAAAAAAATTTGCTTTATGGAAAGCTCATTTTATTCCTTATTTTTGTCAGATGTTTACATGGATCAATAAAAGCTTTATTGACAGCCAAAGACAATCTGTGGTTTTACCTGAAAAATAAATTAGAAATTTTAAAGGGTCTGACTAGTTGAAGCCAAAAACAATCAATCCTTTGTGAATGATACTGAAAACAGTCAAATTTCCCAAGTTTTGTGTGAATAAATTATAAATTATAAATTAATTGGCTGGTTGAATTCCTTACTTTTTAATTTTTTTTTTTTTTGGTCTAATGACTGAAAGCAGTGTGAACAGTAATAGAAAAAATATAAAGCCACACAAAGAAATGAATGCTCATCCATGCTCATTTGTCTGTAAAATTGTGAAATAAATGTGTTTTGCATATTGAGCAGTCAGTTTATTTTCCTCGTACCTGCCATTAAGTTTTATGGTTTCTTGATCTGTGAGTTAGCACTTGGTTTTCCAGGGTCCTCTACTTTGACTTTAATGTCACTACATCCTTGGGAATAGTAAGCATCACATTTGAAGCTCCAGGGATTTGGTGCCTGTCTGTAGAGCATACAAAGCATAACTCAATGTTTTTTTTTCAAGGGTTTAGCTTTCAAGCTGTGTTAATTTGTTATTTGGTTGCCACACTGATTTTTTTTCTTTTATTAATTATATCTTCAGCTCTTTGGTTGGTCTATAATAGGGACATATTGATTATTCTTGTGGATGAGTAATTGAAGTATAATAGTTCCAAATTCTATATCCAGAAATCAGGAAATAGCTAATAACTTGAATCAGTGTCAAAATGTACATTGTTGGTTGAATAGAGTTGGATGATAATTCAACTCTGCAAAGGGATAAATGATCACTTGAGAATAACATAAGTACTGGATTAATGTCTTATTGATTTCTGAAGAAGAATGGAAATGTGGTCATGTTTTCTGCTTTTAAAGAGGATATTTCTTTTGGGGAGGTTATTTTGATCACATTAACACCTTAATCAAAGTAATCAGAAAGTGACATGATTATGTGGCTATCAACTAGCAAACTGTTACTCAAAAATAACTGAAACAATATTGTGAGTGTGACTATGGAAATACCAATTAGGACAAGTGGATTTGGTTGGTGATTCATATATAGAGTTCATAGAGGAAAACATCCTAGTAAAAATAGTTTTATACCACATAGCAATATGTTTGATCTCAGATATTTCATTTTATTTGAAAAATTAGTTTAAAATAATTTGTAATAAAACATACTGAAATGGGCTGAATTGTGACCCCCCAACAAAAAAAAGATATGTCCTAACCCTAATGCCCAGTACCTGTGATTGTGAATTTATTTGGAGAAAGGGTCTTCACAGATACAATTAAGTTAAGGGTCCCAAGATGAGAGCATCCTGAATAACCCAGGTGGACCCTAAGTCCAATGAAACATGTCTTTCTTAGAGACACAGGGGATAAAGCCATGTGAAAATGGAGGCAGAGATTGGAATGACGTGTCCACAAACCAAGAAATGCCAGGGAATCCTGCAGCAACCAGAAGTTAGGAGAAAATCATGGACAGATTCCTCCCCAGAACTTCAAGAGTCAGCCAATCCTGCCAGCATTGATTTTGGACTTCTGGCCTCTAGAACTGTGAGAGGATATTTCTTGTTTTTTTAAGCCATCAAAATTGCTGTAATTTGTTGCAGCAGCTCTAATAAACCAATACATACACTTATGCAGAGACTAAAATGTCAGAAAATTGAAAAACTAAAATAGGAAAGTAGTTACGTCATATGGATTCAACAAGAGCTAAGTAGAGAATTAACTCTGAGTCATCCCAACTTTTATCTCATATCTATATTAACAAGCTTAAATAAAATTAATTGAATTTGCAACAACTCATGATTTCATGTTACATTCCAAAATCATTAAAGATAGAGGAGTAATACAAATGAATACAGTGAAGTCCAAATTTATAAGCAGAAACTGATTAAAAATGAAAATTAATTTGGAATCCAACCATTTAAAATATCTAGGGAAAATACTTCCTGAAACATAAATATTTAGGGGGAAAGTCACTTGGGAAACCTTTAAATGCTTAAGCAGAACATGAAAGGTATTAACCAAATGTGATATTAATTGCTGTGAGATTAAATAGCTAACAGCAGAACAACGATCTTTATGCACAAAGTCTTTCTAGTTTTCAGTCAATTATTGTTTGTATAATTAGTAAGCAATTTCATCATCTATGCTATAGTTATTTAAAATCAAGTCAAAAAGAATTCCATCATAGTTTGGGGAGATGTTTTTATGCCTTAAGTTAGGCTGACTCATAAAAAAAATGCTCCAAAATTTATCTATTTAGATTTAACCAAATATCTTTTTAAAAGAAAAACTAATTGGCATAATTTAGGTCATAATCCTCTTAAAAATGTTTTAGAAAAGGGTTATTTTGTATTAAAAAAAAACTCTATCCAAATTATATAGAATCTGGAGGGTTACTGTCATTGCCAAGTATTATCAGAATAATTGTATTCATATAAATGCCGGAATTTTAAATCCTTCATAAGCTTCACAGAACATAGAGTTCTCACTAAACAAACAAAATATGGCATCAAGCCAAGGGAATGAAGAGAATTGAAAGCTCACTTTGGATAAATGCATAGTTAATTACTGTTGACTGATTAATTCAACCCTTTTATTTCTATTCTAAGCTTTTCTTATTTGATATTAGAATATATAACAAATGGAGTTTCAAGAATATATTTTGAAAGACACTGTGTCAAAGTAAAGGTTATCTCCTGATGAGATTTTTAATTAATTAAAGTTCAATAGAAGTTTAATATGAAAAAAAGTTACTGTAAATATGTTTGGTAATGCTACAATTTGTTCTGATGTGCTACTGAGTAAAACAAGTTTGTAAGACGATATGAAAATATGTTTTAATAACTGAAGTTTTCTTCATCACCTTGTATTAAACATATCCTGTAAAAGTTTTTAAGTTTTATAAATTTTTATTGCAGATGAAAGTAGGTATTTAGAAAGGGTATTCGAGAGAGATGTTTTAATGGCTTATCAGTTTTAGATTTGATTCCTTGTCCTACAACCTACAATACTGAATAAGATAATCAATGTAATCCCATACTAAATGAAGCAGATTAGGTACTCAATAAATGCTATTTATTATTATTTATTTTTAAAAATTTATTTTATTAAAGTATAGTTGATTTACAATGTTGTATTAGTTTCTGCTATACAGCAAAGTGATTCAGTTTTATGTATATATATATATATATATATATATATATTGTCTTCTATATTCTTTTTCATTACAGTTTATTACAGTTTATTGAATATAGTTCCCTATGCTATACAGTAGGACCTTGTTGTTTATCCATTCTCTATATAATAGCTTGCATCTGCTAATCCCAAAATCCCAATCCATCCCTTCCCCACTCCCCCTCCCCTTTGGCAACTGCAAGTCTGTCCTCTATGTTTGTGAATCTGTTTCTGTTTCGTAGATAAGTTCACTTGTGTCATATTTTAGATTTCACATATAAGTGATATCATATGGTATTTGTCTTTCTCTTTCTGATTTACTTCACTTAGTGTGATAATCTCTAGGTCCATCCATGTTGCTGCAAATGACATTATTTCATTCTTTTTTAATGGCTTAGTAGTATTCCATTGTATATACATAGCACATCTTCTTTACCCATTAATCTGTCAATGGGCATTTAGGTTTTTCCGTGTCTTGGCTATTGAGAATAGTGCTGCCATGAGCATAAGGGTGCATGTATCTTTTTGAATTATAGTTTTGTATGATTATATGCCCAGGAGTTGGATTGCAGGATCATATGGAACTCTATTTTTAATTTTTGTGAAGAACCTCCATACTTTTCTCCATAGTGGCTGCACCAATTTACATTCCCATCAACAGTGTAGGAGGGTTCCCTTTTCTCCACACCCTCTCCAGCATTTATTATTTATAGACTTTTTAATGATGGTCATTCTGACTGGTGTGAGGTGATACCTCATTGTAGTAGTTTTGATTTGAATAAATGCTATTTCATTTTTTCTTTATTCATCTTTCCTAGATGTTCTAAGTTTTTTGGAGTTGTACCCATTCTCTCCTTTTAATATCTGAAAAAAATTGAAGATATTAGTGGATTTTAATAAACCTATTGATTATTAAAAATATATATCATATCTTTTTAACCTTATTTATTAAGTAGAAAATTGGCATGGATTAGAGTTCATGTGTGCTCTTAAGTAGTAGGATAAATAGCTGGATATTTCTGATATTTACCTGACTGATGTCAACATCAGGGTGGAGACATTTATAAATATCTTTGCCTTAACATTCCTGACCTCTTTAACTACATTAACCTTCACCTTCATGCAATTTCAACAACCCAGTCCCATGAACACACATTGAATTTTGTTATCTTTTAGAATTGTTATTTTTCAAAATTTTTAGAAACATAGTGTTTTTTTGCCTACCACTTTCACTACTATTCCTCCACTTAATGGAATCTTTGATCTCATGGAGACTCCTAAGTCCTTAGTCACCTGACTACTTATTTATAATTATTTTTACTAATCTTGGGCCTTTCCTGCCTTCACTTTCTTCTCATATTCAAGCATATCATATGCTCAATATGAGCCAATGCCGTTTTTATTACAATCAATAGAAGAACAGTTAAGTCTTTTTAAGGCAAAAACATTAATAACTACAAGAAAGGCAAGGTTTAGCTGGTGCTCATGGAGCACTGGAAATGGATGGTTTATTCAATAAATGGTTCTAAAACAATTGGCTAACCAGGTGGGAAAACAAACTAAAATATTAATTTAATTTATATTTTATTTTTTACATGGAAAAGCAAATTTATAACACTAAAAGGAATTACAGGAACATCTTATAAAATAAAATCAGGGTAGAGAAGAATTTCTTAAAGGACAAAAAGGGAAATATTTAATATATTTCACAACCTTAAATTTTTTTATTTATATATATCTGTACCACAAGAAATGTTATAAACTCAGTTCAAAGCAAGCTGTAGATTAAACATTTATAATGCATACAAGTGATAAAAAGTTGATAACCAGAGTATGAAAATAATTTCTACAAATCAATAAGAGAAAACAAAAAGAATGGAAAATGGGCTTAAGAACATTGTATCAGTCAGGGTTCAATAGGAGTCATATGGTATATTCAAAAGGGGCTTTGACGAGAGTTCAATACAAGGACTGTTTACCAAGGTAAGGGCATGATTTTAGTAAACCAACTAGGAATAGACTAATTCTGTAGGGCCAGCAGAAGAAGAAAGAAAAATGAAGGGGGGAAGAGAGAAGTTATCGGAACACAAAAAGAATAAGAGGGTCACCTAACAGGAGCTGTAGCCCATGGCAAAGGAACACAACCAACCCACGGCAATCTGCAGGGGGAATGCCAATGGGACAAATATCCAATATCACTCCCTTCCTGATCTCTGAGATTTTTGCTAATGGCTCCGATGGGCAAAGCCAACTGGAAGCCAGAGGGCATGGAAGCCAGCATCTAACTTGCACAATTAAATCTCCAATTAAGGATGTCAAATCTAAGTTTCCAACAGCCTAAATTTTTGCCCAGATGGGTGATACGAGGGATTCTGTTACAAATAGGTTTTAAATCAAAGGGACTGATTTGGGTGTATGTCATTAATAGGGTGTCAGGTTGTTTGCCAATTAAAATATCCATGGCTGAGGATATTACAGAGTTCCAGCATTTGCCTATAGGCAGGCTCTCCAGTTGGATGAGTTACTATGGGCCCTTTGCTTCAGTAGTTAGTTTGTTTGGTGATGGGCAAGCCAGCAAGATCTCTGAGTGTTAGAGATTATATTAACCAAATTGAATGAAATGGAGAGAGAGAAGAGAGAACGTACCACAAGCTAGTTAGGTTGAGAAATGAAAGGCTATAGAGTGGTGAAAAAGAAAGACATTTTTTCTCATTGACATAGGACACATTTAAGATGTAATAGAGAATGTGTATCCCATATGTAAGCCTTATGAATTTGGTGCATGAAACAGATATTGGCTATTCTGAAAAGCCTACATTATATTCTGTGTTTATAAGCCACATCCAGTCTTGCTGCAAATAATGGTGTCAACCATAGATAAATCAGTAAAACTCTTGGATGCACTGCTGATACCATGTTGCCATATTATCACCATGATATGTGATCCAAGTTATTTTTTCCTACTCATCTACCATGGGATCTATCATATGCATTACACACAGTGTTTTGATGCCTGAGAATCTTTCTGAACTTATGGGACTTTGAATGACCTGGACCACTATCAACCCCTGTGATGAAGACTGAGTCTTGTGTGGAAGCACCCAGTTTCAGTAGGGAACAATAATAAAATAGTACCTCATTGGCCAGGCCGTAGTAACTGCCATTGTTTAAAGAAAGCTGCATTATAGTGGAGGTAACCATAAGGCTTCTTAGTTACCTGATTGATATCCATGCCTGTGAACAGTGCACTTAAAACACTTGGAAGACTCTTTAGCATCTTAGTGCAAAATCCTTCCATAAAATATTTTTAAAATTAAATCTTAACATGATACTCTATAGAGATTATTCCTGTGGCTGATTAATTATATACTCTTTGGGGGACAGAGGAGCAGTTTCTTTGAATAGTGGTAAGCATGTAAAAATATTAGCTGTGCCTTAAACTTTTCTTTAATTGATTAGAATACTATCAGTTTGTGTGACACAGAGGGAAACAAAGCTAGAGATTTGCTTTAAAACAAACAACAAAAACAAATCTTATTCCTCCATGTAATAGGCATAATATGAGCCAGAATTAGCATAAAACTTGCCAACTGCCCTAAGAAGAGAACTTCTCTAGACTATAGTAAAATCAGATTAGAGTAAGTCATTCCATCTTCAGGACTTGCTAAAGATATCAGTGGAGGTTTCATCTGTTTTGAGAGAGAAAGGGTACGCTTCTTTCACAGGGTTTCTTATGAGAACCTAGGAGTGTTCTTCAGCCTCTGTTTAAAGTTGGAGGTACAATAAAAGAAGAAAAATTAATAATTATGCTACTTAGTGATATGCTAGTTAGTGTTGACACTAGTTAGTGACGATACTAGGGGGTAATAGTATCCCTTAGTAACCCCATCTCCTCCATGCTATTACAGATATAGAGTGTTTCAATTATTGGACTTGTTACAGAATCTTAAGATTGGAAAGGGCCTTAAATGATCATCTAATCACACCAACCAGTTGGTGTTTGAATAATTTCTATAAAATTCCTGATGGGCACAGTCCAACCTTTGCTAGAATACCTACTATGAAAGGGCATTTATCTATTACCTTCCAAAATTGCCCACTCTTATCTATGAATAGGTTTGATTTTAGATGCTCTCTCTTGTGTATATGTCTCCTTATGACTTCTATTTAGTGTTCTTGGTTTGATCTATATGAACCATAATAAAAAATGTCAACTCTATCTTCCACAGGAAAGCCTGTCTATATTTAAGGTATCATGATTTTTGAGATTTTTTTTTCATCTTGGGCTGAATCTTCTGTACCACATAAGAAGTGAAGCTTATGGGTAGGGCTTGCCTTTAAGAAGTTGTTTATCGGTAGTATTTGTCTTTAATAACACCTTTCTAGAGCATTTACACTGGTACATCTTCTTCATCCCAATAAGTGCCATGTACCACTTAAGGTACAGCCTTATTGCCACTTCTCATCAACATCTCCATCCATCCCAGCATTCACTGAGCAGTGAGATGGTAACATCCTTTTGATACTAGCTCTCCTATCATCAATTATTATTATTTATTTTATAGCTGTGCTTGTGTTTCTATTTTATATTGAAAGGTCTTAAGAGTGGGGAAAAGCTGTATTTTTATCTGTATCATCCTCAATAATCATCTTCATCATTGCAATAGCTAACATTTATTACCTGCTTACTGTGTGACAGACCATTTTCTAAGCCTTTACATGTATTAACATTTCAAAATAACCTCATGAAGTAGGTACTAGTGTTACCCACATTTTACATATGAGAAAACTGAGGCATAAGGAGGTCAAGCAATTTTCTCAAGATTAAATGCATCATAAGTGTTGGAACCATTATTCGAACCAGTGTGGTCTGGCTTCAGTGTTCAGTATCATAACCACTCTGTTACACTGTCTTCTCTACAATCTAAAACCTTCACTGGCTCTCAACAGACATTCCTTGGATGAGTTCATCTGTGCCCCTGTGTTTAACTATCACTTAGACACCGGATCTATTATCTTTTGTGCTTCAGATCTTTATTTTGAACTATAAAGTGTGCGACTCTATATGGAAGCACTATGTCCAACTTGATCTATCCTAAAATGTGTTCATCATTTTCCATTCAAAACCCTGCCTTCTCTTGTGTCCCCTCCTTTCATTAAATGGAATCATCATATATCAGTTTGCCCAAGCTAGAGATCTAGGCTTCCTCATAGATTCCTCCTATTCTCATGCTCTAGTACTTCCAATTAATCTCAGAGTCCTATAAATTCTAGTTCTTCAATATCTGTCTAATCAGCCCTCTCCTCTCAATTTTTACTGTGATTACTTTTGTTCACAATTTTTCACTTGGAGTATTGTAGCTTTAGCCTCAGAAAAGTCCTCTACTCAAATGTTGCTCCCTTCTAGTGGATTTACCACAGTACAGCCAGGGAATTTCATAACATAAAAGTGATACTGTCATGTATCTGTTTAAGATGCTTAAATGCCTCCACCTCCCCCTTTCAGGATAAAAGACAGATTCTAGCAAGTCAAAGAAACCCTTCATAATCTGGCTTTGTTCACCTTTCCAGTCTTACACGTTGTCATATATTCTTAAGCAACCTGCTATACACTGTTTTCTCTGCCTAGGATGACTTGACCCTCATGGCCTGTCCCTGACCAGTTCTTGTCTATTTTTTGAAGATTAGTTCAAATGTCACCTTCCCTTGGAATTGTTCCCTACAGCCATCTACACTCCAATATCTGATTAATTTCCCTCGTCGCTCTGTTATGTACATCTATGCTTTATCTATGTGATTCCAGCAGCATAGTAATGGTTGATTTTTACATTTTCATTCTGTTTACCTCATAGCCTGTGAGTTCCTTGAGGGCAAGTATTACATTTGCTGTTGTTGTGGTCCTAGTATTTAGTGCCTGGGAAATAGCAGACCTACAACAAAACTTAGCTGGATGAAGGTCAATAATGCCTCCCAGTCTATTAACAGAAATGAGAGGGCCTACGTCCAGGATGGGAAAAGGTTCATCCATGTTCTAGTTCTCACTGTTTGAGGAGCTGCCTGGAGCATGGTGCTGACATGGATTCTAAGAAAATGTTTAGGCTCAGTGGAAGTGTATTGGAATTTATTACTGATATTTATTATGGGGGATAGGGAGAAGTGGCATTTGCCTATCTTGATACTGCTCTAACAATATTTTTCATTAGGATTTGCCTTCATATAGGAAATCCTCAAAGCCTATGAAGACATTAATACTCTCTGGAGTTAATTTTTAAAAATAATGACATCTTTGGGACTTGTTCCAAGGGCTGGGAACTTGCCTTTGTCCTTCAAATTATACCAATTCTTCAAAAACTAGGAAGCAGCATAGTATGGTAGTTAAGTCCCAGGGTTGGGATGTCAGGCAGTATTAGCTTGAAGCTCTATTTTACTATTTATTACTTGCTTGACCTTGAGCAAGTAGCTTAAACCTTTCTGGCCTCAGTTTCCTCATCCAGAAAATGAGAGTAATAGTGCTAATATCTACTGTTATTATAATTCTACCAAACCTCTACCAGCATAGTTCTAAACAAGTGTGTCCTATATAGAGACTTAAACCAAATACAGAGCATTACAGTTTAAATCTAATTACATGTGCCATTGGTAAGTATACTCAGGTTATATAGTGTAGGACTTCACCAGTGCCTTTATGTAATGCAGAGTGTAATTGATCCACCTTAGAGCTAAGTAATTCTAAGCAAGTCAGTTTATACTCTGAAATAGGCAAATAATGGTAAGTATCACTATTGAGTTCCTTCTGAATGCTGGGCATTATTTAGGTCTTTTATACATCTGCCGAAATATGTGTAAAAGTCTTAGAAGAGTGTTTGACACATTAATAAATGTGCTACTAATAGTATTATTTATAATCTTCACAAAAACTAAACAGAGAAGGTGAATTTATTTGATGCTGAGATATATGTTAAACTGTTCACTATAGTTAGCAAAGGTAGAGTCAATCCTTGTATTTACTGAGCAATTCATATGTGACAGATACTGATTCTAACTTTAATAATCTCTAGATAATATCTTACCGCAGGTAACCGTTATGGGACCATGCGATAGTTCCAAACATTGGTGAATGACCACAGTAATAGTGCTCGGGTTAAGTTGAATATAATGACATGTTACTAAGAAGAGTTAATAATGCAAACGCTTTTCCAAGGAGGAACTTGGGGATACAAGCTTATTGTGGAAATCTCATCCTGTGGCCACTATCCTAATACTGGTTATATAATATTACACTATTACTAATTTCTCACAAAGATCAGGATTTTAAGGGAGTGTGAAATTATTAGAAGGAATATATTTCTTACCAAATTAGATAAGATGATAATTTCTTGATTTTACTTGGAGAGGGGAAAAAGACAGCTTTAGGAAATCTGACCCTATCCTTTAAAGCCAAATTTCTACATAACTGAAAGTTACCCTTGAAAGGGTTCGGCCTTAAGAAAAGCTGAACATTTGATCATGCAGGCACCAAGCCCGTGATGCCTCACAACGCAAGTGTTTAAACCAGGCTTCTCAAAACAATAATGAAGTGTGTTTAACAGCTCTTTTATTTCATTTTGGAGTTGTTAAAAGAATATTAAAGTCAAATCATGGAAATGAGACTCATCTGTATAAGTACATTTAAGTCGGGATTACATAGAGATGAGTTTTCTAAAAGTATCTCCACTTCTAAGCATTTGAAGGTGGTTCTTAGTCACTTATCCCAAGTTAAACTTCATTGCATTGGGATCAGGCTTTTATCCTTTATTTTCAATAACAAAAATCATACCCAGCAGTGTGACAGCTAAGGCAGCCCTGGAAATTAAGCATTTTGCTGAGGAGAAGGAAAACCTTGTAAGTAACTTGGTTAAGGTTTTTTTTAAGCTTATTTTTTTTGTAGCTTTTGGTGGTTTTAGGACTACTGGGCCATGCAGCTGAATGTGCTGTAGTGGCTAATTTAAAGTTCTAAGGGAGTTTAAACCAGCATGCATTTTTTCATCACAGATAGGTTAAAAGGTTTTTAAAGTATTCTACTTATTCATAGGCAGCTGGAATCCAGTAGGATTGCATATCTGCTACGACTTCAGCAAATATCATTCCCAATTTGGCCCTTAAAGAACAGCACTAGAAATTCTTTACATGCTTCCTACCTAGAAATAGACAGCAAATTTTGTGGCAACTTTAGCTGTGAACTCTTCATTTCAGGGCTCTACATCTTCATTTTAATATGTATTGCTGTTTTTATTTGTGTGCCCAAGAAATACTAAATCCATGGTGGCTGTGAATGATATGGATCGCTGTAGCTCCCTTTAAACTGGGACTACTTATAGCATGTAAGAGCTAGTGACCACAAATTACATCGGTGTAGTTTTCACTACTTTCAGTTCTCCATATAGGCCACAGTAGATTGATTTCTACAAAAAAAAAAAATATATGTACTTTTGGTGGTCTCGCTGCCATATATGAATATGCATCCTATAAATATATTGTCTAGGCAGTGCACTGTATTGGTATCAATACTGCCTCTTTATTCAAAACGAGAATGGTTTAACAAATGTAGGCATGTGTAAGAGGGAAAAAAAGATGTCACAACAGAGGGGTCCTTCATATAGCAGAGACGTTGCTGTCCCCTGATGTCTTATATAAATCCTGCAGCCTCAGACCTACAGTAGATATATAATGACATGTTATCAAAACCACACCATTGAGTTAAAATGGTCGATGTCAAACTAATTCTGCCTCACCAGGTATTTCTTCCCATTTATAATACCTTTTTTAAAATAAAAAAGGGTCCAACAATTCAGATGTGTATATAATAGGGATGATATACAATTGTACTTCAAGCTGACTGCAAGCAACCTGTCAAAAAACAAAGCTAAATTCTGAGTAATAAAATCCATCACATGATTGATATCTTGCATTAAGTGTAAGTTGAAGAAAGCAATTTTGTTTATGGGGAAAGTCTTGGCTTGGCACATTTTTCATGTCACATAAAGATGGAAATCTTACCTTATGGTTGTAGATTGCAGATATATTTCAGCTTCTGTAATTGTAAAAGGACACACATCTCTTTTAAAATAAGAACCATTTTCTTCTGATAAAAATGAGCTCATTTTAATATAGTTCTTTCTTCCAATACATATCATGTTCTCCTTTGCTTTCATTCCCATGTTAACTCTTTTATGATCTTGATTTTACTGTGGCTTAGTAAACGAATGCATCGTCTAAGAATTTTCAGAGTTTCCAATTTCTGTGTGTTTGTGGGCACTTCATGGCAGAAACAATGAGTTAACAGATAAAGAATTTACCTAATATTTAAGAATACTGCGAATTGAAGAAAACTGGGTCAATGTGTTCTCATTTTTCTGTGTGGAAAAGAAATGAGTGGTAATATTAAAAATCTTGTATAATTTTGGAAATTTATCAATTTCTGATTTCTTTGTATTAAATACTTTAAAATAAAGCTTTCTAAAAATGAACAGTATTTTATAGTTTACAAAATGCTAACACACATATCATTAATCTTCATCTGTCCTTTGAAATAAGAATTAATATTGTTACGATTTTTATCTTCTTGTTTTATATACCAGAAAACTAAGGCTCTATGAGGTTAAATAATCTGCCCAAAGCTGACCCTCTAGAATTTAGCAGACTCTAGTATTTTGATATAGTAGAATTCTAAATGATTTAAGCTCACTTGACTTCTGACTAAAATATGGGTAGACCAACTCTAGCATTGGTGTTAACCTACTTTGGCTAAATTAGAACTAATCAAAAAAGTTTTAAATCAGAAGTTTTGTTTCTGTCTTTTTGTTTTTAGAGGAGTGCATGTAGATTTGTATAAGAGAATGGGAATTGCTACTGAAAGGGATGAGGAAGAGAATTCTTACCTCTGAAGTAGTAAATGTTTTCAATATATAGGTAATTAATGCTTAATAAATATTGAGGAAAATAGAAGTATCAATGCTACATCACACCTGTGTAAAATTTGTGAAAGCTGAGCTGTGTATTCTCTCTTTGGACTATCTTTGTACATCATGCAAAAGTTACTTTGTTAGGAGAAGGAGATTGGCTAAATCTGGATTCACACCAGTATTATTCAGGTCGGCATTTCTCTTTCTGATTGTATCACAGCTGCATGTTCTTTTCTGCCTTTCTGATTCCCTACGGGGTAGGCTGGTTCTAAGATAGTTCCCAATGATTAAATCCAGGCTTCTGGTATTCACATTCTTGTGTAATGCCCTCCACTTCTGTATGGGCTGCTTCTAGGGACTTGCTTCTAATAAATAGAATATGACAAAGTGACAGATGTCATTTCTGAGATAAGGCTATAAAAGAATGACTTCTGTCTCTCCCTTTCTCTTGCCACTCCTCCCTGTTTGGCTGACTTCGATGAAGCCAGCTGCCATGTGAGCTGCCCTATGGAGAGAACCATGTGGCAAAGGACTGAGATCCTCAGTCTACTAACCCACAGAGAACTAAATCCTACTCACAACCACCAAGTAAGCCTGGAAGCAGATTCCACACCAGTCGAACTTTGAGATTACTGCTGCTTTGGTGGACACTTGGATTGCAGCCTAGTGAGAGACCCTAAATTGGAGGACCCAGCTAATCTGGGTCCAGATTCTTGACCCACAGAATATATGTGTAATGTTTTAAGCAGCTATACTTTGTTGCAATTTATTACCCTCCTAGATATTCTATGTCACATCATCTTATATTATTTCCGTGAAAACTCATCATTATTTGAAATTATCTTAATTTATTTATTTGTTATTTATTCTCTCTCTTCCTCCAATTAAACTATAAATCTTATAAGACTTGGGACTTTGTCTTGTTCATCTTTAGTTCCCCACAGTGTCTAGAAGAGCACCTGGCACATAGTTACTGGTACTCTGTAATTATAGGTTGAATGAATGAATAAACAAATTTTACTTAGAGTTTTATTTCTAGGCCCTCATTTTTGTCTCCCTCTAAAATAGCGAAATAGCTTAAGACAAGAACATTTGATTTTCTTTTTATCTCTACCTACAGAAGGATTATTTCTCAAATATTTTTTAACCCGCTGCTAATCTTCCTTCTAACAGCTGTCTCACTATTAACTTCTCCATGTCCAAAGATCTTCAAGAACAATATTGTCATCATTTTTACTTTGCATAAAATTAGGTAAAAACAAAAAAATTGATTCTTTGACATACAGTACATTTTCAATTTGCTTTTCTTTGGATTCTGAGCTTGTGTTCACTAGAATTTTGATGGAACAATATATTATCTGCAGTATTAAAATTGTTTCATTTTCCACGTTATTTCCATGTGAAGGGTGTTGGCTTCCTGAGTAAAATTCATAAAAGTGAAAATGAAGAAATACCGTCTCTCTCTCTGTCTCCTTGTAGCTCTTTCGCTCTTCTTGTTTGTTTTTCCTAGAATATTGTTGGTTTCATAAAATAAATTTCTGGCTTTTGGACCACATTTGGTCCTTGGCTTCATTTCATCCAGTTCTCAAAGCAATTTTGCTGTTGTCACTGATGTAGAAATGTGTAAAATAAAGGACTTCCTTATTCTTTCATTTATTGTAAAACCTCTTAGGATTTAAAATTACAATAGTAAAATAGTTATAAACAGTAGGTTCAAGGTTCAGAAAGTGTTGGCGGTTGTGTTCTAAAGTTGGACCAAAAATAAATATCATATGTATTGTTACCTATCTTTTGCCCATGGTTCCAGGAGCATGATAAGGGGTACATAACTAATCCCATGCTCCTCCCTGTTTAACGGTGATTTCTACTGATGATGATTTTAGCCTAAAAAAACCAAAGTATTCAGCTGTCAGTGAGGTAAAAGCAATTAAAGTTTACAGTCATCAGTTGCCTAATATTATATTTAACTACTTTGAAATTTAAAGTAATTAAAAATTCCAGTCAATAAATTTAACACATGTAGTCCTGTGTTAGGTCAATGTGTGTTTGGCCAGTTAAGGGAGAGTGTAAGAGGGGAAGCAAGTTGGGAGAAGAAGACTGATAGAAAGACATAGTCCTAAAAATCTTTTTAATCATTTTCAATAGACTAATGTCCTAATAGTCTTCTAGTGAGTTAGGAGTTGAAGAATTCACTTTACAGAGGAAAAAGACAAAGTATGGGAGAAAGTGATAAAACTTACAGGGTATCTATGATATGCTGGATACTAGATTAGGCACATCATGTACTTTATCTTATTAAACACTTACGAGAGTCTTACAAGGTACTTTCGCCATCCCTAAGTGAATCCAACTCTCTGTCATCCAATACAGTCAGAGCCGAGGTAAACGACACATGATCTTTCTATAACTTCATCCTCAACCAGGCCCGAGCCAACTCTGAGTTATTTTACTTTCCTACTTACCCAAATAAGATTTCACACATTTTGTACTTTCTTTAAATCTCTCACTCTACCCTTTCCACAGCACTCTCAGTTAGTGATTTTGTATCTTCAGAGAGGAAATAGAAGCCATCAGACATTGCCTACTTCATTTTCCTATCCCTCTCCCCTCCTACTAATTTACTGTCACCTATTCTCTCCTCCTTCTCCCCTGTTAACATGGGGGAATTATGTTTCTTTCCATGATGTGGATTAGATACTCTCTTGCCTTTTCAGAAACGAAGTTATTAAGTACTCCCTTTCTCTCCTTTATCTTTAATATATTCCTCTCATCTGAACCCTTCTTATTAGCAATTAAATATTCTACATGTGAATATATTTTCAATTTTAAATGTAATATTTAAATATGTGTTATACAAATTTTTATACATTGTATTATATGTTAATTTTATTAATTATGAGTCTATAGAAAAATTAATAACTATTTTCCTCTCTACTGAGGAAAATAATCATTCCCCTCCTCATCTGAGCATACTATTATTTTTCTAATCTAAAACCACCTTCTTTTTGCCCATTTCTGCACCCAACTGTTACTCTATTTCTGTCCTCCTTTCAGAGTAAAACATTTGGAAAGAGTATTGTATACACCTGGTTTCTAAATTTTTTTGTCTTCTTTTCTCTTATCAAGTTTCTTGTATCAAGATCACCAATAGACATTATTAAATCCAGTAGTCACTTCTCAGTTGTGATATTTCTTAAAATTTTAGCAACATTTGCCATGGTTGATAATTCTTTTCCTTGAGCCACTTTCATCTTTTGGCTTCCAAGATGCTGTCTGGTTTTCCCACCAATTCTCTGGTTTTTCCTTCTCATTGCTCTTTGCTGAGTCCTTCTCATCTTCTTGACCACTAACATGGGATTGCTCAAGGCTTACTACTTGGACTTCTACTCTTCTCTATTTAATATCGCTTCTTTGGAATTCTTATCAAGATTCAGAACTTCAAATATAAGTTGCCAACTCCCAAATAAATACCTTCAGCACAGATCGCTTCTCTGACTTCCAGCATCACATAGCCACCTGACTACTTGTCCCATCAACTTAAATATGGAACATACATCATAAACTGAACATGTCCAAAACTGAGCTCTCACAGCATTCTCTAATGCAGTAAATGGCAAATTCACTGTTCTAATTTCTCAGGACAAAAATCTTAGAATCATCTTTAATGTCTCTTTCCCTCCTCACACTTGGTATCTTAGGCTCTACCTTTAAAGGATATCTAGGACACAAATTCTTATGCCTCCAGTGTCATTCTACCCTGATCAAAATCATAATTATCTCTCACCTAAAGTCTCTTAATTTGTCTCCCAACATCTACCTTCAATCTATGAAGCCAGAGTAAACGTGGTGAAACCCAAGGTGGATCAAGCTCAAAATCTTCCAAAAGTTTCCCATTCTAATCTGAGTAAAAGTCCAAGTCCTCATAGTAATCCACAGGACCCTACATTATTTGTTCTAATTTCAAATTACCTCTATTTCATCATCTCTAACTTCTACTTCAACCATAATAGCTCTTTAGCTCTTCAGCTCGTCCTTAAACATGTCAGCATATTTGAAACTGAGACTTTTCCACCTGGTATTGCTTCAGCCTGCAATGGTCTTTCCCCAGATATGTTTACCTTACTACTTTGATCTTTTCATTACAGAAGATATGCTTTATTTATTTATTTTTTGTCTGTCTCCCCCAGTAGAATATAAGCCCCATGTATTGGCTAGAGTAACACTAGCTGTTGCAACAAATAAACCCCCCAATTTCAGTAGGCTAACATAATACAGTTTATTTTGGGCTCATATAGGTGTTCAAATATTTTTAAAGTGAGTAATTTGAGAGGGTGCTTTGCCCCACTTAGTCATTCAGTGACCCAGACTTGCAAAATCCTGTCATTTCTAATGTCATCATCTAAGGCCATTCTCAGGTCACTCCTGTTTCTTAAAGGCCATAGCACAGAAATGACCAACTATATTTGCATTCCAATTTCAATGAAGATGCCCAGTAAGATAGCCATATCTGGAGGAAAGCATGCGGGGAATGTAGCCCTTGATTGGGCAGCTATGCTCCTATGGCAACAAAGAGCCTGAATATTTGGTAAATGCCTAGCTGTCTATGCCACATTCCATAAGAGCAGTGATTTTTGATTATTTTATTTACTGCTATATGCCCAACACCTAGAAGAGTTAAATGAATAACTGAAATATAAGCAAATAAATAAAACAAATAAACAAACCATTTATGGATCTATAACCCCTGTCCTTTCCCTTCTCAGGCTTATCAAAATGGCAGTCCAGAACTCCTGCTTCACTCTAACTTTCTAGTCACTCATCCTACTCCAATCTGAGTCCCAGCAAACCTGAACTTCCTCCTTGTAAATAAATTCACTAGAAAATGTGGCAGGATGATATTTTTGAGATATATTTATATATATATGTTTTTACATAGCAGAAAAGCATACTTGGAAATATGTCTTTTGCATTTTAATCTAAACTATAGAGTAGACACAGTATGACATGGAAATGGTTTCATTTCACTTTGGAAGGAGGTGACAAATTGTCCCTTTGTTGCAGTGGGAGTGTAGTCTGGGGTGGGGGGCATCTCATCTTGGGTTTTCCAAGAACTGAGGCTGTGAGAAGGATTTAACATGTAACTTGTTTATTTGGAGAGGTAATCTTCAGGAACAGAAAGAGGAATTGGTGTGAGTGCGATAGAGAAGCTGACAAAGCCAATGTAAGTGTATTATTGAAGTTCTTATTGTGAGCCATAGAGGTTTTATTTTGCTGGAACCTCCTGAGAAATCCAGAGACTGCCTCCTAAGACTATCTTTCCAAGGATGGGAGACAGAAGCATTTTATTCATTAGCTCCCATCCCAAACTGGTTAAGATTTACTCCTGAGGGTGTTAACTTTCTTGTTCTTCTGAGCTATATATGACATTCAGGCTATCACAACACTAGAAAACGTCCTGGGGGAGAAAGAGTAAAATGCGGCAGTGTGTCTTAGTAGTGGGATGCCAGAGGCATGAAGGGACTTAAAGCCATTATGGAACTTTCTGCTCCTGTTATGACTGAAGTGAGGTGAGGCCTTAAGGATATGCAGTGGACACCAGAGCATCTCATATAGAGAGATTCTGAGGTGATATGACAGACATTTAAAATTAGTAAAGGAACTTACTAATTTTTGCCCTTCCCAGATTTTGGACTAGAAGAAACTGGAGTTTGAAGTTGGATGGTCATACTGTACAAATATTGTGCAAGACAGGCATGGAAGGGACTGTGCATATCAGCAAGTGCATGCCATCCCAAGCTACAAAAATCAGGGAGGACAAGCTATACAATAACTGGAGGACATTGAAGGTCTGAGGGCTATACAATTACTAGGCCCTTGACATTAGACTGCCCCAAGCATGGATAAAGGAGGGGAGGGCACAGGGTGAGAACTGTGAATTTGACTGAGTACTTGACTAAAATGATGTTTGTAAAAGGAAATTCACTTCATACTTCCAAAGTTTATTCACCACCTCTGAAACAAAAAAGAATCAGGAGAAATAGGAGCTTATGAATAAGCTAAATTCTATTACAGAGAAATAAAGGTGTGTTTACATTTTGATCACCTGAGTTATATTTTCAGAAGTAAAATCTAGAACTCACTAGAATTCTTTTATCTCCATCAGCATTAAACTAACTTGGCCACTGTTGCTTGCAACCAAGGAAGCCTAACTAATGCAAAAATTGCTTCCATAGAATGAATTAGCTGTCTATACAATTCTCCTGGAAATGGGACTTGGTATTCTGATACAATGAGATTCCAGTTCACATTCTGGGAAGGGGGACTAATAGCCCATGAGACAAAAAGGAACCATGAGAGTGAAGCTCTGGGATCCAAGCAGCTGTCACCATAGAATAATTTTAAGAAGAGTGTGAATTCCAGAATCGCTGTGTATGGTGAGTGCTTCTGATAGCACTGGCTAACTTAAAGCAGATGAGAAGCTCAGATCACTAAATTGTCACCTTGTATCATGGAATGAAACCTATGAGCTTTCTGACTCTGCTGAAAGACATTTTTTCTTTTTATAGCAGAAATGCTGAAGTCACTAATTGATTATTGATTCTGAAGATTCAGTTGAATTCATAACCTCATCAGGTCTCTTGTATGAAAGTTAGGGAACTAATCAATAACTGATCAAGATTTGACTATGTGAAAAAAATATCTTCTTAAAGGATCCGGATATGGAGCTTGCCAATTTGGAAGTCATCTGAAACTTCCTAATGGCCTGCTATTCACTAGGAAAAAACCCTCCTCTGCTAACTGGAGGAGGCTAATAACTCCCTTTATGCCCATGCCGTTACTTATGAGTAGCCCGAATCCAAACTCCTCATTGCCAGGACACTGAAATGCAGAGTCAGAGGAGGGAATGAAAGGTACACAGAGACAAACTTGAAAAATTTGCCAATCTGATGAATCAAAAATCTGAAAAAATTGAGGGAGTTAGTTTAGAGGGTAGATCAACTAAGGCAGGTGTAGCCAAATTGTAATTATGCCTTATTTATTGAGATGGCTATCCTTTTCTGAGATTATAAATTTAATGGATTAGCCAGAGTTAGAGCCGTGATTCTAATGATTTCTGGGCTGAATAGTAAAAACCTGAACTCAAAATTGGCCCACGCTAAAAGACATGAATTGGCCAGGAATCCCTGTGCATCATTCAGAACAGAGGTTGCAATCTGGGAGCCTGCAGCCTGGATCTGGCCTGTTGATATGCTTTGTTTTGTCCTCATATTTTTGGCCCACACAGTGTTTTTAAAACAGTTGATTTAAGTGCCAAGAAACCTACATAAAAACTTTGATTTCTACCCTCCTTTTAAAAGATCTGGCAACATTGAGCTCATATTCCTATGTGGCAATAATTTGCTGCCGTCTGCTTAAGATGGGGCAGGTATACTTCATTTTTCTATAGGTTCATCACTTTCTATAGCAACTCTCTTCCAGTTGACAGCACTAGTTTAAATTTGATTTTGTGATCCCTATTAATAAGGAAGGAATAAAAAGACTTTGAATAATAGAACTCTGATTAAATTTGCCCTATATCCTACCTACACACCCAGAGAGGCCTGGGAAAATGGGTTGATGAAGAAGAATCTATTTAAAAAATATGTTTAATGACTCTCTAGGCCTGGAATACTGGTGAAAGTGTTACTGAACCAAACTTCGGTCCACTCACCCATGCACAATAAAGCCAATTTCCTGACGCGGGTTGTGGTGAAGGAAAGTGCAGCATTTATTGTAAGGCACCAGGCAAGGAGTCCAGAGCAACTAGTGCTCAAAAAGCCAGAACTCTCCGGTGGGTTTCAGCAAAGCAGTTTTAAAGGCAAGGTGAGGGAGGGGAGTCCCAGGGTATGTGACTAGCTCTTGCACAATTCTCTGATTGGTTGATGGTGAGGTAAGAGGGCGGTTACCTTATCAATCCTTAGATGCCAGTAGGTTATGGGGTCTACTGTGCTCATGGTCATCAAGTAGTTAATTTCTTCTGTTTGGTAGAGGTTTTAGCATCTGTAAAACAACTCAGGAAATATGCATCAGATACTACTATCTAGGTACTTCCGAATGGAGCTAAAGCGGAGGATATGGGGGAGGGGTCTGTGCTGGGAATGCCGCATAGGGTCCTGCTCCGTTAAAAAAAGGGCCTGCGATGTTTAAAAAAAAAAAGGGCCTGCAATTGAAAGGGACTCAGATTTTAGCAAGAATGGGGACTCTCACAGTGGCAGAGCCCAGGGTGTAGCAGTAAAGTAACAGAAGAAAAAACAATATACCTAGGAATATGACCTAATTCAGAAAAAGGGTATTTGCAGATGTATTTAGTTAAGATGCGGTCATATGGGAGTAGGGTAGACCCCTATCACTAGTATCACTAGTATCACTATCCAGTATCACTAGTGTCCTCATAAAAAGGGGGAATTTGGACACAGACATGCACACAAAGAGACGTCATGTGAAGATGAAGGCAAAGATAGGGGTGTTGCAGCAGAAGCCAAAAAACACCAATGATTGCCAGCAATCCACCAGAAGCTAGAAAGGAGGCATGGAACAGATTCTCCTTCATAGCCCTCAGAGGGAACCAACCCTGCTGAAACCTTGATCTCTAACTTCTAGCCCCCAGAACCATGAGACAATAAATTTCTGTTGTTTAAGCCACTCAGTTGTGGTACTTTCATTTCAGCCTTAGAAAATGAGTACAGTTCTAATACTTGGTGAGAACAAGATCTTGAGCTTTTCCTTCCATTTGTTATCCAATATTCTTTGAATTATTTCCTTTTTTAAGGGGAGGAGGCTTAAGATAAAATCTGTTTTGTCTTCTTTTTATTTTTTTTTCAAAGACAGTAACAGACACACATACATATATCCCATAATGCTATGAATAGGTCACTGTGGACCTATTCAGTATCACTACCCCTTACTCATACTTACAATCCCAGCTAAATCAAAGAAAGTGGGGAAGAGAAATCATCATACACACACACACTACCTTAGCACTCTGTGTTTTTCTTCTCTAGAAAGATTTTAATTTTAATGAAAAACAATTATATACATATATCAATGTATATCTCCCCACTTGACTGAGATCTATTACAGCAAGCAAGAATTGTGTTTTATGTCTACTTAGTAGTATCTGGAATACGGTAGGCACTCAAATATTTTGGAATGAATTAAATAGTAAGTTTGTCTTATTCTTAAAGTCAATAATAGTCACTAAGTATAATTAACAATGAAAAATCTTTCATAATTAATTAAACTAAAAAGTTTAGTATCTGTGTTAGAGTTCTTAAAATATCTGCCATTATTGCTTTTGTGCTAGAATGTAATAGTTCTTTCAGAATTAATTTAAAAAAAGTTATTTCTCCTCTGGTCCTCTATTCCTTTCATGTGTGACTGTGACTATGCAATAATATAGGATATATTTACATATTATCAAGTTGAGTTGTCTGGAATTAAATGGAAGCTCCTTTTAGTGATTTAAAAGTAGAAAATAGCATTAATTATAACTGAGATGAAAAAGCTATAAACCATTTGTTTCCTGATGGGAGATCACTCAGATTTAAATTGATTTATCCATCTCATAACTTACTGTAAAGGAAATTGTCAAGATTACCCTTGCCTTGTCAAAAACATGTCAATGGAGAGTTGAACATAATGGAAGGAATCATTTTCAAATATAATATTAAATGCTGGTAAAAAATGTTCAAATCCTGGTTTCACACCAAAGGAAAAAAAAACCCCAGCAACAAACTTATAAAACAGCTCTCTTTTATTATGATATTTCTACATATGTATTTATCCAAGTGTCTACCTGACACCGCCACTTCAATGTGTAATAGGCATTCCAAATTGACATGTCTAAATAGAACTCTTGATTTCGCCTGCCTTTCAAATGTGTTCTTATCTTTTTTTGTTTGTTTGTTTCATAATTCACCCAGTGTCTCAAGACAAAAATCTAGAAGTCAACCTTGTTACCATGCTTTCCTTGATCTTCACATCCAAACCAATAACAAGTCCTATTGATTTTAGTTTCAAAATGTGTATTTAATATGAATACTACTCTTGATCTCTTTTGCCGCAACCTAAGCCTATACTATTATTTTGTCAAGCCACATCAATAGCCCCCTAAGTGGCCTTCTGCTTGTACTCTTGCCCTCTTAAAAGCCATTCTTCACACAAGAAATCATCTCACCATCAATGGCTTCCCATTGTATTTAGATTAAAATATAAACCAATTACTACAGTCTTTGTATCAGTTGGGTCCTTGCTGAAATAGTTAAGAATGTTAAGGTTTTGGGGGAGAAATATCTTTGAAAGAAAAAGAGACAGAGCAGGATTTGGTAGAGATAGCAATTAAAGGCAATGTAGATCTAAAATGTCTCTGCACGCCAAACAGCTTGCTGTGGAGCAACAATTGTTCCCTAAATGAGTCCTGTAATGGGTGGACATGGCTATGGCCAGGGTTTGTACTAGATTCTCGCTCAGTCACTGGCTGAGACCACCCCAAGAAAAGAATGCCTTTAGCTTAAGAGGTGAAGTGGATCTGAGCGTGCTTACTGACAGCTTGAAACTGTCAGTTAACCACATTCCTTGCAACTGGGCATGGAGTCATCTCTCTCTATCTCTCTCTCTTTTTTTTTTTTTTCTTTAATTTTTATTGGAGTATAGCTGATCTACAATGCTGTGTTAGTTTCAGGTTTACAGCAAAGTGAATCAGTTATACATATGCATACATCCACTCTTTTTTAGATTCTTTTCCCAAATAGGCCATTTCAGAGTACTGAGTAGAGTTCCCTGTGCTATACAGTAGGTTCTTATTAGTTATCTATTTTATAGATATGTATATCATGTGTATATGTCAATCCCAATCTCCCAACTTATCCCTCCCCCCCTTTACCCCCTGGTAACCATAAGTTTGTTTTCTACATCTGTGACTCTATTTCTGTTTTGTAGATAAGTTCATTTGTACCCTTTTTTTAGATTCCACATATAAGCTATATCATAAGATATTTGTCTCTTGTAGATGAATTTGGCTAGTGAGTTTCTGTCCCTGCTCTGTCTTAAGGCCCTAGGTGCTTTGGGTCCTCATTCAAATCTTGAAACTCATCTCATGGCACCCTACTTTGCAGTCACTGCCTTCTAATTTTCTTGTACACACTAAACCCTTTCCTGCCTCAGAATCTTTGAACATTCCATTTCCTCTGGAGTATTTCTGATGTGTATTAAGTTACTTAATTCTAACAACAAGCCTATCAGGTGGGTATGATGACTTTACCATTTTACAGACTAGGAAACCGGCACAAAGAGGTTAAGTAACTTCCCCAGGGTTCCTCACCTAGGATATTATAGAGCAAGGCTTCTAACCCAAGAATCTGGCTCCAGAAGCCTTGCTGTTAATGATTATACTCCACTGTCTTTACAGATATTACAAATATTCTTATGGCTCAGGTTTCAGCTCAATGATTACTTTCTCAAGGAAGCATCCACTGACAACCCTAACTTTAGTAATACCCACCCCGGTTCCTATTTGTAATTCCTACTATATTTTCCTAGACTTAACACAATATAAAATTATCTTTTTGTTGTTGTCTTTCATATTTATTTTGTCTCACCATATGAGTATGTACACTCCTTGAGGTCTGGAACCATGTCTGTCTTCAATTCATTGTGTTCTCCCTAGTACCCATAAAAGAGCCCTGACCATCAGAGAAGCTCTTTAATTTTTTTTTTTTTTAATGAATGAATGAATTACCAAAGCTTTCATTCTCTAGAAAAAGGAATATTAGGCTGTATTCATCTTGGAAATGAATTTAGCTATTATATTGAATAAGTAGATATTGAAATCTATTATATTTCCTTTTTCCTCTTCCCTAAGAAGGGTTTCATGTTATTTCATCTCTGAAAAACATCATATTAAAAGGGAAACCTAGAAAATATTTGGGCTGTTGAAGGTAATATACGTATCTCTCTGTTTCTTTTTCTAATTATCTATCATCTATCACCTCTCTCTCTCTCATGTACCTCTTTACAGACACATGCACACACACACACAGCCTACAAAGTAGCTGCTTCACTAAAATAGAAAAATCTTGGTCAGTGAGCATTCACATAACTTGAGATGCTTTACTGGAGATTCATAACTTCTTATCCATTTCTCAATAAGCCAGTTTACATTGTAGGAGTCTCTGATTGAGAGTGGTGCCAGGTCCATGAGAAAGGACCATGTACCATGGTCCAGAGGTATACACACCATTGATATTCCCTCAAGCTTATCCCAAAGGGGCCTGTGGCTTTTAGTCACATTGGAAAAAAGAAAAAACAGACATTTCAGGGATTATTAGATTAGATTAAATTAGATCTGAACTAACACTAATCTTTATTGGAAATAAATTCTACGTGGTTCACCAGTCAGAATGGTGACCTATAGATCAGATGATAAGTGAAGTTTTAGACCAAATCCAGCCCACATTGGGTTTAATGCTGTCACAGAACCATCCTCAGAATGTAGAATAATAATTGATATACTAAGTAATTGGAAGAACTCCAAAATTAGTTACATGATTCATGGAGTGAAGGCCATTAAGTTAGGAAATGTCAAATAAGCCCTAGGATTTCCCTTCTATTTTTCTCCCACCCCTCATACCCCAAGACAGTGAATTAATACTGAATCCTTGGGGAAACTGAGAGTTTGAATGCACCAACAAAGACTTGAAAAATGCAGGTTTAACTCTTTTGTTGGGTGAAAAACTATGTAGGTCTTAGAGAATGATTGTGGATTATTACAGTTGGAGATACCAGATACAGCTGTAGTTCCAAATTTGTATTCTTTATTGGAGGAAATAAAAATGTTCCCTGCACCTAATATACAGTTATTACAAAATTTTTCCCCCAACCTTATCAGTAAAATAATCAGAAACATTGTAGAGACAGCAGATTATCTTTACTGATTTCCCATAAAGCTATGCCAATTCTCCTGCTCTCTATCATATCTTTTTCCTTTAAACTTTCTAGAGTATTCATACCCATGTTAGTATCTTAAATAAAATGTGTGTGTTCTTTCCTTACTATAGTTATCTTCAGTAAAACATTGATATTCATCTGAACATCTTTAAATGACTCATGTCTTCTAAAATTTTATATTTCTTAAATAATCAGGAATAGTTATGTCTAGTTGAGGGGTTACTAATTAAAATATTAATTGTAATTTAAAAACACATAACTCAGATTATTATGAGTCTTGACAATTTTTTACCATCCCGCTAATTGAAGGGCTCAAAAATTTAGAGAAGATAAATTTTATGGTACAAACTTTAATTATAATATCCTTAGTATTTCTCCCGGTGAAGTTCATGCCCTTTAACCCTAGGACCCTAAGGTAGATCAATTCCTAGGCTGGATGTATACTCTGTTGTCTCTGGAGATGTAACTCATCAATTCTGGTGCCTCCATCTTTTCCTAGATATCATGGTACAGTTTTCTTTAATTTTTAACTAAATGGGATACTGCACAATGGGGCTACAAATGAGGAAGATATTCCGTGTTTGTGTTTTTAAAAAAACAAAAATTAAAAAAATATTATACCGAAGAGAATTTTGGGAAAATGTAGTAGCAGTGGCAGCATATGTTTTGGATCTTCCCAAATCCTTGCATAAAAACAGAGCAACCAGAAAGCAAAACCAAAAATCCATGGATAATATTTTCAACCAAACTACATATCTCTTCAGTTCCCAAAATGAGTTGGAACAAAGTACCAACAGCTACCAGACATGCCTGTTATCAACATGTATGCAAGGAAAAGCAGAGGGAGTTACCCTTTTGGTGGGAGAAAGTTGTTTTATTTTGTCTCTTGTCTTTTTGTGTCTCAATTCATCTTTTCCTAGGCTGGGCTTTCATATGTGTGTACAATTAGGGAGCAGAGAGCTGAGGGCTGTAATGGAGTAGGGGGTAGTTCAACATCTGCTTGGCCAGTGGCGTGCTTTCAAGTCTGATGGTGGCTGAGGCCCACCCCTTGGGTTTAGGTGGATAGAGCCCAGGGCACCAATACTAGATTAAATTGGGGGCTTTAATTCCTACAACACAAGCCCTGTTGGCCCAGAGGCATCCAAGCCTTAGGGAGCTGCAGGGAAAAATGAAAACAGAAGTGTCCTGGGTCTGGTCTGAGGCTGGCTGCCCCCAGGCATGCATCTGTGTGGTGTGCAGTTGTTCTGGGAGTCTGGTACCTCTGCCCAGAGCAGGAAAACTCCAACATAGTCCACTTGAAAGTGAAGTGGGTAAACATTAGGACAGCATTTGCAACTGGGGGTGGGTGTTACGTTCTTTAAAGTGAGTGTAAGGGGTTTGTGTTCAGATCTATAGGGTATGGAGCACTATAGCCCCAAGAACTTTCCAAACTGATGTTCTAGGGCTCTTTTTCAAGATAGGTCTCTACCCTGAGGGGAGAACACTGACATCGGGATGTAAATTGACAGAGACAGGAGTAAAAATGGAAATATAATTAGAGGATAGGACAAAAGCATCAGAGAATCTTAGAAAACAAGGTGCCATGTTTTTAACACTATACAAAAGCAAGAGAAGAGAGGGCTTTTTGACATTAGAAAATACCCGAATAAAGTCTATTAAGAGTGAAGAAAAATGAAATTTACACAAAAATGAAATACAGAAAAATGATCAAATCTCAGATACAGTTGCCATAGGAAAAATGAGCATAAGGAGAAAAGAATATTCTTACAGAGATTAAAGTCTGTCAGAAAGGTTTTTTCAAAATGCAGATCAAAACTGTAATATATTATCTTCAAATAAGCCAAAAGACATTAAGAAAATGATTAAAAACATTAAAGAACAACATAAATCAGAATTAGAAAACCTCAGAAAGGGAAAAAGAATTCAAGTAAAATTAGAAACAAAAGAAAAAACATTTTAGAAATGAAGACTAAACTAGAAGAAATATAAGAAGAAACAAATATTGAAGACAGGCATGGTAGGTGAATAGTGTCCTTGCTTCTCTCCCCTCATTGCCCCCCTCCCCCAAAGGTATCAGGTCTTAATCCCTGGAACCTATAAATGTTACCTTATATGGAAACAGGATCTTTGCAAATGTGATTAAGTTAAGGGTCTTGAGAAATCAGGAGATTATCCAGGATTATCAGGGTAAATCCTAAATTCAACCACATGTCTCCTAAGAGGGATAGAGGGGAAGATTTGATGATACATAAAAAAGAAGACAATGTGGTGAAGCTGAAGGTAGAGATTAGAGTGATGTGGACACAAGCCAAGGAATGCTGGCAGCCATTAGAAGTCGAAAGGGTCAAGGAAAGGATTCTCCCCCAGAGCTTGTAGAGGGATAGTGGGTGGCCCTGCTTATACCTTGATTTTGATCCAGTGATACAGATTTTGGGCTTCTGGTCTTCAAAATTGTGAGAGAATAAATTTCTGCTGTTTTAAGGTACTAAGTTTGTGGTAATATGTTACAGCAGCCATATGAAACTAATATAACATACAACTAACACCACATGTGGAAAATAGGAGTATAAAAAAGAAACAAAGCAAGGAGAATATAGCAAATACTAAAAACTATAATTCAAGAGAACCTTACTGAAATAAAAAAAAAATGAAAGTACATATTGAAAGTATTAAAAGAGCACACCATATATCTGATAGTATTAACCTAAAATGACTAACACAAAGATATATTTCAGTAAATTTACTGGACTTTTAAGAAAAGGAAAAGAAATCATTTGGGCATCCACCCACAAAAGGTACATGTAACTTAGAAGAAAAATAAAATGGAATCATCATCAGTCTTTCTGATAAAAATTTTTTGTGCCAAAGAAAATAAATAATATATTTGAGATATTTAGGGAAAGCATATGTGAGCCAAGGATTTTTAGCCAGAAAAGCTGCCCTTCAGATAAAAAGGAAACACACACATTGTTATCATTATTCAAGAAATCATGGAGTATTATTTCCATAAGTTATTTCTAAGGAATCTACTACAAAATTAATTTCAGAGTATCAAAATGAATTGAGATATTGATATAAGACAGGAGATAATCATGTATGGTTTTTGGTAAAACTAAGATTAAATGAGAATATGAAGAGAAGGATATTATAATATGCAATATATAGTGGATATATGATTCAACAATATAAACATAATATAATCATAAAAATGGAGAAAGTGTGGGGATGATATATGCAAAAAAAAGTAACTGCTTCTATCTATTATTTTATAATCAGTGGTTGTCCTGTTAATATTCTTATTTCTGAAACATTTGTATTTTTAATATGGGATAAAAAAATAATTATGAGATAACCTAATTTCATCATCTGTGTTCTTGAGAACCATAATCCTCAGTACAGAAGAAAGGAGATAGAGTAATGTAGATGAATTTAGATAAGAACCCTGTAGTACTGTTTTTGAATTGGAAATATTATTAGCTCATAAGGTATTTTATCTATCAATATCTATCTATATTTATCTATATCCCATTCTGTCCACTGAAAAGGAAACAATGACCAAACCAGCAGGAATAAGCATGCTTTGTACAGATTGCCAAATTGAAATATTACTTCTCATTAAAAGGAGCCAGGGCTTCTTGGATAGATGGCTGATTTTAGAGTAAGAATTGTAACAGATGAACCTGGAACATGTTGACATATAACTATCAAACATACTATGGTCATATCAAAAAGACTTAGGAGCTGTTTTAAAGAATCTTTCACTAGGTGTAGATTTAGCAATTTGAGGTTAAAAAAAGATAAGCATAAGACTGGATTTAAACTCATAAACTTTTTCATCCATGAGTTTATAATATTTTTTTAAAAACCCTAATTTTTTACATTTTGAAAACTAGAGAGAACCAATTCTTTATCTTGAAAACAGGTTAAATAAAAGTAAGAACTGAGCATTTACATAAGAACCATTCCACTATGTAACCACATAGAAGTGTCTTATTATAAAATTATTGCGGATAATACATGAAAAAAATGATAGAATTAGAATATCACCTTTTTACAACCTCACTGAATTGATGGATCCAGTCCTGAGCATCAACCTATGCTAGCATCAAAAAGGAAGCGACCTGATATAATATGCATCCTGATGACAGAAACCCCTTTTCCTTGTCAAAGGGATTGAATCTGAGTTTGGTCAAGCATCTTAATCCAGATGCCAATTTGCAGGAAATTCAGAGAATAGGTCAAACTGCACTGTGGGTATACAATTAGCAAAACAAATACTGTGGAAAATCTACCTGTCAAATGGCCCAGGTTCTTCAATATATAAACTAACAAAATAATGAAATAGAGGAGAGACAATTGTTGCCTTAGGCTTTCCTTTCATACAATCATCCCATTTCTTTACTGTCATATTTGATTAAATGTTTAACTCGATATAAAATCCTAGGTTGGCAATAATTTTCCTTCAGTATTTTGAAGGCATTGATCCATTGTCTTTTATCTTGCCATGTGACTATTGAAAAGTCAGAAGCCATTCTGATTCCTGTTCATTTGCTTTTGAGTCTTTTAACTTCCCTCTCTGAAAGTCTTTTGGATATTTACTTTGTCTTCAATATTCTTAAATTTCGCAGTGATGAATTTCAGTGTGACTTACTTTCTTATTCCTTATGTTGGAAATTCTGTGGAATTTTTAACTTGAAAAATCATATCCTTCAGTTCCATAAAACATTTAAATATATTATTTGATGTTTTCTTCTGAGAAAATCCTATTACTTTAATGTGGAAGTTCCTGGATCAATCAAGACATTAGCAAGTTAAGTCCAGTGATATATAGAACAAATGTATCATGACTGGATGGGGTTTATTCTAGGAAGGCATGTTGGTGTAAATTTGATTTATTTGCCACATTAACAATGCAAGAAGAAAGCCATGGGTTGATCTAAATAGATACAGGAAAGGCATTTAATAATTTCAATATCCATGCATGATAAAAACCTTTCAGCAAGCTAGAAGAACAAGGCAATTCCACAAACTAATATATCCCCAAACTTGCTGGTGACCTTCAACCCCTAGTTCCTCTGCATCCACAGATTCAACCAACCAAAGACTGTGTAGTACAGTAGTATTTCATATTGAAAAACATTTGCATATAAGTTGACTGGTGCAGTTCAAACCCATCTTGTCAATTATTTTCTTTTTTCCTGGTTTGGTTTTATTTATCCTTATAGTTTTTTTTTCCCTCCCTGTACTTAAAAATAATCTTTTTTCTGTTGTTGTAATGAGGTTTCAGGTGAGGCTCCAGTATGCCATGATTAGTGGAAAATCCAATAAGCAGTCTTTTAATGTTGTTTATGGTATCTTTTGTAGTACATAAGTTTAAAATTTTTGAGGTTTAAAATGTCAGTCTTTTCATACAGATCATTGAAGTTTTTGTGTTTGCTTAGAAAGTTCATTTCCAACTCAATATAATTAAAATATTTGGAGTCTAATACTTTACTAATTACTTTAATGTTTAACCCTTTAATCAATTTGACGTGTGTATGTGTGTCTGTGTGTGTGTGTGTGTGTGTGTGTGTGTGTGTGTGTGTGTGTGTGTAGGGATAAATAGAATGGGTCAGGAGTCTGATATGATTTTTGCATGGATAGCAGATTTCCCAGTGTAATTTCTTAAATGATCTATTCTTTTCCCACTAGTGTCAATGCCACTTTTATTTAGACTAAAGTTCTATACATGTGATTTTATATGGCACCTATATTGTGCTCCCTTTATATCTTCATCATTTCCAATGCCAGTTCATACTGTTTCATTTACAATTTTTTTAAACATTTTTTTGGGAGTATAATTACCTTACAATGGTGTGTTAAGTTCTGCTTTATAACAAAGTGAATCAGCTATACATATACGTATATCCCCATATTTCCTCCCCCTTGCGTCTCCCTCCCGCCCTCCCTATCCCACCCCTCTAGGTGGTCACAAAGCACTGAGCTGATCTCCCTGTGCTATGTGGCTGCATCCCACTAGCTATCTATTGTACATTTGGTAGTATATATATGTCCATGCCACTCTCTCACTTAGTCCCAGTTTACCCTTTCCCCTCCCCGTGTTCTCAAGTCCATTCTGTACCTCTGCGTCTTTATTCCTGTCCTGCCCCTAGGTTCTTCAGAAACATTATTTTTTTTAGATTCCATATATATTTGTTAGCATACGGTGTTTGTTTTTCTCTTTCTGACTTATTTCACTCTGTATGACAGATTCTAGGTCCATCCACCTCACTACAAATAACTCAATTTCGTTTCCTTTTATGGCTGAGGAATATTCCATTGTATATATGTGCCATCTTCTGTATCCATTCATCTGTCGATGGGCACTTATGTTGCTTCCATGTCCTGGCTATTGTAAATAGAGCTGCAATGAACATTGTGGTATATGACTTTTTTTGAATTATGTTTTCTCAAGGTATATGCCCAGTAGTGGGATTGCTGGGTTGTATGGTAGTTCTATTTTTAGTTTTTTAAGGAACCTCCATGCTGTCCTCCATAGTGGCTGTACCAATTTACATTCCCACCAACAGTGGAAGAGGGTTCCCTTTTCTCCACCCCCTCTCCAGCATTTATTGTTTGCAGATTTTTTGATGATGGCCATGCTGACTGGTGTGAGGTGATACCTCATTGTAGTTTTGATTTGCATTTGTCTAATGATTAGTGATTTTGAGCATCCTTTCATGTGTTTGTTGGTGATCTGTATATCTTCTTTGGAGAAATATCTATTTAGGTCTTCTGCCTTTTTTTGGATTGGGTTGTTTCTGTTTTTGATATTGAGCTGCAAGAGTTGCTTGTAAATTTTGGAGATTAATCCTTTGTCAATTTCTTCATTTGCAATATTTTCTCCCATTCTGAGGGTTGTCTTTTCGTCTTGTTTCTGTTTTCCTTTGCTGTACAAAAGCTTTTAAGTTTCATTAGGTCCTATTTGTTTATTTTTGTTTTTATTTTCATTCCTCTAGGAGGTAGGTCAAAAAGGATCTTGCTGTGATTAATGTCATAGAGTGTTCTGCCTATGTTTTCCTCTAAGAGTTTTATAGATGTCTGACCTTACATTTAGGTCATTAATCCATTTTAAGTTTATTTTTGTGGATGGTGTTGGGGAGTGTTCTAATTTCATTCTTTTACATTTGGCTGTCCGGTTTTCACAGCACCATTTATTGAAGAGGCTATCTTTTCTCCATTGTATATTGTTGCCTCCTTTATCAAAAATAAGGTGACCATATGTGTGTGGGTTTATCTTTGGGCTTTGTATCCTGTTTCATTGATCTATATTTCCATTTTTGTGCCAGTACCATACTGTCTTGATTACTGTAGCTTTGTAGTATAGTCTGAAGTCTGGGAGCCTGATTCCTCCAGCTCTGTTTTTCTTTCTCGAGATTGTTTTGGCTATTCTGGGTCTTTTCTGTTTCCATAAGAATTGTGAAATTTTTTGTTCTAGTTCTGTGAAAAATGCCATTGGTAGTTTGACAGGGATTGCACTGAATTTGTAGATTGCTTTGGGTAGTAGAGTCATTTTCACAATATTGATTCTTCCAATCCAAGAACATGGTATATCTCTCCATCTGTTTGTACCATCTTTAATTTCTTTCATCAGTGTCTTATACTTTTCTGCATACAGGTCTTTTGTCTCTTTGGTAGGTTTATTCCCAGGTATTTTATTCTTTTTGTTGCAGTGGTAAATGGGAGTGTTTCCTTAATTTCTCTTTCAGGTTTTTCATTATTAGTGTATAGGATTGCAAGATATTTCTGTGCATTAATTTTGTATCCTGTTACTTTACCAAATTCATTGATTGGCTCTAGTAGTTTTCTGGTAGCATCTTTAGGATTCTCTATGTATAGTATCATGTCATCTGCAAACAGTGACAGCTTTACTTCTTCTTTTCCGATTTGGATTTCTTTTATTTCTTTTTCTTTTCTGATTGCTGTGGCTAAAACTTCCAAAACTATGTTGACTAATAGTGGTGAGAGTGGACAGCCTTTTCTTGTTCCTGATCTTAGAGAAGATGGTTTCAGTTTTTCACCATTGAGAACAATGTTGGCTGTGGGTTTGTCATATACGGCCTTTATTATGTTGAGGTAAGTTCCCTCTATGCCTACTTTCTGGAGGGTTTTTATCATAAATTGATGCTGAATTTTGTCGAAAGCTGTTTCTGCAGTTATTGAGATGATCATATGGTTTTTCTCCTTCAATTTATTAATAAGGTTTATCACATTGATTGATTTGCGTATATTGAAGTATCCTTGCATTCCTGGGATAAACCTCACTTGATCATGGTGTATGATCTTTTTAATGTGCTGTTGGATTCTGTTTGCTAGTATTTTGTTGAGGATTTTTACATCTATGTTCATCAGTGATATTGGCCTGTAGTTTTCTTTCTTTGTGACATCTTTGTCTGGTTTTGGTATCAGGGTGATGGTGGCCTTGTAGAATGAGTATGGGAGTGTTCCTCCCTCTGCTATATTTTGGAAGAGTTTGAGAAGGATTGGTGTTAGCTCTTCTCTAAATGTTTGATAGAATTCACCTGTGAAGCCATCTGGTCCTGGGCTTTTGTTGGAATATTTTTAATCACAGTTTCAATTTCAGTGCCTGTGATTGGTCTGTTTATATTTTCTATTTCTTCCTGGTTCAGTCTCAGAAGATTGTGCTTTTGTAAGAATTTGTCCATTTCTTCCAGGTTGTCCCTTTTACTGGCATATAGTTGCTTGTAGTAATCTCTCATGATCCTTTGAATTTCTGCAGTGTCAGTTGTTACTTCTCCTTTTTCATTTCTAATTCTATTGATTTGAGTCTTCTCCCTTTTTTTCTTGATGAGTCTGGCTAATGTTTTATCAATTTTGTTTTTCTTCTCAAAGAACAAGCTTTTAGTTTTATTGATCTTTGCTATTTTTTCCTTCATTTCTTTTTCATTTATTTCTGCTCTGATCTTTATGATTTCTTTCCTTCTGCTAACTTCAGGGTTTTATTGTTCTTCTTTCTCTACTTGTTTTAGGTGTAAGTTTTGGTTGTTTATTTGAGATTTTTCTTGTTTCTTGAGGTAGGATTGTATTGTTATAAACTTCCCTCTTAGAACTGCTTTTGCTGTATCCCATAGGTTTTGGGTTATCGTGTTTTCATTGTCATTTTTTTCTAGGTATTTTTTGATTTCCTCTTTGATTTCTTCAGTGATCACTTGGTTATTTAGTGGCATATAGTTTAGCTTCCATGTGTTTGTATTTTTTACAGTTTTTTTCCCTGTAATTGATATCTAGTCTCATAGCATTGTGGTCGGAAAGGATACTTGATATGATTTCAATTTTCCTAAATTTACCAAGACTTGATTTGTCACCCAGGATATGATCTATACTGGAAAGTATTCCATGCGCTCTTGAAGAGAAAGTTTATTGTGTTGTTTTTGGATAGAATGTCTTATAAATATCAGTTAAATCCATCTTGTTTAATGTCTCATTTAAAGGGTGTGTTTACCTACTTATTTTCATTTTGGATGATCTGCCCATTAGTAAAAGTGGGGTGTTAAAGTTCTGTACTATTATTGTGTTACTGTCCATTTCTCCTTTTATGGCTGTTAGCATTTGCCTTATGTGTTGTAGTGCTCCTATGTTGGTTGCATAAATATTTACAATTGTTATATCTTCTTCTTGGATTGATCCCTTGATCATTATGTAGTGTCCTTCTTCGTCTCTTGTAATAGTCTTTAAAATCTGTTTTTTCTGATATGAAAATTACTACTCCAGCTTTCTTTTGATTTCTGTTTGCTTCGAATATCTTTTTCCATCCCCTCAGTTTCAGTCTGTATAGGTCGCTAGTTCTGAACTCTGTCTCCTGTAGACAGCATATATATGGGTCTTGTTTATGTATCCATTCAGCCAGTCTGTGTCTTTTGGTTGGAGCATTTAATCCATGTAGTTATCGATATGTATTTTCCTATTACCATTTTCTAAATTGTTTTGGGTTTGTTATTGTAGGTCTTTTCCTTCTCTTGTGTTTCCTGCCTAGAGATTTCCTTTAACATTTGTTGTAAAGCTGGTTTGGTGGTGCTGAATTCTCTTAGCTTTTGCTTGTCTGTAAAGGTTTTGATTTCTGCATTGAATCTGAATGAGATCCTTGGTGGGTAAAGTAATCTTCATTGTAGGTTTTTCCCTTTCATCACTTTGAATTTGTCCTGCCACTCCCTTCTGGCTTGCAGAATTTCTTCTCAAAGATCAGCTGTTAACGTTATGGGGATTCCCTTGTATGTTATTTGTTGCTTTTCCCTTGCTGCTTTTAATATTTTTTCTCTGTATTTAATTTTTGATAGTTTGATTAATGTGGGTCTTGGCGTGTTTCCCCTTGGATTTATCCTGTATGGGACTCTCTGTGCTTCCTAGACTTTGTTGACTATTTCCTTTCCCATATTAGGGAAGTTTTCAACTATAATCACTTCAAATGTTTTCTCAGTCCCTTTCTTTTTCTCTTCTTCTTCTGAGACCCCTATAATTCAAATGTTGGTGCATTTATTGTGGACCCCGAGGTCTCTGAGACTGTCCTTAATTCTTTTCGTTCTTTTTTCTTTATTCTGCTCTGCTGGAGTTATTTCCACTATTTTATCATCCAGGTCACTTATCCATCCTTCTGCCTCAGTTATTCTGCTATTTATTCCTTCTAGAGAATTTTTAATTTCATTTATTTTGTTGTTCATCATTGTTTGTTTGCTCTTTAGTGTTTCTAGTTCCTTGTTAAATGTTTCTTGTATTTTCTCCATTCTATTTCCAAGATTTTGGATCATCTTTACTATCATTACACTGAATTCATTTTCAGGTAGCCTGTCTATTTCCTCTTCATTTGTTTGTTCTGGTGGGTTTTTACATTGCTTCTTTATCTGCTGTGTGTTTCTTTGTCTTCTCATTTTACTTAACTTACTGTGTTTGGGGTCTCCTTTTTGCCGGCTGCAGGTTCTTAGTTCCCGTTGTTTTTGGTGTCTTCCCACAGTGAGTAAAGTTGGTTCAGTGTGTTGTGTAGGCTTCCTGTGGAGGGGACTGGTGCCTGTGTTCTGGTAGATGAGACTGAATCTTGTCTTTCTGGTGGCAGGACCACGTCTGGTGGTGTGTTTTGGGGTGTCTGTGACCTTATTATGATTTTAGGCAGCCTCTTTGCTAATGGGTATGGTTGTGTTCCTATCTTGCTAGTTGTTTGGCATAGGGTGTCCTGCACTGTAGCTTGCTGGTCATTAAATGGAACTGGGTCTTAGCATTGAGATGCAGATCTTTGGGAGAGCTTTCACCATTTGATATTATGTGGAGCCGGGAGGTCTCTGGTAGGCCAATGTCCTGAACTTGGCTCTCCCACCTCAGAAGCACAGGCTTGACACCCTGACAGAGTACCAAGACCCTGTCAGCCACACAGCCCAGAAGAAAAGGGAGAAAAAAAATAAATAAATAAAATAAAATAAAGTTATTAAAATGAAAAATTTTAAAAGATTATTAAAAATAAAAAAAATTGAAAAGTTATAAAAAAAAAAAAGAAAGAAGGAAAGAAAGAAGAGAGCAACCAAACCAAAAAACAAATCCACCAATGATAACAAGTGCTAAAAATTTATACTAAAAAAAGAAAAAACCAGCCAGACAGAATCCTAGGACAAATGGTAAAACAAAGCTGTACAGAGAAAATCACACCAAGTCCATCACCTCAATTTTGTGATGATTCATTGTCTATTCAGGTATTCCAGAAATGCAGGGTACATCAAGTTGATTGTGGAGTTTTAATCCACTGCTCCTGTGGCTGCTGGGAGAAATTTCCCTTTCTCTTCTTTGTTCGCACAGCTCTTGGGTTTCAGCTTTGGATTTGGCCCCACCTCTGCATGTAGGTTGCCTGAGGGCATCTGTTCTTTGCTGAGACAGGACAGGGTTAAAGTTGCAGCTAATTAGGGGGCTCTGGCTCACTCAGGCGGGGGTGAGGGAGAGAAGGGTATGGAATGCAGGGCGAGCCTGTGGTGGCAGAGGCCAGCGTGACGTTGCAACAGTCTGAGGGCGCCGTGTGTTCTCCCAGTGAAGTTGTCCCTAGGTCACAGGACCCTGGCAGTAGCGGGCTGCACAGCCTCCTGGGAGGGGAGGTGTGGACAGGTACCTGTGTTTGCACACAGGCTTCTTGGTGGCTGCAGAAGCAGCCTTAGCGTTTCATGCCTGTTTTTGGGGTCCGTGCTGATAGCCACGGCTCATGCCCTTCTCTGGACCTTGTTTAGGCAGTGCTCTGAATCCCTTCTCCTCGTGCACCCCGAAACAGTGGTCTCTCACCTCTTAGGCACTTCCAGACTGCTTTCCCAGACTCCCTCCCAGCTAGCTGTGGTGCACTAGCCCCCTTCAGGCTGTGTTCATGCAGCCAACCCCGCTCCTCTCCCTGGGATCTGAACTCTGAAGTTGGAGCCTCAGCTCCCAGCCCCCACCCGCCCCAGCAGGTGAGCAGACAAGCCTCTCAGGCTGATGAGTGCTGGTCAGCACTGATCCTCTATGCGGGAATCTCTCTGCTTTGCCCTCTGCACCACTGTTGCTGCACTCTCCTCTGTGGCTCCAAAGCTTCCCCCCCACCCACCCCCCATCTCTGCCAGTGAAGGGGCTTCCTAGAGTGTGGAAACTTTTCCTCCTTCACAACTCCCTCCCAGAGGTGCAGGTCCTGCCCCTATTCTTTTGTCTCTCTTTTTTCTTTTTTCTTTTGCCCTACCCAGGTACGTGGGGAGTTTCTTGCCTTTTTGGAAGTCTGAGGTCTTCTGTCAGCGTTCAGTAGGTGTTCTGTAGGAGTTGTTCCACATGTAGATGTATTTCTGATGTATTTGTGGGAAGAAGGTGATCTCCACGTCTTACACCTCCACCATCTTGAAGGTCTCTCTCATTTACTATTACTACATATTTTATTTTAATAGCTGATGAGGCAATGTTTTCTTGACTGTATTTGCTAATTTTTTTTCCATATGCACTTTACAATTAGATTTTAATGTTCCATAAGTATTCTGTTGAGATATTATTTGAGAATACTTTGAATTTCTAGATGTATTTTGAGATAGTTAATTTTCATTTTCAGTCTGGTCAGTTTAAGACTATCAACTCTCTGAAGGTTGTGATCATGTGTGTTTGGTTCATGACTTAATCCTCATTGCCTAACCTGGTGTAGGGACCCAATAATATATTTATATGTAATACACTATGTGTAATAAATAAATAAATAAATAAATAAATAGAAATGTGTAACCTTTCTTTACAACTGATATACTATTCACTGCAATAAAAATGAGATATCATTAGCTAGCACCAGACCCACTGAGGCAAAAATATCTCCCATCATTAAAGCATTATCTCACTAAATTCAGAAAATCTCAGTTAAGCAAGAAAAAATAGCTTACTTTGTGTATGTTTATGAACATACATTTGTGGTGATTTGTGCACAACATAATAAAAAAGCACATTTGGTTTTATTTAAGAATTACTGCTAATTACATGATTTGGACTAATGCCAGTAATAGTAATAAAAGTATTTAAAATGTTAGCTGTATGCTGCTTTGTGACTTTAACATTTAAGTAATTAGACTTTAAATAGAATCTGTTATAAATTTGACTTTGTTAACTTTGTTAAGGCAAATATATGTCATATATTTCATATTATTACTTAGCTCTTAAAATGAATATTCCTTTATTTCATCCAAAACACTAGAGGACACTTTTTCTTTCTCCTCTTTTCACTTTGTTGACAGATTGCTTTATGTACTCCAATCTTACTGTAGATTTTTCTGTATTCTCTATACATCTTTCTCTCTAAGAGTTGGGAACACAGAACTACCTGGCTTTGGCATTGTGCCTCTGGCTGCTGACTATAAAAACAAAAGTACCTCATGTGGTACTTTTGACAGGGCCCTGATTTAACAAATGGCGGATTCCTAGTTTACAATTCATTCAGACTCTCATTATGTAAGACAGGGACCCTAAGGCTGCAAAGATAATAAAATAAAAAAATTGGAAACCTTTAGGGACAGATGAATTGCCTTCCTTATGTTATCTGAATTGCTGTCTGTTAATCTTTGGGAGACGTTTATTAACTTCATATATTTTCTAAGTGAAAGGGATGTTGGTACATTTCCCTTTTCTGATCTAGATGTTGCAAATGAAGTAAATGCTTTGATAAGAAGCCATGAAGGAGAGCATGTTTTACTATAGTGTCAATTCTCTGATGTAAATATTATTTGAATTTATTGATATGTTAAGCTCCTAGCTCTTGGGTTCATATCAGAACAATGCAGGGAGGTATTGAAAAGCTTACCTATGTAAATTTCTTTCTGTTGTGTTGTTTGACAGCATGCTAACTTAAATCTTTTCCATTATTTATTTTAAATTTTGAAAATATTTTTGTTCATGTATTTTAGGCTACAAAAGAACTTAAACAGTACTTTGCTCTTTAGCAGCTATTTGCACTCACATTAAGGACAATGAAATAAAAGTAAAGCAAAATCTTTTCCAACTGATTAAGAAACAGTTTAATAGAGCTGTTTCAAATATATGTTACATTAGGTTTTTAAAAATATTATGAGTTTCTTTAAACTAACTTGAGATTATTATGTTTTTTAAATGAATTTTTTTCACTAGTCATAATTGTTAAAATTTACTGGGTTACTATGTCTTCTTAGAAAATGTAAGTCCTTGTTTAGAGCTGCATAATAGTTCGTATTGTGATTGTATAGTGGTTTATTTAGTCATTCTCTTATGGACTGAATTGTATCCTCCCAAAATTCATATGTTAAAGCCCTAACCCCCAATGTGACTGTGTTTTGAGATAGGGCCTTTAAGGAGGGATTTAAAGTTAAATGATGTTATAAGGGTGGAGGTCCTAATTCAGTAGGACTGATGAGCTTATAAGACAAGCAAGAGATGACAGAGCTCATTCTCTCTCTCTCTCCACAGAGGAAAGACCATGTGAGGACCCAAAAAAGGAGGCACCATGAAAGGTAAGGAGAGAAGCCTCACCAAAAATCAACCCTGGTCTCAGACTTCCAGCCTCCAGAAACATGAGTATAAAATTTCTGTTGTTTTAGTCACCCAGTCTGTGATATTTTGTTATGGCAGCACAACAGAATAATATATCCTGTTAGTGAACATTTACTATTACATTTTGTTTTGTTTGTTTTATATGTTTTACTATTACTATTTTGCTATTATATATTACTATTTACTATTATATTTTATTTTACTAATATATTTACTATTATATTTTATAATATAGTGACTAAATAGTAATTTTATATTTTTTACTGCAATGTTTTACTATTATATTGATGCAATGGGAATTCTTGTCATAAATATTTATGTATATCTAGTAAAATTTTTTCTAGTAAAATTCAATGTGTGGCAATGCTGAGCCAAAAGCTATACATTTTGGGTCAAAAGCTAGGGGAAATTTTTATCAAAAATTTTTGTCCAAATGTGTTTTATACAAGTTTATATGGCCATCAGTTGCATATGAGAGCTCCTTTCATCACAGGCTTGCCCAAACTGCATTTTAACAAAAAAAATGTTTCCTGAAGTAAAAAGTAAAGAGCTCTTTTTCTCCTTTGAATATATATTTCTTTGATTATTTTTAAATTTGATATTCTTTACATATTTAGGGGTTAATTTTTATTTCTTCTATACTGGATTGCCATTCATGTTCTTTGCCCATTTTTCTGGGTGTGTATCCTTTTGTATACTATTGATAAAACCGATGAAGCTATGCTTGAAAAAGAGGTCTCCCATTTTCATTCCTTAGTACAGAATTGATGTACGGCATAAGGAAAAAATATAACTACCTATGTTGCATCTCCATTAGACATTTAAAATATTCATTTATTCACCTATCATTTGATGAATATTGAATGTCTTCTATGTGCCTGGCAATTCTCTATGCCCTAGTATTAGAGAACTGAACAAAATACTGTCTTTACTTTCTGAAATTTATGTTCTCATGAAGAAGTGACAGGAAGCAAGCAATGTGTTGGATGGTGTTAAGAGCGTAAAACAGAGTAAAGGGTATAAGAAGGGCTGGGAGTGGGGAGGGTGGTTGCTATTTTACAAAGGTGTGTCAGGGATGGTCTCTAACAAAGTGACTTTTAAGATCTGAAGAAAGTTCGAGAGTGGGCCAAGTAGCTGTCTGGAGGAAAAGCTTTCCCTGAAGTGGGAATTGCAAATGCAGAGACCTTGAAGCCATTGTGTCCTTGTATGATATCAGTTTTAAAAAATTGTATATTGTTGTTAATGTTGGAGAGGGGAAATTTCCCGTTCTTGAGTTCTTGTGGCTGAACTAATAATAACATTGACCTAAGGCAGATTAATAGGAGAAAAAGAAAAAAAAAAAATTTGTGCACATGGAAATCTCATAGAAATGGGACCTAAGAAGTGGCCAAAGCTGGCAGCTTTTATAGATTTCCACAACGACAATGAATTGGTGAGGAATTGACAGGACAAAGAAACTTAGGTTTGGGTGCTTAATTAGTACAGAATCTAAACAGAATTTGGACTTGGAGTACTAAATTAAAGAAGTAACAAAATTTGTTTATATAGTCTTCTCAGTCCAAATTCCCTATCTCTGGTGATAAGGGTGTCCTTCCACTCCAAATACAGAGCATGCACCTTTCACATCAGAGATTCATTTCCTGCTTTCAGGGAGACAGAGAGGAGGATCAAAGTGTCCCTCTTGCATTAGCTGGTTCTTAAGTAAGTTTAATTCAAAATAATCAATATGCCACTGAGGGAGAAAAGACAGTCTCTTCAGCAAGTGGTGTTGGGAAAGCTGGACAGTGCATGTAAGTCAATGAAGTTAGAACACACGTTCACACCAAACACAAAAATAAACTCAAAATGGTTTAAAGACTTAAATATAAGACATGACACCATAAAACTCCTAGAAGAGAACATAGGCAAAACATTCTCTGACATAAATTGCACCAATGTTTTCTTAGGTCTCCTAAGGCAATAGAAATAAAACCAAAAATAAACAAGTGAGACCTAATCAAGCTTATAATCTTTTGCACAACAAAGGAAACTATAAATAAAATGAAAAGACAACCTACAGACTAGGAGAAAATATTTGCAAATGATGAGACTGACAGGGCTTAATTTTCAAAATATACAAACAGCTCATACAACTCAATAACAAAAAAACAAACAACCCAATCAAAAAATGGGCAGAAGACCTAAATAGACATTTCTTCAAAGAAGACATACAGATGGCCAGCAGGCACATATAAAGATGCTCAACATCGCTAGTTATTAGAGAAATGCAAATCAAAACTACAGTGTGGTGCCACCTCACACTGGTTAGAATGACCATCATTTAAAAAGTCTACAGATAACAAATGCTGGAGAGGGTGTGGAGAAAAGGGAACCCTTCTACACTGTTTGTGGGAATGTAAATTGGTGCAGCCACTATGGAGAACAGTATGGAAGTTCCTTAAAAAACTAAAAATAGAGTTACCATATGATCCAGTGATCTCACTCCTGGGCATATATCTGGAGAAAATGATAATTCAAAAAGATACATGCACCCCAATGTTCATAAGAGTACTATTTACAATAGCCAGGACATGGAAGCAACCTAAGTGTCCATCGACAGATGAATGGATAAAGAAGATATGGTATATATATACAGTGGAATATTACTCAGTCATAAAAAAGAATGAAATAATGCCATTTGAAGCAACATGGATGAACCTAGAGATTATCATACTAAGTGAAATAAGTCAGACAAAGACAAACACCATATGATATCACTTACATGTGGAATCTAAAATATGACACAAATAGACTTATTTACAATACAGAAACAGAGTATTTTCATAGGCATAGAAAATAAACTTATAGTTACCAAAGGGGAAAGTGGGTGTGGGAGGGATAAATTAGGAGTTTGGGATTAGCAGACACAAACTACTATATATAAAATAAACAACAAGGTCCTATTGTGTAGCACAGGAAACTATATTCAATATGCTGTAATAAACCATAATGGAAAAGAATATGAAAAAGAATATATAATTGAATTATTTTGCTGTACACCAGAAACTAACACAACATTGTAAATCAACTATACTTCAATTTAAAAAAATGCCATTGAGGCATATTTTAGAGTGGCCTGCCCTTGGCCCCAACACTCTTATTGTATTTTTAAGAGCCTTCATTCTCTATGAATTTAGTATTAAATAGAAGATGATTCCTCATTTAAGTACTAAAGATGGTTAGGATTAGACTTACTAGTATGTATTCTCTTTGGTTAATTGTTCAACCATTATTTTTGAACTGGGCCATTTCTCAGGTACTTGGGCACATCACTGAACTAACAGATACAATGTTCAATACTTTTTGATTAGGACTATATGTTATTGCTGTGTTGAAATCATGGTGGAAACAATTGCTTGAGTTCGTATAATACTTGAGATATATATGGCAGCATTTCTAAGCATGGGTTCCATGGAATGCTATTTGAGAAATTTTAATATCTTTCCAAGAAAATATTCTTTGTCAAACAGATTTTGGAAATGCTACATATCCTTCCCTTTTCTGAAGAGCTTTCCACTAATGAATTGCAAATGCAAGGACCTTGAAGACTCTGTGCTTGTATTAGCTTACTAACAGCTATGTAAAATCCCAAAGAACCACATGTTTCTGATGAATACTTACTGACATGATATGGGAAAACATCTTGTGAAACACTAACTTTAATTATTAGATAAGTACATTGAACTTCATTTTTTTCCTCCTGGAAACCAGACGAGTATTATATCAGAAGACAAACTACCTTCCCAAACCATAGTTTATTATTATAAAATTATCTTTTTTTTAGTAGTTCTGAATTAAACCCAGTTATAAAATAATTTGGAGTAATATAACATCAAGACCCTGTATTTAAGAAGATACTTTATTAGACTGTCTTTTGTGACCCAAAATCTCTGACTTCCATCTGAAGATAAACCACCAATGGAAAATCCTTACTTTGTGTAGTCAGATACACCCTCTTGAGTGGCTTCACTTCTTGGTAAGTATCCTTTTTCTTCCAGTGCCTTGTAAAGCTTTTCAATTTGCTCTAAAATGAGGAATCACACACTTCACTTTTCAGTGAGCTAATTGATATTTGTTTCACATTGAATTTTCACTCAGTGGATTATAAAACTAGAGATATTTCAGTCTTAGATTTCTAACAGCCCAGCTCATTGGAAAGGGGAGGAGAAAAAGGTGATACCTCTTTCCTGGACCAGGAGGTTAGATGTCCTTTCTGATGGAAAATATTCAGAAGGCCCAATCTGGTCTGTCTTATTACAGAAGTTAATACCTTGGACCTAAAGCATTCACATACTAAAGCCTTGACCACCTATCGTCTTGTGCATATGATTGTTATTTCACTAGATACCTAGTAATAACCTCATATTTTAAAAGGCAACTGTAAATATGAAGGTGTCATTATACAATGCTACAATATATTTATCAAATATTTTTACTATTCATAAAATATTTTGATTAGTTTTGGTTTAGTTAGATACATCTATGATTTTTTTTTCCAGAAAGTGTATGTAAGGAGTATACTTTCTTTTTTTTTTTAATATTTTATTTATTTGTTTGTTTATTTTTGGCTGCACTGGGTCTTCATTGCTGCGCACGGTCTTTCTCTAGTTGCGGCGAGCGGGGGCTACTCTTCACTGCGGTGTGCAGGCTTTTCATTGCGGTGGCTTCTCTTGTTGTGGAGCACGGGCTCTAGCCGCGCGGGCTTCCGTAGTTGTGGCTCATGGGCTCTAGAGTGCAGGCTCAGTAGTTGTGGCACATGGGCTTAGTTGCTCCGCGGCATGTGGGATCTTCCCGGACCAGGGCTTGAACCCGTATCCCCTGCATTGGCAGGCAGATTCTTTACCCCTGCGCTACCAGGGAAGCCCAGGAGTATACTTTCTATACTTCCACAAGTACTTATGTGCCTGAGAGTTTCATTCATTTACTTTCAAATGAGAATAGTACTTGGATGGGTTGATTTTTGAATTGAAAGTTTTTCTCTTTGAAACTCAAATTTAGGATTTTTCTTTATTTTTGAAATTAGAAAAAAAAGGGATATATTTAGTGTGCTTCCTTTTCATTAATAATGCTTGGCACCAGGAAATGTCTTTTCATCTGAAAAACTGAAGTTCTTCAGGTCATTAAAAATTTATTGTATTATTTCTTTATTTTTTGCATATTTTCACCTCATTTAAAAAATCCCTTTTTAGTATTGGTATAACTATATCTTTTGGATACAGTTTTCTGTATTAGTTATCTATTAAATTATAACAAACCACTTCAAAACTTATTTTTGTGAGTTTAGTTTTATTAAGATACCACGAAGAGGTTTTAATTTTGTTAATATGTTCATTCAGTCTAGCTAAACACAGCTGAATTCATTGTTAAAAAAGAAAACATGTGATGTGCCATTATAAATACTTTTTTGTTATGCCATACAGTTTAATTTGTTGTCTTTTTTAAATCTATCTTTAGAATCAACCCTAACTTGGCTAGCATTTTCACCTTTTGTTGTTTTTGTATATAAGCTAAGTTAGCTCTCAGGAATCACCCTAGGATTGTCATCAGTATTCCCTGGTCACGTCTTGATTCTTGCTGCATTGGTGACCAGTTGTTTGGACACTGACATTGCCTTCCAGTGGGCTTGTGTTTATTAACACTGTGATTATACGCTTTATAATCATATAAAGCGTATAATCACAGTGTGATTATATATAAATCATAGGTCCTGCTACCTATGAAACTATTTTCAAACTAGGGCAAAGTATAAAGAACTTGAATAGAAAAATCTACCAGTAGCTTACTTACATAGTGAGCTTCAATGAAACCTGTTGCTTTCCTTTCAGAGTTACTTAAATAAAAGTAACCATTATGAGACATTGTATATGGTAGGAGCTCAATAGATATTTCCTTCCCTCTCCACTTCCTCCTTGTGTTTTTCCTAATCCACCCTTTTGCTAGACTGTGCAGATCATGTCATTATTAAAGGGTACGTTTACTAAGTGAGTATGAGAATGGTCCTCATATGATAAAGAAAGGAATGACTTTTTCACATATATGTAGGAGAGTTGAAGGAAATAGGACTAGACTGAATACCCAAAGCCATTTCTTTTAGATATATACATATATTTACTGTGTGTGGATAGTTACAAACCTTTTACACTAGCATGTATTTATAGTTTGTAGAGCAGGACTGATATTACAGATAGATGAATAGTTGATTACTACTCAGTGTGATTTGGGGGCAGTGATTTCTTTCAAGTATCTTTACTGGCTTGTGCTATAAGGAGTATAGCCTTGAACTGTTTCCTCTTGTATTTTTCATGCTGAACTTGGTTGACTCTTTATTGAGTTTAGTCTTGGGTGTCTTCATATCTTCTGGTTTCCCCCCAAATGATCTTTTTAAAATTTTGTTGATAATCTTAAAAATTATATAAACATATTATGAATCACCTGAGGCAGAAAGAGTCAGAGCAAATATGTGACTTAAAGTTGTTTATCATTCTGTTCTGAAAAATAAGTTTTTGATATAGAATGCTATTTTATCAGTAGGTAAAAAATTTTGACTTAAACCAGACATTATGATATATAATAATTCAATCATTTATTTATTCAGTCATTCAACACTAACCATTGAGTGCTCAGGAGTAATAAAGGCAAGCATTTCTCTTATAGTCTAGTAGGCAGACATTAAACAAATGATTGTTACATATTTAATTATATCTGTCCAAGTGTATTTATAGAAGTCAAGCTCATTGAAATTCACTAACAGATATTAATATTTCAGAAGACAGTTACATGATAAATGCTCATTATAGAATTGTAAATAAGGACTGAATTAATACATTTATCTGTATTTCCTTCTAGGGTATTCATACTTTTAAAATGATAAAACAAGTTGCACATTTACTTTTGTTTGGTTGAGTATAAGTTTTGCTTATATTCAGCTGCAATTGTACTAAACTTTTGAGGCTGTAAGCTTCTGAATAGGTATGCGTGATGCTTCACAGCTGTATATAGTAATTAGTAATGTAAGGCAAGACCTTAGATGAAAGTGATAATGGTAATGTTTTATTTCTCTAAAAAAATGTGAATGCTAAGGAATGTAATCAATTTAGAAGATGATGTTTTAGTTGGAAAATTGATGACTACATGATAATAAATAGTTAAAAGGAGATATGAATAATCTTGCCATAATGGAAGCATAGATAAAAATATTCCCTTTTTATGAATAAAAATAATTTTACCCCATAATATATATTTTTAAATCTCCACAGGAAATGAATCATTTAAATAGAAGATAGGAGAAACTTAGATAATGGTGTTTTCCAGTTATAAGCATGTATGTCAGTGGGCAAAATGGGTTGCTTCAATAAAAATATTTATATCATGTCATCACCATTCATAGTCAATGTGTATGTGACTTCAAAAATTACTAAAAAAACCTTAATGTATATATATATATATTTTTGCCAGAATGATGTCAAATTATCAGCTTGACATTTTAAATAACTAAATCAATAAGGTTTTTGAATGGATCCAGTAAACTGCTCTTACAGATTCAGATATATACAAACCAGGTTTAAGATGATATCTCTAAGAGGGGTGGGATGGGGAGGGTGGAAGGGAGATGCAAGAGGGAGGGGATATGGGGATATAAGTATACGTATAGCTGATTCACTTTGTTACACAGCAGAAACTAACACAACAATGTAAAGTAATTATACTCCAATAAAGATGTTAAAAAAAATTTAACCCCCCCCAAAAAAATAATATCTCTAGGGATTAGTGAATGTCTCTCTTCCACCCTAGCAGTTTTAATATAGAAAATTATCCCAAAGAGTGAGTCTAATTCTACCTCCTGCATGTGGCTGGAAGCTAGCAATACATCCTTCAGGAACTGCAGGAAACCTCCTTGCTTTCTTCTGAAATGATTCCCTTGACACACATTCAAATAGGACTTGAGAAAATAATCTCCAACATTAGTGGAGGTCAATTATGTAACCACTGCTAAGACAATTACATCATATTCTTCAAGAAAGTTGCAAGAAGCTGCAGTTGAAAGAAGTGTGTGTGTTTGTGTGTGTGTGTGAGAGAGAGAGACAGAGAGACAGAGAGAGAGATTCTGCTGCTGCTGGTATTTTGCTGTTTATCTTTGGTAGTAAGAGAGTAAATCTTATTGCTGAGCTGCTTGCCACGTGGTGTCTACTTTTGGTGCTCCCTTCCGTACTCCTTGCCATGACCCTTCTCCAATTATGCGTCAGGAAAAAGAACTGCTTCCTGTCATTGTTTAAAATGGACTCAGCCTCAGAAATTCTGTCTGAAAGTTTACTCTATTCCCTCATTGGGAAAGCAGTTTTTAAAGCACAAGATTTTTTTAAATGGAGTTTTTAATGTTAAAACAAAGGGAAACACAACTTTGGAAATGTATTCCTAATGAATTATTATTTCTTAAGGGGGAAAGTTTTTCAAAATGAGTTTTATATTTTTAAGAGGAAATTATGTTTTTTCCTCTAGTGTATTTATAAAATAAATGAATAAACCCGAAGGGTTTCATTTTGATTGTTGTTCTTCTGTTAACGTTGCAGCTTTTGTTGCACATTTTTATCAAGTTTCATAAAAAAAAATTTTGGAAAATTTGGTTATTTATATAAGGCTTAACATATCACGCTTTTCTAACAGAATATTTAACTTTTTGCCAAATGCACACTTCACAAATTACTAATTTGTCTTGGGTTAAGTACAAGTAATAAGCTTGGGGTAGCATATATGTTAACATAGCTTCTAGAGCTGGGGACAAGTTCAACTGTTAATGTATGTCTCTCCTTCCTTCATTTCACAGTATAATTGCCTTCCATGGTGGATTATTTTCTATAGAAACCTGTCAAAATAATTGTTTCCCTTTTCCCCCATGCCACAATGTTTTTTCTTGGCAATGAATTTTTAACTTATTTTCGTTTTTTATTGTGAGGTATTTATTACATATGAAAGTGAAACTATATACTAAAACCAATAATAAAGTGATTACTACTGTAAACTATTCAGGTTATGAAACCAAACATCACCAATATGATTAAAGCTACTCCTCCTCATCCTGTAATCTCATTACTCCCAACCAGAGGTAAGCTTCTTTTTCGTGAAACACTCTGTCACTTGGTTTAGGGCCTTTTCACTTGACTTTGTCTTACCCTTGCTTTTTCTAAATCTTTGCTGGTTTCTTCTCCATTTCCAGCTGTTGTATCTTTACTGGCATAAACAAGCATAGCCACTAGTATCTTATATGAAACTGTTTCTCTAGCAAATACTTATTTATCCATCTATATCATTAAAGAAAATCAAAATCATTTTACTCTCATATGACAGTGAAAAAAGTATATATTTATTTCTTGACTCAAGGCCCCATCAACTCTGTTGCTTTCTATCATAATATAATCTGGGAATAACTTGACAGTGATGACATCCCAGAGAATATTTGATGATGTCATGCTAATTAGACCTTTCTTTGGTTATCCTATTACTGCATAACAAATTACCCATTACGTAGCAGCTTAAAACAATCATTTTAATTTTGTTCACAGTTTTGGAGATAAGGAATTTGGGAAGGGCCAGAACACATGATGGTTGCATTCATATTTTGGTTGGGGATTTAGTCATTTGAAAGCCTGTCTAGGCTGGACATCCAAGATGGTTCATTCACATGGCTGGCCTTGACATTGGCTATCAGCTGGGAACTCAGCTGGAGCTATCGACCAAACACCTCACACGACTTTTTCATGTGACTTGGACTTCTTACAGCATGGCTACTGGGTTTTGAGAGGGAGTGTCCAAGAGGCAGTGACAAAGAATGAACATTTCAAAGGTTCAAGGCGGAGAGTCTCCAAGTCTTTTGACTTAGCCCTGCAAGTCCTGTGGCATCACTTCTATTGCCAGTCAGTCACTAAGGACAGCCAGATTCAAGGGGAAGGGAATTCAATTTTACATCTCAATGGGAGGAATGTCAAAGCATTTGTAGTTGTCTTTATCCCACCACAGACCTGGTGAGTTTAAAGAACTAAGGACCCTATTTGCCTTAATAAGAAACATGAATTCTAGAGGTAGATTTTATATCTTATTAAAGCTCAGGGGCCTGTCACATGCGTGAAATTTCTAATGTTCATTTATTTGGGTCATGTTAAGACATCACTTCTAAAGTGAGAAAAAATTGTTGCACTTTACCTTGCCTGCTATAAAGACAGAGACACAGTAGTAGGTAGGTCTCATAAAATCTAGAAGACAACATATAACAACTTGTGGTGAGCTGCACTGACCCAAGTTCTAGATCTACCATACAGCTCCTAGCCTAAAGTGAGAATAGAGCAAGACCATCTGTAGCACAAGTCCCCCTGCTACTTGGGTCTAGGACCTAGTATTGGGAGGATCTATGGCAGACAGAGATGTATCTGTCAAGTGACTTAGAGAAAGCACAATACAATCTCTAAGGTTTTTAGAGAAAAGCCATGTCCTTCTTCACTGTCAAGTATTCTCCATGGGCCATGGAAGACAACTCAACAGCTGACGATGGTATTCTAAGCCTGGACTGCCTGAACTAGTTATTATGCGATTTAATGAAATATGTAATTGGAGGGGCACAATAGAATTAGATTGTGAAATGGAAATAATATGTATAAGGCTGAGGCCAAGTAGATATTAATAAACACAAGGCATTAGTAAACAATATAAGCTGCTGGCTCAGAATCCAATCATAACTGCTTCTAAAACCTCTCCCTCGACTCCTGTTCCTTTTTTTCTTTTCTACCTACCTGCCTGTTGTTACTATATATAAAAAAATAACTTTTACTTTATAACAAACTAACTTTTAAAAAATAATATTAAAATAAATTCAATCTTATTAATTCTAATCATTTCTCTCAACAGTTATGCAGACATATACGTAATAATGACAGTCTCTTAAAGTGCTTTTCAAAACCATATAATTTGTTTCTTTTACTTTCTTACTGTACTAATATTTAAGTTAGATTTAACCAAAGTGGTATTAGTAAGTATGTAATATAATCTATTTCTTCTGATATCAATAGAGCTATGCAAGTTTCCATGTTTTCCTTTTGTGTCTAATTTGTATTGCACATCTTTAAAAATCCTTTTTTTTTAATAATCCAATTTTTGGATGCAAAGTTCTATGTGTGTTCATTAAGTCAAAGTTATTAATGATAATGTTTTAGTATTCTATATCTTTACTCATTTTTATCTGCTTGATATCGCTGATAAAACAGTTATTTGAAAATTTATAAATTTTTATACTATAAAATTTGAATGTACATGCCCTGTTTTATCAAATTCTCTTGAACATGGACAGGACCAGTGAATATGATGGGCTAATACTCCTGTGATTAAGTTACTAATCAGTTAACTTTGAATTAATCAAAGAGGAGATTGTTCTGTGTGGACCTGATCTAATCAGATGAGCCCTTTAAAAGAAGTTGAAGCATCAGAGAGATGCTATTCTGATGGTCTTGAAGGTACAGTTTATGACTTCTACAACTGCAGGGAAATGACTCCTGCCAATAACCACATTAGCTTAGAAGAGGGCTCTGAGCCTCAGATGAGACCCTTGCTCCAGCTGTCACTTAGGTTTCAGTCTTATGAGACCTGGAGCAGAGAATCCACTTGAGCCCTGTCTGTACTTCTGACATACAGGAACTGTGAAGTAATGAATTTGAATTATTTTAAATTGCTAAGTTTATGGTAATTTGTTATGTAGCAATAGAAATGTAAAACAGCCCCGCATTTTTTAAAACATATTTATGAAGTCTCATATCTTTATCTCTTATCATGTTGTCTACTCTACCACTAGCCTAAAAAGGTAATCATTCTAATATATTTATTTTCTATCCTTTTATTATATGTGTATTCTTGAAAAATACATGCTATTTTTATAGGTATGTATTTTTATTTTATAAGCTGTTATGTTATAGGTCTCATTTTTATCTTATAATTTTTTACACAGCCATGCTTCTATGAACTATTTAAATTACATTTACATTTAGCCTATTGCTTCTCATAGCATTCCAGTATTCCATGGTTTGCATCCACCATGTTTTTATGTCCATTCCCCAGGAATGGTCCTCCAAATTTCCTCCAGTTTCCCACCATGATAAGCAATGCTGTAGTCATCTTCCCTTTTGGACCTGGGGGCAATTTCTCTAGGATATATGCTCAGGAAATGGAATGCTACTTCTTGGAGTATTTATATACTTAATCTGACTGAGTACTGTCAGATTGCTCTCCATAATAGCTGCACATTCTAAATGACCATCTGTACTACATGAACATTCCCATATTCCCATGATCTCTCCAACAATTTATGTTACCTAGCATTTTAATACTTGTTAATATTATGGGTATGAAGTTATATCACATTGTTTTAATTTGGTTTTCTTTTTTAAAAATGAGTTTAAGCATTTCTTCATATCTGTATTAGTTATTCATGTTATTTCTTCTGTGATTGTAATTTTAATTTTTGAAATTAATCAATATTTATGTTTTCTCCTTCACAGAAGAGTTATTTATCATGCAGTCACATCATGTTGGTGTTTATCTTACTCTTCCAGCATGCTGATATTAGCTGTAACTTTGGGACTGGGTGGTTGTGAATGCTTTTACTTTTTCCATTATTATTTATTTTAATTATGTCTATGAGAATTAATCATGAATATGTTGACATTTACAGGAAAAGCATACGTCTCTTTTTAGTGCTGGACTTATTTATTATACTCATAGAACCTCCAATTTCCACACAGATTTTTGCTCACCCAGGTATCCAAAGTTTATTTTATTTTTTAAATTCACGTGAATGGTTAGTGCAATGAATTAATGGCCTTATGAAATACCAGGAAGAATACGCCCATGTCAGAACAGAGTTTACCAAACATGAGGGGACAGTTTTTTTGTGTGTGTGTAGGAATATAGGATTTTACATGAAGAGATACCAAAAGGGGAAATGTAATAGACTGATAATATCACTGATTCCTGTAGGTCATGACCTTAGAATAATACTAATGAGAAAATGTTAAATGTTCTTACAAATATAAAAATTCCACTTGCTTTTTATGTATCATTATACACTGTTCTCCACCCAGTGCCAATTTAACAAAAAAGCAAAAAGAAATAATAATATTCATAGCTAACCTTTATGTATTTTTTTGGTTTTTGCTCCTTTACTTTATTCAGTGCTTTACTTGCAATATCTCATATAATCCTCAGAAAACTCCTGAGATTTATACTCCTTTTATCACTGTTTTACATATAAGAATCTGGAGGCTTATTGTAACCAAGGGGTCAAAAGCTTAAGTGTTTTACTGTGTAAGTTCTATTATGCTAAGCTGCCTCAACTTAAATTAATGTTCTTGTCATAATGTAAAGTATGTAGGGCTGGTTCGAATCTGGGTATGGCTTACTAGAGAGTATGTGTGTGAATGATGCTGATATCTTAGCACTGTTGCTGACACTAGTTCTTTGCTAAGCAGGCTCAAAGTTGGAGTGGCAGTACATGTAGAACTCAATAATATCCAATCAAAATGCATTTTTAAGATTTAGTGATTCTTTGTCTTTTCAGTATTGGTAGCTCTTATTTCCTTCAACCCTTTGACTTTTGGGCAGAACTACACTTAATATTATAAGGAAAATAGCACTAAAAAAGCAAGTATGCTGCACTATTTTTAGCTCCTGGAGAAACAAAATGCTGACATGGTTAAAAAAAACTAATAATAAAATAAAGGCTATATACACACTATTGCTGTTATAACACGGTTTCAAGATTACTAGATGAGAGTGATCATTAAGGCATTGTTTAGAGATTTCTGCTTATGTGACATAAAACATTTGTGTTTTAAGTAATGTGGTGGTTCTGAGTACAAAGAAACCTGAATACTGGAAAACGTATGGTTATTGATATATATATATATCAGACATATATTGAAGTTCTATTTATAATTACTTAAACTTGGGATCCTCATTTGACTCTTCTTTTGGATATGGTTTTCTACCCTAAGGGGAAAAAAAAGAAGCTTAAGTCGTATCATGTTATAGGTCAGACAGTCAATATGATAGACAAAGAAGTTGAGTCAGTAATATCCAAATCCTTCTCCTTCTGACCGAGTTTTGAGAGCAAAAACAAATGAGAAATATGCCCCCACATTCAAAAGGGGGAGCATTAGGAAGAGAGGAGAGGCGCTGTAAAAGTCCAAAGCCCAGAGCATGGACTAGTGCTGCTAGAGATACAATTACATTCATCTTGTTGGGTATTCACACTTTAGTTTTAATTGAGACAGCAAAAGAGGGATGCATGAAGCTGCAGTATGTCCAGAGGAGCCATGGAAAACATGTAAGTGCATTGATTCTGAGTGGGAGACCTGTGTAAATCTTCCATTCAGGGGCCAGGCATGAAATATTGGGAAGCTTTTGATACTTGACATTACTTCTACTTTCCCCTTTTGTTCATGTGCTCTCTAAATAGGCTTATTTTCCTTTCAAGTGCCTGCTGTTAAGAAGTGCTGATTTGGTTTGAACTATGTGGGAGGGCTAGGACAAAGTGGACCAAATTGAAAGAAAATTACTGAAGTTAACCCAGAGAAACCATTCTGAGGCAGTTGGAAAAATTTCAGTTGCTTGCCATATGATATACTCCTTTTTGCTTTTAATCCAGATGTTTTGGATACTTGTTGACCTGGGATGCACTTATAAACATTCTGCTTTTACTCAGTGGACCTCTTACCACAAATTATATATACTTAGTATTTGAAATTAGCTTTGGGCAGTTTTGTCACAATGTAGCAGCAGTCATCTACTTTCTCTGCCAAAAATTTATACACAGTTGGCCTTCCCTATCAGACTGCCAACTTTCAATGCTTAGATAATAGTATAAATAAATGGCCATGGCAAACAAAATATGGATGCCTTCTAGCTGAATGTTAAAATAATCATTGTGGTTGGATGATTCTTTTGTTCAAGAAAGAGGCCACCATCACACTGATACCAAAACCAGTCAAAGATATGACAAAAAAGGAAAATTACAGACCAATATCACTGATGAATATAGATGCAAAAATCCTCAACAAAATACTAGCAGACTGACTCCAACAATACATTAAAAGGATCATACACCATGATCAAGTGGGATTTATTCCAGGAATGCAAGGATTTTTCAATATCTGTAAATCAATCAATGTGATACCCCACATTAACAAACTGAAGAATAAAAACCATATGATCACTTCAATAGATGCAGAAAAAGCTTTTGATAAAATTCAACAATGATCTATGATAAAAACTCTCCAGAAAGTGGGCATAGGGGGAACATACCTCAACATAATAAGGGCTATATATGACAAATCCACAGCCAACATCATACTCAATGGTGAAAAGCTGAAGGCATTTCCTCTAAGATCAAGAACAAGACACGGATGCCCAATCTTGTCAATTTTATTCAACATAGTTTTGGAAGTCCTAGTCACAGCAATCAGAGAAGAAAAAGAAATAAAAGGAACCAAAACTGGAAAAGAAGTAAAACTGTCACTGTTTGCAGATTACATAATGCTATACATAGAAAATACTAAAGACCCTACCAGAAAACTACTAGAGCTCATCATGAATTTGGTAAAGTTGCTGGATACAAAATTAATATATAGAAATCTGTTGCATTTCTAGACACTAACAACAAAATATCAGAAAGAGAATTTAAGAAAACAATCCTAATTACCATTGCATCAAATACTTAGGAATAAACCTACCTAAGGAGGCAAAAGACCTGTACCTGTACTCTGAAAACTATAAGACATTGATGAAAGAAATTGAAGATGAGACAAACAGATGGAAAGACATACCATATTCTTGGACTGGAAGAATCAATATTGTTAAAATGACCATACTATCCAAGGCAAGCTACAGATTCAATGCAATCCCTATCAAATTACCAATGGCATTTTTTACAAAAAAATTTACAACTTGTATGGAAACACAAAAGACTCTGAATAGCCAAAGCAATCTTGAGAAAGAAGAATGGAGCTGGAAGAATCAGGCTCCCTGACTTCAGACTATACTACAAAGCTACAGTAATCAAGACGCTATGGTACTGGCACAAAAACAGAAATATAGATCAATGGAACAGGATAGAAAGCCCAGAGATAAACCCATCCACTTACAGTCAGTTAATCTATGACAAAGGAGGCAAGAATATACAATGGAGAAAAGACAGTCTCTTCAATAAGTGGTGCTGGGAAAACTAAAGAGCTACATGTAAAAGATTGAAATTAGAACATTCTCTAACACCATATACAAAAATAAACTCAGAATGGATTAAAGACCTAAATGTAACACCAGATACTATAAAACTGCTAGAGGAAAACATAGGCAGAACACTCCTTGACATAAATCACAACAATATTTTTTGAATCTGTCTCCGGAGTAATGGAAATAAAAACAAAAATAAACTAATGGGACCTAATTAAACTCAAAAGCTTTTGCACAACAAAGGAAACCATAAACAAAATGAAAAGGCAACCTACAGACTGGGAGAAAATATTTGCAAGTGACACAACTGACAAGGAATTAATTTCCAGAATATACAAACAGCTCATATAGCTTAAAATCGAAAAGAAAAACAACCCAATAAAAAATGGGCAGAATATCTAAATAGACATTTCTCCAAAGAAGACATACAAATGGCCAATAGGCACATGAAAAGATGCTCAATATCGTTAATAATTAGAGAAATGCAAATCAAACTACAGTGAGGTATCACCTCACACTGGTCAGAATGGCCATCATCTGAAATGTCTACCAATAATGAATGCTGGAGAGAGTGTGGAAGAAAGGAACCCTTCTACGCTGTTGGTGGGAATATAACTTGGTGCAGCCACTATGGAGAACAGTATGGAAGTTCCTTAAAAAAATAAAAATAGAGTTACCATATGATCCAGTGATCTCACTCCTGGGCATATATCTGGGGAAAACTATAATTGAAAAAGATACATGCACCCCAATGTTCATAACAGCATTATTTACAATAGCCAAGACATGGAAGCAACTTAAATGTCCATCGATAGATGAATGGATACAGAAGATGTGGTATATATATATGCAATGGAATATTACTCAGTCAAGAAAGAATGAAATAATACCATTTGCAGCAACATGGATGGACCTAGAGATTATCACCTTAAGTGAAGTAAATCAGATAGAGAAAGACAAATATCATGTGACATCAATTACATGTGAAATCTAAAAAAAAAAATGATTCAAATGAACTTATTTATAATACAGACCCACAGACATAGAAAAACTTATGGATACCAAAGAGGATAGAGAGGAGGTGGGGGGTGGAGAGATAAATTAGGAGTTTGGGATTAACATATACACACTACTATATATAAAATAGATAAACAGCAAGGACCTACCCTATAGCACAGGGAACTATATTCACTATCTTGTAATAACCTGTAATGGAAAAGAATCTGAATGTGTATATATTTATATATATACACATATATATGTGTGTGTATATATATATATATATATATATATATATACACATACCTATATATATACATGTATATATATGTGTGTGTGTATAACTGAATCACTTTGCTGTACACCTGATACTAACAGAACATTGTAAATTAACTATACTTCAATAAGAAAAAGTTTAAAAAAAAAGAAGCACTTTGATGGATTTTTTCCCACCTCAACCACAGCTCCTAGTCCAGATAAAAGTGTAAATCAAAGGTTGACCACAGTTGTTTTGCATAATCAAGAAAGAAGAATTTGAGTTTCTCCCTGGAGGGACATGATGATGATGAGAAATGTAGGGATGGAAGAAAGAGGAAAATATAAGACCTAGCAAGGAGGTAATATTAGGCTGGTAGGACATGTCAGTTGATAAATTTCTTGGTAGTGAAAGTCTGGTATGGAAAACATTCTTTGCTTAGTCGGGTTTTTTTGGAAACAAAAGAAGAAAATAGTGTTTATTGTGTGACAAAGAGTTGTAGAAACAGGATGTCATCAAAGGAATCAAGACCAACAATAGAGCCAGGTGAAAACAAAGAAGCATAGAACACAAGTCTAAAACAAGATGAGAGGTGTTTGAGAGTTGAAGAGGGCTTTAAAATTCCAAAATCTACCTACATTTTTATGTACGTATGTATGTATCTTTTAGTGAGCTTGTGACTCCAGGGATCAGGAGATTATGTAAACCTTCAGACTGATGACATCCTGAAACTATTAGATAAAATATTAATATCCTTATTTTTACAGAAAGAATCATTTTATGGACCTCGAAAACTTGCTTTGCCTACTCATCACTGCCTTAAGATGAGAAACCAAAATGAGAAAGATGGGTCCTATTTCCAAGTGGTTTTAACAAAAGAGCTAATGGTAGACAAGGTTATAGCTGAAATGAGCTCATTAGATGAATTCTTTTTAGTAATACACTTTGCATACCAATTAATAAAAAATAATTAACCTTTAAATATATCAGGATATTTTCCAGATTTTGAAATATGGACTCCATTTGTTTTTATCCTTGTGTATTTTAAGACCCATGGTAATAGAAAAGAGTCATGCCGAGACCTCCAAGACTAAAGATGGATATTAGGACTGGGTTTAAATAGATTTCTGTGGTTCCTTTGGTCTTTTTTTAACCTCTTCGCCTTGCCCTTTCAAAAGAACTTCACTATAGATTGAACAATTTTAGACTGAAATTGGGGAATCATTATGTTCATGGAGGTGGAAAACACATTATTTCAAAAGAATGGAAGATGATAGAAGATTACCTTGAACCTCAAAATTTCTTTTCTTGGCAAATGGGCTATAAAATGACTTTCTCAATATGAGCCCAATTTAGCACAGTCCTAAGTTTCAATGACTTCTTCTAGATTTTTGAGGTTAAGAAGAATGGAAAAGTGGGTTCTCTGTGATTATCTACTATAGAGATTCCATGCCTATGATCCAAAAATAATTTGAGGATGTCAGCATGTTTGCTTTTAATCTTGGCAGTGTGCCAAGAAAAATACGAGCGATAAAATCAGTTACAGCAAACATACTAAGTTGCTTTCTATTTTGTTTCTGGTCTGTTATTCACTTTTTCATCAAAGTTAGAATTGAAACAAGCTAATCTATTTCTCATCAGGAAAACTTATACTGTGTTTGGAAGAAGTGAAAATCAATAGTAATAGACAGTTTTAAAAGACGCACTCTAGTTGGTTTGGAATTCTTTTTTAGTAGATTTTTAAAATTGACATGAGCTTAGTTGATTTTACACAATAGCTGAGTAAGGAGCTGCCTGGAGTGACATAGAGGGGGAGCTTCTGAATGGATCTCATATACTACCCTACATAAAAGCTGGAAATCTCAGTAGGAACTCAGTTCTTTAAATTAAGCTATTTTTGTCTATTTAAATGTCCTATAGCCACAATTTCTTATAACCCACTTTTTAAAAATTACTTCAACTACATTCTTCACTGGACTCAGAGGATGCCCATTCCTTGTTATATTTTCTTTTTATCTATTATTAGCATCTTTATTCCTCACTTTCTCCCTCAGTTTTAAATACCATTTTCATCACTTTAATACTTCTCTCACTGATGTCCTCTGAGATCTCGTATCGTGATTCCATTGCACTAGCTTAGAAAACACCAACCCTAGATGATTTTAGTTTTTCTGGGTAGTTCTTAAACATCTAAACACTCCTCAGAAGTGTGGCAGATTTTTAAATCATTGTCTTCAAATTCTTTTGGTCTCTCAGCATGTCCCGAAAGTTTTCTATATATTATCTAAGCAGATCTCTATTTTTTTTTTTTTTTTTTTTTTTTACTATCTTAGTACTTCTCAACTTTCCTCAAACTGGGATCTCTTCCCATCTTGCCTTTTCACAGCCTCAGCTATCCTCATCTCTTCACTGAAAAAAAATCCCTCAACTCCTGTTTCCCTGCTGTGAAATAATAGAAAAAATATGTATTAATCTCTGCTTCCAAGTTCCTGGCACAGAGCTCCTAAAATCCTTGTAATTTCCTAAGTGATAAGAGCACTAAGAATATCTTTTGTTCTAATATTTGGTCTTTGACCCTGGTTCCTGACACAAAGCTCCTAAATCCCTTGAAATTTCCTGGGGTTATAGGAATATCTTTTGTTCTAAAGACATGACTCTTTATGGGCTCCTAGATAGCTTCAGGATGGCGGCTGATCACTGGAAGGAACAAACCATGATTGGAACTTTTAGCCCCACTCTGCATCCTCTGGGAAGGGAAGAGGGGCTGAAGATTGTGTTCATGATTGATCATGCCTGTGATGAAACCTCCATAAACATCCCAAAAGTGTGGGGTTTGGAGAGTTTCCAGGTTGGTGAGCACATCTATGTGTTGGGAGGGTGGCACACCCTAACTCCACAGAAGCTTCTTCGCCTAAGACCTTTCCAGACCTCATCCCACATATCTTCATCTGGATGTTCATTTGTATCCTTTATCATGTAATCAATTAGCAAGTGTTTTCCTGAGTTCTGTGACATGTTCTAGCAAATGATTGAATCCAAGGAGAGGGTCTTAGCAACCTCTGATTTGTAGCCAAGTTGGATAGAAGTTTTGGGTAACCTGGGGACCTACTAATTGTGGTGGATGTCTAGAGATGGGGGCAGGCTTGTGGGACTGAACCTTTAACCTGTATGGTCTGCACTAACTCAAGGCAGATAGTTTCAGAATTCCTTGGTATGGAAAACCTGTAGGTCTGGTGTGAGTGTGGTAGTGTTGTGAGTGTGGTAGTAGTGTGATAGTTAAGGTAAACAGTGAGTTTTAATTTTTAACCCACTTATTTACTTACCTGCACCTGTACCCAATGTTTCCTCTCGACCATCAATTATAAAGAAAAAAGTGTTCCTTTACACTGAAAGAGAACTCTTCCATCTCTACTCTGAACTCCATCTCATCTCAATTTTTTAGGGACCTCATTCTCTGGATTATTCCTTCTGTGTGTGCAATATTCTCTCCTTAACAGGACTTTCACATTAGATTAGTATTTTAACATACTCAGTTCTCTACTCTCTCAAAACAATAATTTTCTTCTCTTCCAAATTTCCTTAAAGTTGACAGCTTCTTTTCACCCTCAGGATTCTTTAAAGAGTACTCACTGTCTTTATTTCTTTCTCTGTCATTCCCTCTTTGCCTTCGTTCATTTCTAATTTTATTAGTCAACTTTGCTGCAGTAAAAAATTACTCCAAAATCTCAGTAGATTATAAAAATAAACATTTATTTTTACAAGTCAGCTACTGGTGGTTTGCTGTTTTGGCTCTTCTCCCTGTGTCTTATTCTGGGACCCATTCTGAAGGAGAAGCCCTTTGGGAGTTGCTGTTTTTGTGGCAGAAAGCAAAAAGTAAGAGCTGGTGAAAACATTTGATGCCCCTTTAGCTGTTATTTGGAGCTGGTTAAGCTCTAATCCAAAAACTTTTATGATATTTGGACACATTCACCTTTTGTATAATTGGTATAAACTAAGAGATGCAGAGAACCATTTCCCTGGAGCATAAGTCAAGTTAGTCATGAGAACAAAAATTTAGGGGTACAGTTTGTGTTGTCAGTGCTGAGCAACAGATCCCAAGAGATGGAAGTGTGCTTTAACACATTTATTTTTTGTGTGTTCCTGATATGTGAAGCCCAGAGTGGGACTCTTTTCGTCTGAGCCTAAAGGTGGTTTTCACTTGGATGTTCCATATTAACATTTAATGAATGAATTTTTGGTTTCAGATCAGATCCTTCTCTTGCGGTATGAGGGCAGAGATCTTGTTCTTTTTATTCAGCATTAATCCTAATGCTCCAATTTGCCCTCATACTGCTACTGATCCTCTTTCTAAACCAGAAATGAGGAGATAAGCCTCAGTTCAAAGCTCAGAATTTTCCCACTCTCACAAGATAAAAATCCCAAAATCCTGTTTAGCCACAGCTTGTGCTCCTTTCTCCTTCCATCCCCTATGCTATTCATTTTGGCAGTTTGAACTAGTAAAATGTGTACTTTTGCCTCTGCTGTTTTTTTGCAACATGTGTCTATCCCTAACTTATTTACACATCAGCCTCCTATTCATCAACTAGGTCTCCACTTAGACATTACCTTCTCTATTGAACCTATGTGATTGTCACACACAGATTTTTGTATGCCTTTCTTTGTGTTTCTACTGAAATCCTATTACATAATTATGACAATGAATACATTTAATTATGCTGTCTTATATAATTTGTGGCACATGGCCTGAGTAATATATATATATATAAGGGTAATATATGTGTATTACATATATTGCATATTATACATTGTATACAATTATTATACATTTATTATACAATTGTATATATTGTATACAATTATATATATTACATATATGGATCTATATCCATATATATGTATATGTATATAACTTATGATTCATATGTTAAGTATCTATATATGGAAAATAGGGGAGCAATACACATTTACTAAATAAATAAAGTGTTCTTGTCAAACACATTTTTCCTAAACATTAAGAGATAATCTTTGTTAACTTTGAAATTTTTCTGAAGTAGCCAATCATGGTCCAAAATAAGGAATTCTGTATTTTTAATGTATCTTTCCTGTCAAAGTAATTAGTTTCAAGTGGGAAAACTGATATATAAAGCACACACATGCCTGAAAATTTCAGATTCTTCTCCAACTATTCAGAGTTATTAGAGATATATTCCTAGGCTATGTCTGACTTGGCAATTCATTTCTATGTGAATTACCTGAATGCTGAACAATTTAGGAGGATTGGTGAGTCTTAGCAAAATGTTTATAATATGTTGCTTTTATTCATTTAAAGTACTTTGGTTTCGCAACATGTTTTATCTGAAACATTGCATTTATCTCTTAAACTGTTTCCTTACCTCCTATCTCCCCTCTTTCCCAAATACAGTCTTCAGGATGATATTTAAAAAACACAAATCTAGTCCTTTTACTCTTTAGTTAAAAACAATCAATAATTTTCTATTTCCTATATTCATTATAGACACCTCCATATCCTTCATTCTTTATCCCCATTCAATCATCAAGTTTTATAGATTCAGCTTCCATATCATCTATCATATCTAGCCTTTCTTTTCTATCCCTAGAGCTACTGATAATTAAAGCATCTATCATATTGTACGTGAATTACTAGAATAGTTTCAAAAGTAGTCTCTCTTCTTTGGGTTTTGTATTTCTCTTAACAAATTCTCTGCTGCCAGATTGGTGTTTTTGGAAATTAAAATCAGATCATATTAGACACAGGTTAAACTCCATCATAATATTAGCACACAAAAGCTCTGCTTTTATCTTCTGATTTTTCTTTTTTTGTGCTAATAACGCTGGTCTTTCCATATGGAAAACCCTTTTGTACTATCCTTCTGTAAAACAATTTCAACACTGAGTTCGATCAACCTTGTCTGTAAAGTCTTTGCTGTACATTTTACTACTTCCCTAGCAGAGAACTCACCATTCCATTCTATTCTTGGTGCCTCTTTTTTATTTTGTTAATAAATATCTTTCTTTCTTTCTCTCCTTTCTTTCTTTCTTTCTCTCTCTCTTTCTTTCATTTTTTTGCCAATCTGATGGTTGTGAAATGCCATCAAATTGGTAAAAATATAATTTGAATTTTTAGGAAGATTAATGTGGTTGAACAATTATCTTTATATTTATGTCATTTGTATTGTCATTTCTACCAATATTTTTCATGTTATGTCTTCATTTTTCTTTTAGGTTGTTTGCTTTTCTCTTATTTATTAAAAAAAATTTCATATATTCTAGCTACAAATATTTACTTTGATAGTATATATGGCAAGTATTTCCTCCAAGTTGCTGTTTTGTCCTTTCACTGTCTTTATATAATTTTTAATTGACAGCAGTAATTTTTAACCCAGTAAAAATCTTCTCTGCTCCTGTTATACTTTAAATTTGTTCAAGTATTATGATTTTAAAATCATAAAGATATTGTTATATATTGTCTTCTAAAAGTTTTATATTTTTGTTTTTCACATTTAATTCTTTAATTCACTTGGGCCTGGGTTTTGAGCTTGGTGTGTATAAGGAAATCCTTTTTTTCTCTTAAGGATAGTAAATATCCTCACTCTTTTATTGAAAAGTCAATCTCTTCTCCATTAATCTACAATGGAATAAATCAAGTGTCCAGTTATGTATGGATCTATTTCTGCACTCTCTATTTGATTCCATGATAAATCTTGATATCTAGTAGTACAGTTTCTTATTATTTTCTCCTTTAAAAATATGTTTTGGCTATTATTGCAATTTTACAGTTAATTGTGAATTTTAAAATCAGCTTCACAGTTGTACAATAAAATGCTTTTGTGTGAAATTGATTAAATTATAGATCAACTTGACATCTTTACAAAATTGAGTCCCCTATTCTACAGAAATGGAAATTTCCATTTATTCATGCCAGCTGTAATGTATTTCAGCATACTTTTATGGTTTTTCCACAGAATATTCACACTTTTTGTTAGATTTAAGTACTTTTAAATTTGATTATATATGTTGATATGTGTAGAGAGAAATACTTTGATTATATTAAAAATCTTTTATTTTTATTGTGAAAAATACCATACAACCGAAATTATGAAAGTATAAGTCTCTTAAAGAATAATTTGAAATGAAGTATTCCTACTGTAACCACCACAATAAGAAAGAGAATGTGGCCTGTCCCTTAAAAAACTCCCTTTGTTTCCCTTCCTGATCATAGGCTTTCTCTCCCTCCAGAGGTAACCACTATTCTGAACTATGTGATAATTATTCTCTTGCTTTTCCTTATAGTTCATTATCTATGTAAGTATCTCTAAACTATGTAAAATAATTTGGAAATTACATAAAGGGTCATACTACACATATAATTCTTTGACTTTCTTCTTTCACTAAAAGTTATGCTATTGAGATTTTTCCATGTCAAACCAGATTATTCTATTGCAGGAAAATACCATAATTTATATGACAGTTCTATTGTTCAGAGACATTTGGACTGTTTCCAGTTTTTGACTATTGTTAACAGTTCTGTTATATACATTCTTGTGCATGTTTCATGATATAGCCATGTACTGAGCATCTCTGGATCCAAGGGCTAGAATACTGTGTTGCAAGATATGTAAAGAATTACTGTACCAGATAATACCAAACCATTTTTTAAAAATAGATCATTATTGGAGTATAATTGCTTCACAATACTGTGTTAGTTTCTGTTGTACACCAAAGTGAATCAGCCATATGCATGCATATGTCCTCATATCCCATCCCTCTTGAGCCTCCCTCCCACCCTCCCTATCCCACCCCTCTAGGTCATCACAAAGCACCGAGCCGATCTCCCTGTGCTATGCTGCTGCTTCCCACTAGCTAACTATTTTACATTCGGTAGTGTATATATGTTGATGCTACTCTCACTTTGCCCCAGCTTCCCCCTCCCATCCCATGTCCTCAAGTCCATTCTCTATGTCTACATATTTATTCCTGCCCTGCAACTAGGTTCATCAGTACCATTTTTTTTTTTTTTTTTTTTAGATTCCGTATATATGCATTAGCATATGGTATTTGTTTTTCTCTTTCTGACTTCACTCTGTATGACAGACTCTAGGTCCATCCACCTCACTACAAATAACTCAATTTCATTTCTTTTTATGGCTGAGTAATATTCCATTGTACATACATGCCACATTTTCTTTATCCATTCATCTGTCGATGGACATTTAGGTTGCTTCCATGTCCTGGCTATTGTAAATAGTGCTGCAATGAACATTGTGGTATATGTCTCTTCTTGAATTATGGTTTTTTTCAGAGTATATGCCCAGTAGTGGTATTGCTGGGTCATATGGTAGTTCTATTTTTAGTTTTTTAAGGAGCCTCCATACTGTTTTCCATAGTGGTTTTATCAATTTACATTCCTACCAACAGTGCAGGAGGGTTCCCTTTTCACCACACCCTTTGCAGCATTTATTGTTTCTAGATTTTTTGATAATGGTCATTCTGACTGGCGTGAGGTGATACCTCATTGTAGTTTTGATTTACATTTCTCTAATAATTAGTGATGTTGAGCATCTTTTATGTGCCTCTTGGCCATCTGTATGTCTTCTCTGGAGAAATGCCTATTTAGGTCTTCCAACCAATTTTTAATTGGATTGTTTGTTTTTTTGATACTGAGCTCCATGAGCTGTTTATATATTTTGGAGATTAATCCTTTGTCTGTTGTTTCATTTGCAAATATTTTCTCCCATTCTGAGGGTTGTTTTTTCAACAAGGAAAATTTCTTTTGTCTTAATCAAAGTTAAGGAAATAAATTGGGGACATAGTTAATTGGCTTCTTCCATTTTGAATCTTGGGGAATCTTTCTCTTCTTTCATAAGCTGGAGACATTCTGCTCTCTTTCTGTATCTCTCTGTCTCTGTTTCTGTCTCTATCCTTCTCTCCTAAGTCCCATTTTCCAGTTTATTTTGTTTCTTACTTTTTCTCCTTCTATTCCTTCTCCTCTCTCTTCTTTCTCCTTTTTCCTTCCTTGATTTCTTTCCTTTCCTCCTCATCTTTTCCCCTTTTCCATTATTCACACATTCAACCCTTCTTTGTGGTATTCAGATTTATGTTTTTCATATCATTTCATGAGCGTGCCATTATTCCTTAATTTTTGCCTCAGGATTTTTTTCATTATCTCCAGTTTGCTGTCCTGCTTTTTGTCTCTCATCCTTTAGTCAGTGCTGGCATTTGCTTAATGGGAAAAGGACTTGAGTAGACATTTCTTCAAAGAAGACATACAAATGGCCACCAGAAATACAAAAAATACTCAATATCACTAAGCATCAGGGAAACACAAATGAAAACCACAATGAGATATCACCTCACACCTTTTAGGATAGCTTTTATCAAAAACCAAAATAATGAAAGATAACAAGTGTTGGTGAGGATATGGAGAAATTGGAATCCTTGTATATTATTGGTAGGAATGCCAAATGGTGTAGCCACTATTGAAAGCAGTATGAAAATTCCTCAAAAATTTAAAACTAGAACTATCATATGATCCACTTCTTGATATATATCCAAAATAATTGAAATCAAATTTTGAAGACATATCTGCACTTCCATGTTCATTGCAGCATTATTCACAATAGTGAAGACGTGGAAACAACCTAAATGTCTATTGATAGATGAATAGATAAAGAAAATGTAGTAAGTACATACAATGGAATATTATACAGCTTTAAAATAGAAGGAAATCCTGCCATGTGCAACAACATGGATGAACCTGTAGTGTATTATGCTAAGAGTAATAAGTCAGTCACAGAAGGACCAAAACTATGTGATTCCACTTATATGAGGTATCTAAAATAGTCACACTCATAGAAACAGAGAGTAGAATAATGGTTGCCAGAGGCTGGGGCAAATTGCTGTTTAATGGGAGCGCAGTTTCATGTATGAAAGATGAATAAGTTTTAGAGATCTTCTGTACTACATTACGTCTATAGTTAACAAAACTGTATTGTACACTTAATGATGTATTAATAGGATAGATCTCATGTTAGGTATTCTTACCACAACAAAACAAAACAAAACAAAACAAAAACACAAAGGGACAGGAGGGAATTTTGGGAAGTGAAAGATATATTTACTACCTTGATTGACATGGATATATACATGTCAATACTCATCAAATTATACTTATATGTACATTTTTTGTATACATACACATGTATGTATATTTGTGCAATGCTTTGTATATCACTTATACTTCAATAAAGCTGTTAAAAAACTAGCATGGGTAGTTTTATCTTGGGTCCTATTCCATTTATCCAAATTATTTCCTTGGTACTTAGGAGGGACATCTGGATAGTAAATATTTATATTAAACTAATGTCCATCAAGAGGTCTGAGGGAAGAAACAGATTCTGGGCAGTCGCAGATTTGGAACTTGATCCCTGCTCAGTTTTTCTTTGTATTCCCTGATACCCTGGTAACCAGTATTCTTTAGCCACAGTTCTTCTCATTCATATCTCTACTCCAGGTACATAGTGTGCTTCTATTCAATGCTTATTTACAGCTCTGTCCTCTCCAGTTCTGGAGGTGTATGCTCTGTCACACCTCTTGAAAGTTCTCTCTTACTTCTGAGTGAAATGAAAAGAAGAGCACTGCCTTCTGTGGGTTTTTGTTTGGAAAGGTCACTTGAATTTTCCTATTAGCAGAGCCTTCTCTGCCTTTTTTAGTTCTTAGTAAGAAAAATAGCTATAGGTAAACTGGGCCCATCTTTCTCAGAGCCTATTAAAGTTCCAGAATTCAACTCTACTTTATCATCCACAATAGAGTAATTCCCTACCCCACTTATTTGTGGATCCCCATTCTTTTTAAGAAACAGTGCTAGAGCAAACCACTCAGAGTGGTTTCAAGTTTCCATCTCTTTATCTGGTACATGAAAAAGTGTATTAAATGTGAATGACTCTCATTCTTTCCTTGGCTTGCTGTAGTTTCTAGATTTCACTTCCCTAAATAAGGGAGAATAATAGAGATGGCCAGAATTCCTCCTACCTAGATTTCCAATGAATCTTTGGATTGTCTTTGATTTATAACTGTGTATTCTATACCTGGATGAAGTCTCTCAATATTTGTGATATGAGGTAATAACATTACCTAGGGTTCAGCTTTGGGTTTCCATATTCCTTTTCCACCTGTTCATTCTCTTCTCTGTTCACTCAGGGTTGATTTTAAGGAGAAGACTAATTAGAGGCATGCATTTAAAACTGCTGCCTTTACCAGAATTCCTGTCTATATATATATATATATATATTTTTTTTTTTAAATAAATTTATTTATTTATTTATTTATTTTTGGTTGTATTGGGTCTTCGTTTCTGTGCGAAGGCTTTTCTCTAGTTGCGGCGAGCGGGGTCCACTCTTCATCGCGGTGCGCGGGCCTCTCACTATCGCGGCCTCTCTTATTGTGGAGCACAGGCTCCAGACGCGCAGGCTCAGCAATTGTGGCTCACGGGCCCAGTTGCTCCGTGGCATGTGGGATCTTCCCAGACCAGGGCTCGATCCCGTGTCCCCTGCATTGGCAGGCAGACTCTCAACCACTGCACCACCAGGGAAGCCCCTGTCAATATATTTTTAAAAATCACTATTTTTTATTTGGAACAACTAAATGTTATTTATAAATATTTAAAATTTTAAAACTTATTTTACTAAATACTGAATTCCAGAAACAAGGAAAACATTGAGGCCATTCATAAATTTATCCTATTATTTATCCTTTATTTCTAACATTTCTAGCTAAGTCACTCTTTATGCGTTGATTACAATCACTATGAATATGTTCACTGAAATTGGTTCCCTGATGTGAGTTTCAATATAATTCTATTGATGGTTCTACCTGTGGTAAGAACAGAAGATAATGTATTCATTTTCCAATTGTTAGTGCCTGTTTCAGATTTTCCTATGGTAAACATTATTCATTTTCAGTGTGCCCTTTTCCCCACATCCAGAAGAGGGCCAGCTCAACTCTGATGGCTACTTTCCACATTTTTCTGTGTACTTCCTTAGCATATTCAGAGAAAAATCAAAGTCACTATCTCAAATATCCTTTTATTCAGCAGTAAAGTTGCTCTCTAAAACTCAGTTATATGCTCAGAGAATAATCTATAACTTCCGTAGGCCATCTGGGATCCATCTAAAACATTCTATAGCAGAAAGTAATGTATAAATATTACTATTGTTCTGTAGTGTCGATTGTGGATTTGTAAATGTAAGAAAATTCAGATCTGTATGAGGGTATTGATTATAACTGTGGATCCTTATGTAAGGAAGGGAAAATTTCATTGATTTACTTGTATAATAAAAGTTGGGAAGTATAAGAATTATATTTTCAAATCTCCAACATGATTCAATTTTATGTCTTTTCATGACATTATGATGCTACTGTAAGCTTAATGTATGTGTTTCTAGTCTCCACAGGATAGTTTTATACACATATTTTATTTCTTTAAAATCATTCAATTGCACTGAAAGTAGTGCACAGTATTTTCTGAAATGACTATTATATGTGTGTACATAAGGCTTGGCTATATGGTAATAAACTAAATTTTAAAATCTTTATACATAATTTTTTTAATTGTAGAAGAGGTAGGAAAGATGTAAAAAGATGCTATTTAGCTAAAAAAATTTTGAAACCCAATCGTTCAGCAATTTGATGTATTTACTTTCACATAATTTTGCGTTTAAGTTGTATTACATTATTTGCAATATTTTTTTTGGCCTACTTACTTAGCTTTATAATATATTATAAAAATTCTGTATATATATTATATGTATATATGTATACTATAATTGCTGCAAGTTCAAATATTTGATTATAGTATTATTTACCTAATAATCAGCCATTGTTAAACACATTTTTTTCCCCTTTTTCTTCACAATCCACACAGTGGTTAAATTCAGCAATATAGTTATTTTACATCTGTTGAGTGCCTTCTACTTCTAGGGCATTAGAGGAGGTATCACAGATAATGATCAGATATTATTTTGGCCCTCAAATCACTTATAATCTAGTGGGGAAGCAGCCTTCAATCAAATGATCACACAAACAAATGTTAATTGGTGAATATCTCAAGTGTTTATAAAGAAAAAAATACCCAGGGCTTTAGGATCTCATAATTAGGGCATTTAACTACCTAGGGAGGTTAGGGAAAGGTTGCCAAGGATGAACTAAAATATGGAGGGGTCAGTTAGGTGAGTAAGGAATGGTAAACACCCAGACTCTGTGGAAAGCGAGTGTGTGGGAGATAGAAAGACCTGAAGAAGTTCAGTGTGGAAGTAATAGTGAGAGCAAAGAGGGTTTTATGTGACCAGGTTGGAGGGAGATTGGAAGGGCAATAACTGCAGGGCCTTGTTGGCCACATTAATAGTTTTAATTTTTTCTAATGCTAATGGGGTAGAAGGATATGAAATGGCCAGACTCCCATTATGAAAAAGATTGTGCTCCTTCAACGTGGATGCATGTTTCACCAGTTGGGTGGTTAATGCTGAGATACAAGAGAACACTGAAGTAACTAGGCATTGGTGGTAAAAATGGGAGAAAAATGAGAGATTTAAAACATACTTGGGGGATAAAATCTTTACTATTTAGCTCAGGGGATATCAAGGATGATTATAAAATATTTACACAACTGAATGGATGATGGCATCCCAATAGTTCAACATGAGTAAACAGTAATTATATAAGAGAGGAGGGAGAAGACAAACAGTATCATACATTTGTCTCTGGGTATCATTCATTCAAAAGAATAGTGTTGGGAGACAATTACCCATAGGTCTCTCACATTTCTTCATGTTTGTCAAATGAGACACTGGCTACGCTTTGTTTCAGTCTATCTTTTCAAGGATATTTGTACAGTAAAGAGCTTTGAAAAACATGGGTAGCTCTGAAGCAAAGTATAGGTTTTTTTACAGCTTTGTAAAATAGTGATAGTGTCCCCTTCCAGGGAAAGGGCAAGCCTACATACTGACCACTATAAAATATTCAGGTTCTTGAAGCTCAGGGATCCTTTCCTGTAATGCAATCCATAATGTGTGCAGGTGTCATTTGGCCTCTTTATGTCACATTGTGGGAGCTGTGATACAGGGAAATAGCATAAGAATGTTGACATTCTGTCTACTGTTATTGCTGTGATAATAAATTATTCTTCATCTCTGATTCCAGAGTGTTCCCTCAGCATCAGTAAACCTGTGACAGGCTGACTTGTATGGTAAAATATCAGACCCTTCACAGTCCATGACATTAGGTTCCATTTGACACGTAAAATCAAAGAGCTATATGTTAATTTCAACTATAGTACAATTGCTTACCATTAAAAACAAATCAACTCTTCTTTTAGATTTGAGAATTTTAAACATTTTGGTTCTTTAAACATTATACATTTGGTTCTTTAAACATTATACATTTTGGTTCTTTCCTTCAAGCATTGATATGCTTATTAACATAAATGTTCTTCAAATCTGCTTCATATCATCCTAAGTTGTTCATAGCACAGACTATTCTTAATATTTATAATCTTAACATTTTTTGATAAATTTAAAACACACATGTATATGTACATATATATAATTATAATAATTATTATTTAGAAACATTTTCCAGTTGATTGTTCTCTTTGGGAAATGTACATCATAAACTTTTTATATTTCCCTTTTGTTCATTGTTATACCGTTAAAATATTCATATCCACATCTGCATATTTTGGAGGCATATATATTATGAAACAAAATCTTACTTTCTTGTTTTTCTTTGTTAGTCTCAACCAATGAGAAGATGCACCAAGCAGTCAGATTTAGAGGCATAAGTGCTGGTTCCTAATTTTTATTCTAATATGACTGGTTATCAATAAAATATGTATGGTATCTTCGATTAGATTTTAAAATTATAAAATTCAATATTCTGAACTTTAAAACTAGTCTTCCTTTTGATCTGGACCAGGTGTTTTAAATATTGTATGCTATTTTCTAAAAGTTCAGAAATGTTATTTTGGAAGTTGCTTCCTGGTTGATCTGTGCCAGGCACTTGTTAATAGGATTTTCATTTTACTGCTTTAAAAAGCTAGTCTTAAGCTTAGCGAATATACTTATTTTTCCATCACAAATTACAGTGGCATCTTATGTTGCCAACCAGAAAAGTGATCTGGTTCATGTTATTTGCTAGAATTATCAATATTCTTTTTAGTTCATTGCTTTGCATATTTTTCAATCTTATATTTACATTGTTTAACAGTATTCCAATCTAATAAATCAAAACATGCAATTTTATTAATGGTGTTTTGTTTAGGAAAATCATTAATATATTGAAAAATATATTTTTCAGAATATATTATTTTCAGAATATATATATTTTCAGGATCTGTCAATACAACGATTTTTCCAATCATTTTAATCAAACCAGAATTTTTAAGTAAAAATAAATTTTTTTCATCTTAATTTACAGAGAGGTTTATTCTAGTTACCTAACTTTCAGGTACTCCAAACGCTGCATGGAGAAATGTTAAAGAGTCTTTTTTTTAGTACAGAAGGAATTCAATTCTGGTTTTCCCTTATCTTTGTGAGAGGAAAGAATAACATTTAATCTTTCTGTTTTTATTTTCTTGGTTGTTACTGAACTACTTCTTCTTTAGTGAATGACTAGAGCGTTCATGAGTTTGTAGTAGGAATAAGAAAGAAGGTTTACATATAAAATTTATTGCAATATATTGTTTTTTCTTGCATGAGAAGTGATGTGAGAATACCAAGTGATATAACTGTAATTCAAAATTTATTCTCTCAAAAGTGTAAAAGAGATATTTGGAAATACAATTTATGATGAGTGAAAATGCATTACTTATGTCCTTAGAAACATATATGAATGAACACCAGTCTTAAACCTGCAAACTTACTTTTAAGCATCAACTTATATATTAGGATACTTGATGACTCCATCAAAAATAATAGAAGATTCAGACCGCGTCTACACTCATGACTTTCTTCAGACATATTGCTAACTCTCTATCCCATCTGTTGGCACATCGGAAAATTAATTTTCATCTCCTCTAATCATTTGAATAGAGATAGAGAAAAAAAGGTCTAAATATTTTTTTCAGTGGAGCAAAGACACTGAGGAGAAAAATAGAACACAACATTAATTTGGGCCAGGACAAGTGGTAAAAGACAATGGCATTTCAGGCACCTGCGTTCACAAGTTTTTCTGGTTTTAAAATACGTTCATATACTTCAATGTGGGAGGCAGATGGGAACATTCTGGTAGTGTTTTAGGTGTGGTGTGAAAGAGACTGCTCCTTGACCCCAGCATCTATCTTTTGTAAGAGAAAACTGGGCAATATGACCAACTAGAAGAAAGTATTTCTAGTTTTCTTTGCTGGTAGGTATGTGCATATCTCTGACTTCTCACCTACATGATGAAAGGGTTAATGTTAGGTGAGACTTCAGGGAAGCCTCCATAAATGGAAAGGGCTCAAACCCATTTTTCCTCTTACTTCCTCCTATTGCCTGCCAGAAGCAAGGGTGTAATCACTAGAGATTTAGTAGATATCTTTTACAACGAGGTGACTTTGAAGACGGAAGCTAGGCTCTTAAGGATAGAACTGTGGAAAAGTAGGAGGCTGCATCCCTGATGACCCTGTAAAATTGTATTTAAGCTCTAAATGGCTTTTTTACTGGTGGCAGAATTACCTTTCATCTTTTTTAAGCCACTGACTCTTAACTTGGCTGCAAATTGGAAATACTTGGAGAGTTTTAAATACATGAGATGTGTGGATTCTATTCCAAGAGATACTGATTTAATTTATGTAGGATGCAGCCTGGGTATTGGGAATTTTCAAAGCTCCCCAGATGATTCTAACATGCAGCAAAGTTTGATAACTACGAGTTTAAAATAGTTCTTTTTTTTCTTTGTGTGATAGAGGAGGCGTTTTGTTTCAGCTGAAGACAATTACTAACTGATACATCTATCGTACACAGTTGGATTTAGTTATTATTCTTTTGGTTTACCATAATCTATTTGGTAAGTTTGAATGAGCCCACAGGGTGCAAAATACTATGTCAAATTTGCTAAAGCTAAGTTAGTTTCTGTCTACTACTACAGTTAGGAATCTTTGCATAGTTTAGCATAAGTTACTTATAAATACAAAGATAACTATAAATGTATTTAAAGATTTACGAATATTGTGTTAATATATCTGGCAAAATATTTCTATGGTAAAAGTGAGTAGCAAATAAAATCAAAGTATTTTTGGTGTTTGTTATAAGAAAGATCATTGATAATAAATAATAGGGAGTTTAAATTTAATAATTTGATTATTTTAACTGAATTTAAATAATGGGGAATTTAAATAAGAATTATGATCTTTTGAAAATATTAGCATTTTGAAAAATCATTAGGACAGAAACTCTCATAATAAAACCAAGTGCTTGTATTTTATGTTAATACTAGAACACTGCTTCATCATTGCCCCAATTTCCTTTTTCTGTAAAATTTTCATTTTCTTTTTGAAATTGTTAAGAATATGAGAGGATAGACTAGGTTCTCTGGATGAGACAGAGTCAAACAACTTTATAAAAGCTGAGTATGGACTAGTGAGCCATTTTAGAATCCTGAAAACCCCAGACAGGAGAGAGCCTGAATCTATTTACTTGTTAGCTTTTTCCCACTGATCTCTACCAGGCACTCAAAAGAGACTGACAACAAAACAAGGAGACTTGGAAAGGCACAAGTGAGCAAGACCTGCCAATGTTCAAGGTTTGAGCAGCAGTACTCAGAGAAGCTCGTCCACCTATCCCCCTCTGGACCCTGCATGAACACAAAGAGGTGATTGACCACCTTTGGGGGACATGCCCAAAACCCACCTATACCCCAGATGCTTCCCTGAAGTGAAACAAATGTAATCTGTCATTGGCAGGAGGGTGATGGTGGTGGCAAACAACTTGCTGGTGGCCTAGACCAGACTCTGACACAAGGCAAAAGCCTTGCACCAAAGAATAAGCAAGAGGAATCTACTGGCTGGGGAGGAGCAGGAATGCTGCACAGGCAGGCCACGCCTACTTAAAGCTTATGGTGAGCAGGTATACTGAGAAAAATTTTCTGGAGCTACAGGCCTCCCACAAAGCAAAAGGTAGTAGCAGTCCACTGAGGAGGAATGAAGCCTCTGACCCACCTAAATTAATTCTTGCAACAATGAAACACAAACTCCACTCAGTTCCTGACTAAACTGACTCACCTGCCATCCTCTCCACCTGTCTCCCAGGATTCATCTCACAAATGTAGTGTTTCTATACATAATATTATTTACATCAGACTCTACTGTTATTTTATGACCAATGTTCGGTGCTTAATGAAAAATGATGAGAAACAACCAATTATTATCCAGAGAAAAATGCAGACCTGGAGCTGGCCTAGAATGAGATCCAGAAATGGCCCAGAATTTTTTTTTTTTAAATTAATTATTTAATTAATTATTTACTTATTTTTGGCTGTGTTGGGTCTTCGTTTCTGTGCGAGGGCTTTCTCTAGTTGTGCCAAGCGGGGGCCACTCTTCATCGCGGTGCACGGGCCTCTCACTATCGTGGCCTCTCTTGTTGCGGAGCACAGGCTCCAGACGCGCAGGCTCAGTAGTTGTGGCTCACGGGCCTAGTTGCTAAGCGGCATGTGGGATCTTCCCAGACCAGGGCTCGAACCCGTGTCCCCTGCATTAGCAGGCAGATTCTCAACCACTGCGCCACCAGGGATGCCCCAGAATGTTTTTTAAAATTAGTAAATTTAGTCATTTACTTGACTTTCTAATAAGGAAGTCTCAAGTTTTTTATTTATAATGATTATATTTACAGGATTGTGATAGGTACTGAGATGTAAACACAGAGTCCCATTGGCCCCAGGGAAATTGGGAAATTACTTGGTGTGAAACTTTTGTGCATTAAACAGTGATTAAGTGAAAGTCAGCACAGAGAATGCAGAGATCTACCTTCTCCACTTACCTCCTCAAGTTCCTTTCCTAATTTGTCTCAACAACTACATCCTCCAGGCAGAAAATCAGAAGATGCCACTCTTTTGTTTTCTGAATACTTCTTCCTTTAAGAGTATCCTATTATTTCATGCATGCTTGATCTCTTTTTTCCTCTATGACTATATCAGTTGTAAGTATATATATATATAATCGTATATAATATTATATAACATATACGTATAACATATGTACACATAAAGTTTTCATTGATTCCTTTTATTGTCTTTGTTTTTCTATTTTCCTTTGTCCCCTTTGTTCTGATTTCTAATTTCCATGATAACATCATGTGGAATAATTTGATTTTCTATTTATATTTAACGATTAAGCAATACTGGCTGTTTAAAAAGAAATCTGAGACTTTTCAGCTGATGGGCTATTTTCATTGGGGGACATGAGGCCAGTTATTTCTCCACTTTTGGGGGTTATTATTTTATTCTAAGTGAGTTTTATGCAAGTACCTTGAATGTGTGTGTGAGTGGGTGTATATCAAGGTGGAGAATCCCCAATCTTAGAGAACCTGCGTTAAAATAGGAGGTTTAACTCATTCTCATTTTTAATGATTATTATGCTTTTGGATTTATTTCTGCAATCTCATTTTATGTTTTTCAATTGATTATTTTTTCTTTTTATTTTGTTAATATTTCCTTCCTACTATTGGACTGTTTGAGATATTTTATTTCTTTTTTTCCCTCTAGCTGTATGCAGTTGCACATTCTATTACTGTGTTTATGTAGGTTTCACTTAAAATTTTAAAAGATATATTTTAGCTTTTATATTTCTATCATTGTTCAGATTTATTTTATATTTATATCCTGCTGTTAAATAATACAAAATTCTTCCTGCATTCCGCATTTTTCCCTTTAAAATCATCTGATTTTTCTTCCAGAGTTTTGTATATTTTTACGTTATAAATCAATAATTATGTTTAACCTAACTTCAATTGCTGTATTTCTCAATGTTGTTTCTTATATTCTATATTTCTATTTTGTTGATTTATCTTTTTAAAATTTTCTTATTTATTTGACTATGTATACTATACTGAAGATGGTAACATGTCTGAGGATATCACTTTCTAAATTTCTAATTCTTGTCCTTATATTTGAATGCTAATGGGGGCAGAAACTATAAGTAAATAAGTATAGTAACTTGTTCATCAACCCAAAGTCTCATTCTGCATATCTCCCTTTTCAGATATCCTTTCTCAGAGAAATCAAACCTTTAGCTTGTCAGCAAATCATGAATCATGGTATCAGCAACTCCTAATTTTTTTCCCTTCCTTCCTCTCCCTCTGCCTTTCCTTCTTCCTTTCTTCCTTCTTCCCAATTATTTTCTTTATGCTGGTTTGTGGAGAAGCAGTTACTTTAGGCTCTAATCTGATTCTCTAGCCTCAAACTGAATCTTAAAATCTTTTCCAGAGAAATCTTTCAATTTTTCAGAACAGTAGTTCTCAATTGTCAGATCATAATAATTACCTGGAACAATAATTAAAATACATATTACAAGGAAGAAACTCCAGAAAAGAAACTTGAAAATGTGAAATTGTAACAAACACCTGAATATTTTTATGTACTAGAAAATAGTTTTTAGGATTTTAGCCTGAGAGTAAAAGTCACTGTTTCCAGTTATCTAATATATAGGTAGGGGTAGTGAGAGCTTCATTGGACCAGTTACTCTTAAGCAATTGTAATTACTTACACTGAAAATTACTCCAGGAGCCCTTTATGGTTAAGATAGTTGTTGATTGCTAGTTTCAAGTTTATCTGGGCTTTGAAAGGAAAGACTGCTTCTGGTTTTGGAGAAGGGCTGTTCTTTCCTCTGCTTTGAATGCTCCAACTGAGGTCAGTGCAACATTTTATGGAAAGAGTGCTGAGAACTGATGAGAAGCAAAACCAGTGGTGTCCATGGCAGAGCTAAGAGCAGTGGGAAGTACACTTGAAGTGAAGATGAAGCTGCCAATTAGGAGAGCTCAGGGATGATCAAATGTCTCTATTCTCAAATGGTAGAGAGGAATTTGTCTTAGAAAAGACTAGAGGCTGACCTTTGGATTACTGGTGCAAAATTTATTATCAGTTTATTTCCTAAATGACTAGATACCATATTGGAAAATTTACTCTAGGAATAAAGAAAAAAATAGCAGAGGGAGCATTATTGAACGAGACAACTATCATGTCCCCTCCTCATCTACATCTATTAAATCTAGATTAGTAGTCTAAGATTGATTAGTAAAGATAGGTTTCATTACTACTGAGTGAAGAGTAGTAGTACTTTCATTGCCTCTGAGTAGAGAAACAGCTAAAACTAATAACATAATATTATAAAATAAAGCAATAGCAGTCTCTTTATTGATTTCCTGATTTAAGATTGAACACATCATCTTAACCCTGGATATTTCTTTAGGATGTGCTTGCACTTAAGTATTTGTTAGCAAGTAAAATTATGCGAATATATTACACTTCAGAGAGGCTGTATTTCTCTTATGAAACATGTAGTATAAACCAGGACCTAGTCTTCATAAAAATAAACTCTTTATTAAAACAGTATCAATGTTACTCAACCTATGTATGGACTATAAACAATTCGTAGCTATTTTAAAATAATTTTAAAATATTTATTTTAAACACCTTAGGGTAGTTTATTCTGACTGTAGTTATCTCTCAGTACAGGTAGTTGGTTACCTTTAATGTCAAATTTGTTTTGAAACTCAGCTTGTAACTTGCAAACAGTCAGCAGTTCCAGCTCTAGGCCTGAGCTTAGCTAACCTTGCACGTGGCTGGCCGCTTCATGTTGGTCTAACTCTTAGCTGATTTGAAACTTCCATGTGTCTAAGTCTGCTGTGTCTTCACCGAGGGTTCTTTTTTTGGTGCCTCTATTCTGTACCAGAGATAAAATAAACTCATGTTCTCAAGCCTTTTCTCTTTCTCTATTCTTACTCTCCAGACCTTTCAGATTTTCTTGCTTAATTTAAGATTCTGACTTCCAGCTGAAGTGTATAGAAAAATATTCTTTTCACCATGGAGCACCATTCTTGATAACTGAACATCATAGTATATTTCTGATTCTGTTTTCATATATTTTCTTAGCAAGGAAGACCTAGCACATGTATGCTGCATAATGGAGGCATAAGTCCCTCTCTTCCCACATGACTATCATCTAGCTTGCTCTAATAACTTTCTTCCCTAAAAATAGCTTTCCTATATATGATAAATTTATTCTTATTAACATAATCCCCTAATTTAGGGACAATGATTTTATCTGACCAATTAAAAAAGATTAGAATTTTAAAGACATCCTTAAAACTTATTGAACATATAGACCTATGTTTTTCTACAAACATGCTTCTCCCACAGTAATAAAAACAATCTTTGAAATTTCTTTATGATTAAGTAAAATGATACAGTCATCATTAAGAATTTTTAAGACATAAAATAGTCTTAATGACTCTACCAAGTTCTTTTGGTTTAGTATAGAGCCATGGGAGGTAGGACCCTCAAATGAAGCAAACTGATTTTGAAACATAAATACCAGATTGTAAGGTCCAATTTAGAATCTTATTAACAGTCTCTCTGGGTGAAGCAGTTGGAACACAGGATATTTAGCCACCAGAGCAGTTGTAATTAAAATGAATATAAATATAGTGATACAACATTGTAATTAGCTGGCATATAACATTTGAATTTTCAAATTGCAAGTCCAAATAAAAACCAAATCAACACTGCAAATTCTAATTAGTTATCAGACAGGGACATGAGATGAAAGAGTTCAAACCAAAGAATTTTAAATCTCAGCGAATTTAATTATCTTCTTATTTTGATCCTGTACTGGAGGTTACGTTGTGCCATTGTATCTCCTTCCTCCCTTAGTGTTTTTCAATTACTCAATGTTCAGTTCTATCCGCTTTCATAAGCCTATGCTTATTTCTTAAGTGACTTATAATGTTTCCTCAGAAAATTACATAAATGCTCATATATACTTAGTTAATACTCCAGTTGTGAAAAACCTCAACATTGGAACTCATTTCCATTTATGATTGTGTAGGAAGGTTATAACTAAGTGTAACGATAAAAAAATACTGTTCCAATAATATGATTTTATAATGATAGTGTCTGCCACAAACATTATGGCACATATGTGTCACAACACTGGCTATGGAAGAGTCTTCTGGAAATTACTCATCTATTGTTCTCATCTCTTTCTGGGAACTTAGGACACCTTTGCTTACTTGAATTCTTATAGTTAGTTCGATCCATAACCTGTGATTGGAAGTGACATTGTCATATTCTGATTGGGGCATTTAATTTCTAGTATGAGACCCTTTAGTGCTCTCTTCCCTGACCAGAGTGAAAAGAAAGTCACAGATGCAGGATAGCATGGCTACAAAATGGTGGCGTCTTGCAGCCCCTGTGTGACTGTGGATTAGCCCCCCACCTCTACAACTCACCAACCACAGATTGCACATGTAAAAAGAAATAAACCTCTATTGCCTTAAACTGATGAGAATCGGAGGTTGTTTGTTAACAGAGCATAACCTAGCCTATTCTGATCAATACGTTATCTCATTTTTAATTGCTTTAATTAAAGCAGCTCAACAAATCTGTGAGATGTTATTCTCCTTTTGCAGATGAAGACACAAACTCCAAAAGCTGACCACTTTCTCAGGGATTTTGAGCCTGTAAGAATAATAAATGAGAGCTAATTCTAAGCCTGGTACTCTTCCTACTATTCTAACTGTATTGTAAAGTCAATTGTAAAACAACTGCAGTGTGTTTTCTATCAGAACTGTATTGGTTTGCTGGATTATACAGGGTTACACAAAGAGCAATTCAGGAAAGGCAGGGAACAGAGTTGCAGTGATTTTTAGTATTCAGTTTTAGTCTAGCCAAAGAGAAAACATCTGCTGTCTTCATTGCTGCTATAGCTGTTGGAAGTTGATGCTTAGGTTGATGCTTAGCCTGAGGGGAGAAAACCAGCTGAACGTGCTTGGAAGGATTTTTTTTTTTTCTTTTACGTTTAGAAGGTTACATTGGTATATCCTCCATCACAGGGATGGAAACAGAAAGGTAAATGAATATAATATTGCTTGTTGCTTCATGTTACTCAGATTGGGGGACAGTGTTATTTTTAAGATTCTCTTTTATCACAGAACTTGTGGTCAGACCATGTTCTGATATTTGATCTAGAGAGAGGATCACTGTAAGCATATTTCAAATGATATGTTAACTTCACTGCTATTGGCAGAGTCTAAGAATTAGAGAGTTTTGAAGGGGAAGTTTATCCTGAGTATTTGAGAATAGTGGCTAGCTATGCAGGATCAGGAATCAGAGCACTTACAATGCAGGCAACCTTGGAAAAGTTATTTAACTTCTATTCAGATATCTGTTGAACAAAGAACAATAGAGCTTGGTGAGTTTTAATGAGATAATATATGTGAAACACTTAGCAGAATGTCTGGGACAAAGAAAGCAATCAAATAATGTTGGAATTAGAAGTTTTTCAAAGTTTTCAACCAATTGAGATACAGACTTTTGTGTTAGATTGGAAATAAATTTATTATCTTTTTTATACTGGCATTTGAATTGAAGAACTCAACTTAGACAAGAGGCCACCATTGGTATTTTAATTTAATTGAACCAACTCATTGTATTAGTCAGCTTTTGTTAGGTAATATTGTGGTAACAAACTATTCCAAATATCTGTGGCTTACAAAACCAAAGATTTATTTCCTGTTTCCGTTATTTGTTGGCTGTAGGTCATCTTAAACTCTGCTATGTGTCTTCTTTATTCCAGAATCTACAATGAAGATACAGACACAATTTAGGACATATTAGACTGGTAGCACAAAGAAATAAGGAAATGGCTGAGCCATGCAATACCATTGCTTGGAGTTAGCACATGTCACTTCCACAGATATTTCACTGGCCAAAACAAATCATATGACAAGCCTGATATCAGTGTGGCAGAGATGTATAATCTATCTCTTAGGAAGAAGCCATCAACATTTTTTTTTTTAACACCTTTATTGGAGTATAATTGCTTTACAATGGTGTGTTAGTTTCTGCTTTATAACAAAGTGAATCAGTTATACATATACCTATGTCCCCATATCTCTTCCCTCTTGAATCTCCCTCCCTCCCACACTCCCTATCCCACCGCCCTAGGTAGTCACAAAGCACCGAGCTGATCTCCCTGTGCTATGTGGCTGCTTCCCCCTAGCTATCTATTTTACGTTTGGTAGTGTATATATGTCCACGCCACTCTCTCACTTTGTCCCAGCTTACCCTTACCCCTCCCCGTATCCTCAAGTCCATTCTCTAGTAGGTCTGCATCTTTATTCCCGTCTTGCCCCTAGGTTCTTCTAACCATTTTTTTTCTTTATTTTTTTAGATTCCATATATATGTGTTAGCACACGGTATTTGTTTTTCTCTTTCTGACTTACTTCACTCTGTATGACAGTCTCTAGGTCCATCCACCTCACTACAAATAACTCAGTTTCATTCCTTTTTGTGGCTGAGTAATATTCCATTGTATATATGTGCCACATCTTCTTTATCCCTTCATCTGTTGATGGACACTTAGGTTGCTTCCATGTCCTGGCTATTGTAAATAGAGCTGCAATGAACATTGCGGTACATGACTCTTTTTGAATTATGATTTTCTCAGGGTATATGCCCAGTAGTGGGATTGCTGGGTCGTATGGTAGTTCTATTTTTAGTTTTTTAAGGAACCTCCCTACTGTTCTCCATAGTGGCTGTATCAATTTACATTCCCACCAACAGTGCAAGAGGGTTCCCTTTTCTCCACACCCTCTCCAGCATTTATTGTTTGTAGATTTTTTGATGATGGCCATTCTGACCGGTGTGAGATGATATCTCATTGTAGTTTTGATTTGCATTTCTCTAATGATTAATGATGTTGAGCATTCTTTCATGTGTTTGTTGTCAATCTGTATATCTTCTTTGGAGAAAGGTCTGTTTAGGTCTTCTGCCCATTTTTGGATTGGGTTGTTTGTTTTTTTGATATTGAGCTGCATGAGTTGCTTGTATGTTTTGGAGATTAATCCTTTGTCAGTTGCTTCATTTGCAAATATTTTCTCCCATTCTGAGGGTTGCCTTTTGGTCTTGTTTATGGTTTCCTTTGCTGTGCAAAAGCTTTTAAGTTTCATTAGGTCCCATTTGTGTATTTTTGTTTTTATTTCCATTTTTCTAGGAGGTGGGTCAAAAAGGATCTTGCTGTGATTTATGTCAGAGTGTTCTACCTATGTTTTCCTCTAAGAGTTTTATGGTGTCTGGCCTTATATTTAGGTCTTTAATCCATTTTGAATTTATTTCTGTTTATGGTGTTAGGGAGTGTTCTAATTTCATTCTTTTACGTGTAGCTGTCCAATTTTCCCAGCACTACTTATTGAAGAGGCTGTCTTTTCTCCAGTGTATATTCTTGCCTCCTTTATCAAAGATAAGGTGACCATATCTGTGTGGGTTTACCTCTGGGCTTTCTATCCTGTTCCATTGATCTATATTTATGTTTCTCTGCCAGTACCATACTGTCTTGATTACTGTAGCTTTGTAGTATAGTCTGAAGTCAGGGAAACTGATTCCTCCAGCTCTGTTTTTCTTTCTCAAGATTGCTTTGGCTATTTGGGGTCTTTTTTGTTTCCATACAAATTGTGAAATTTTTTGTTCTAGTTCTGTGAAAAATGCCAGTGGTAGTTTGATAGGGATTGCATTGAATCTGTAGATTGCTTTGGGTGGTATAGTCATTTTCACAATGTTGAGTCTTCCAATCCAAGAACATGGTATATCTCTCCATCTGTTTGTATCATCTTTAATTTCTTTCATCAGTGTCTTATAGTTTTCTGCATACATGTCTTTTATCTCCTTAGGTAGGTTTATTCCGAGATATTTTATTCTTTTTGTTGCAGTGGTAAATGGGAGTGTTTTCTTAATTTCACTTTCAGATTTTTCATCATTAGTGTATAGGAATGCAAGAGATTTCTGTGCATTAATTTTGTATCCTGCTACTTTACCAAATTCATTGATTAGCTCTAATAGTTTTCTGCTAGCATCTTTAGGATTTATGTATAGTATAATGTCATCTGCAAACAGTGACAGCTTTACTTCTTCTTTTCCAATTTGGATTCCTTTTATTTCTTTTTCTTCTCTGATTGCTGTGGCTAAAACTTCCAAAACTATGTTGAATAATAATGGTGAAAGTGGGCAACCTTGTCTTGTTGCTCATCTTAGTGCAAATGGTTTCAGTTTTTCAACATTGAGGACGATGTTGGCTGTGGGTTTGTCATAAATGGCCTTTATTATGTTGAGGAAAGTTCCCTCTATGCCTACTTTCTGGAGGGTTTTTATCATAAATGGGTGTTGAATTTTGTTGAAAGCTTTTTCTGCATATATTGAGATGATCATATGGTTTTTCTCCTTCAATTTGCTAATATGGTGTATCACGTTGATTGATTTGCGTATATTGAAGAATCCTTGCATTTGTTGGATAAACCCCATTTGATCATAGTGTATGATCCTTTTAATGTGCCATTGGATTCTGTTTCCTAGTATTTTGTTGAGGATTTTTGCATCTATGTTCATCAGTGATATTGGTCTGTAGTTTTCTCTCTTTGTGACATCTTTGTCTGGTTTTTGTATCAGGGTGATGGTGGCCTTGTAATATGAGTTTGGGAGTGTTCTTCCCTCTGCTATATTTTGGAAGAGTTTGAGAAGGATAGGTGTCAGCTCTTCTCTAAATGTCCATCAATATTTTTAGAATAATATAGTCTCTTCGGGTGTAAGGATTTATTACCTTTCCTTCCACAAAGAAAGTATACTCACCTTTTCCCCAAGTGCAACAACAATCACGGATAGAATCATGTTCAGGGTCTCTGAGTGATTATCTTTGTATCAGCTCTAGCTGTGGCTTTGCTGATCTTGAGTACTGTGGACTATAAAGGGAACATATCTGCCTCCCATACAGTCTATTTATAAAGTGGAATGGGGAAGGGTTACCCCAATAAACACTACAATTCAGAAAAAGGAAGAGTGTGAAGTGCTCAGCAATCACTGCTCCATAATAATTTTGAAGTTCTTCTGTGTAGATGTCATAAGAGCACCCCGTACCCAGGACATGTGGAACACACTTGATTAGGCCCCTGCTCCCTAAAAGTCTCTTTCTTTTTCAACCTGACTCATAGCTCTTTTGGAGGTACAACTCTCTCAAAAACATGATCAGCTTCTTGTATATTTGATACCATTTAGCTTTTGCCATAGCTACACATAGTCCTTTATAACAAACACCTGTTTCTTTAGATTTAATTAAGGGCTACTTGAATCTCCTGTGGGAGAGCCAAACCTTTAGTCTCTTCTCTAAATCATTTTTTCCAACTAAAATGATTTAATAGGCACTACATTAACTAGTTCAGAGAATTTAAAATGAATTTCATAACTTCTCTTTGATTTGGTCTTGCCGCTAAGCTGAGGTTTTGTAGACCTTGTATTTTTCAATTTTACCTGTTTTATGGTTGGATGAGAAAACCAGTTGCATTTTCCAGCTGTGAAGGCCATAGAATTGCTAGATTTTCTAATCTCCTTTTTAATCTGTTGTACAGTAGCCAATTCTTTCCTGAACTCATCTCTTTCTTATAGAGTTTTAAAATATATATCAAATTATCACAGAAACTAATCATACCACCAAATTCTGTTTTCCTACTTTACCTATAGCCACAGGATCTTTAGGTACAATTATTAATAGAAAGCAGTTTCCCCAGATGTTTGCCACTGCAGAGCATGAGTTTTCACCTTTCTTGGCTCTAATAATAGTTGGTCAGATGTCCACTGTCTAGTCCCAGATTCAATGCCACACATTTTAGAATTTTTACTTCAGTGCCCTAATTATAGTTACCACTTGCTGTGTTAGTCACCTTTCTCTAGGGATAAAGTCCAAAATCTCTTATTAAATCCAATAAAATTTAAGTATAAAGTCCTGCCTTTTCCAAATTCGTATTCTATTCATTTGCTGTCAAATGTATTTCATACAGATGCCTGGGTGGAGATGAAGGTCTATCAGCAGCAGCAGCTTGGGTTGTATTCCTTCATTTAGAATTGATGAAGTTTGTTTGTATTTATAAAGTTAATTCAACCCAATCTCAAGTGTCTCCTCGGACTCAATTTTTCAAAGAGTTAGTCAAGGGAACACAACAGAGTATCAGTACACTAGCTGTATTTCCATATGAAAATTTGAAAATAAAAAAGACAGTCCATCGACTCATAATACCACCCAAATTATGCCAGTACACTTTAGAGCCATATTACTCTGGCCAGTCAAAAATTATAGCAGAGGTTTAGTTATCCAGAGGAAAGAAGTAGGGGAAGGGAGAGGACATAGGGAAAAAGATAGGCAAGGAAAGAAAGAGATTGTGATTTTATTCTTGCCAAAATGGCTCTCAATCTATGTCATTTTTCTTGAATCTACTATTGAAATCCTATCTTAATATTAATTGGAAGAAATATCCCAATCAAAGGGTACTTATGATTTGATAGTTATGATATATCATACTTTGGGGAAAACTCCAAGATAGTCTATGGCCTCCTTTTTTAAAGTGTGGTATTTCAGTACAGCTGTTTTCTTGCCAAATTTTGAAATATGCAGCGGTGACACCTACAGTACCAAGATTTACTTTAGATTCCCATTTTGCCCTTAGATTTGATCCTTCATACTTAATATCCCTCTTGATTTTTATTTTTCCTTTGAACCTTGAAGTCCTGATACCCAAACTGAGGATGGGCTTCCTGTTCCCTTTGTGAACAAAGTACCCATATTTTTAATAGCCCACCAGGCTTACAAACCTGGGTTCATAGCCTTGCATTGTTCTTTGTCCCATTCTCTTGAACTCCAACAATATATACTTTTGGCAGAGCCTCTGAGTTTCTCCATCCTGGAGATGACCTTGCTGTACTGAAAAGCCCTCCTTTGCCTCAGAGTTTCTAACTTTACAAATATTGAAGCTCTAGTCTGCCCCCATACCATGAGTGTCAGCATTTGTTCACAAAAAATACAGGAGAAGAGGAAACAGGTGATATGTTATGGGCCTCTGAGAAATGAAGAACTAAGAACAAGCAGAGCTGCAGATGTTGCCAGAGCTTAAGTCAGTTAATACCTTCTGGGATAACTAGAATGACTAGTTTACTGGAGGTCCAGCCCCAGAGTTTGGGGGAGTTATTTTTTATCAGTTCCAAAATAATTTTTAGTCATTTGCAACATTGACTGTGCTATTGCATCAGATCTAGGAATTCTTAGAGTTATTAATTTTACTTCCTGGGGACAATCTCTCCTTTTGTCTATTGTTTGTCTCAATTGAGGATCGTGGTCACTCTCTTTTTTTCTAAGACACTATCTTTAAGATCCCAGTGAGTAGAAACATTTAAAATGTAGATAAATATCTTATTTTTCTTCATAATTTTGAATTTCCAAGTAGTGGGTACGTAAGTGATATTATTTCATGCAGTGGTTGAATCACTTTTACTTACCACCTCTTTCTATCTAGCAATGGAATATGCCTTTAGTGTTGTGTTTCTTCTGTATACTCTTAGTCATTTACAATAGTCAATTTGAGTTTTAAATCTTTTGTGTGTTTCTTACATTGTTCATTGTCTTCTCTCTCTACCATGTATAAGGCTAGGATATAACGTCTGCATTCCTTTTTTACCCCTTTGCTCTTAGGTCCACACATTTGTTTTCCTATTACATTTCTCTATACTTTCCCCTGAAGTATGTTTCATGATGAACTTGGACCCCTGCCTCTAACATAAGAACAATTCCACTTGAGGAATCGTTCTCACGTTAGAGGAATTGTTCTCACGTTAGATATGAAGACACTAAGGCATAAATCTTATCAACCCTGTGACCATCATATTGGATAATTCTACACAGAATATAACCTAGACCAAGATATTATCTATTTTTGTCTATTATGGGTCATTGTAAGATGGTTTATCTTCAGTGTCATTTAGAGATCTAACTTTATAAATTTTCTGACCATATTCCCTCAAGAAATATATAGATATGCTTTCTCAGATAAAAGCAAAACCAAAGAAAACTATCACAAACACCAAAAATAACAATAACAGAAAGTGTTACCTTGAAGCTATCAAATGTTGCTTGAAGTATTTTAGACTGATCTTACTTCTCCCATCTGAAATCTTTCTGAATTTTCTTCAGCCACCTGGCTGTCTCTGTTTTCAAGCTAAGCGTTCCCAATTGCACTTATTACAGACTCTCTATCTGCCGTTTTGAGTGTTTTTCAATAGTTTTTTGGATCTGGATTGTCCCTATGAGCATAATTTTATTTTATTTTTTTCTGTGATCTTGTTTCCCTTTCTTCTTTAAGTCTCTTTGGGGCCCCCACCCTCCATTGCCTATTAATAACATAATATACACAAGTCTGACTTTATTTCCTTTTATTGGATTTCACCATCCCACTGTTTTTGTTCTGAAAGCAAGATTCAATCTGATTTTGAAACTACTATGGTTTCTTATTGATATTCTGAGCAAACCTGACTTCTATAGTCAGATAATTAAAATATATAGTCATTAATAATGATTTTATTTTTTCTTCTATTTCAACCTAAGAAGAAGAACATCTCAATCAAAAAAGAGTCTGTGCTTTTCAGCTGACTGACAAAAACAATAACTCCACTATGATGGCTGCAATACCCAGGTCTCAAAAATCAAAAGCCTTTGTCAGGGCTTAATTTATTAACCATGATGAACCAACTTGAGATTATTGTCTAGGAGTCAGTAGCAAACCACCTGAATCTCTGAAGTTAGAATCTTTAGTTTCTTCTTTGTTCTTATGTGAAATTCACTACATGTACAAAGGGACAACCATTGAGGCAGTGTTCCAGTGCATGAAAGTTTAAAAGTAGTGGTAGATCGCAAAATCACCAAATTTCTTTACCCCTCACTATATCCAAATACTGTTTGATTTTGTAGTTTTCCTCACTATAGTGTAGATTTTATTTGCCCTCTCTTTGAACTTGGGCTTGCCTTTTAAATTATTTTGGCTAATAGAATGCTGTGGAATTAATTATGTATCAGTTTTGAGTCTTGGCCTTAAGAAAACAACTTCTTGCTCACTTGGACCCCTGCCTCTAACATGAGAACAATTCCACTTGAAGGGTAAGAGACACATCTAAGTGAGATGATGCTATTATGGACCAGCCAATAGCCAGCCTATCCCTAAACATGTGAGAGAACTCAGTCAAAATTACCACAGTCTGCCTTATCTATACCTGATACAGACATATGAGTAAGACCAGGGTGGACTCCCAGCTGACCTCCCAAGATTCTGTAGATTCCTATTAAACCTAATAGTTACTGTTTAAACTTTTGACTTTGGGGTAGTTTGTTATATAGCAATATGGTTATGGTTGATAATTAATACAGAGGGTCATGTGCCAGAGTTCTATGGTCTGCCAAGGAATGTGTAATATGCCCACTGTAATTTAAGCTTTGGGACTATAGCCCTCATTAAAAATAGAACAAGGTAATTTCATGCAGTAATACCTCAAAAACCTGTATACAGAAGCTCTGCCAATTTTGATGTAAGCCTTGATTGAAATTAAATGACTACCTGTCTCAGCCTCATCTTCAATGTGACAAAAGGCCAGGTTGTGTCAGGGGTATAGTCAGATCCATGCCTGATTTTCCAGCAGCTAATGGTTCCTCTTTCTAAAGAGTGCATCTATTGAAACCAGATTCAGGCCTGCAGAAACCTACCATTACATCACAAAAGATGTTTTATTCTTTTCTATGTGTTATTTAGTCCCTTAATTTCCTGCTTTATCCCTATTTGGAAGGTTTTCTTACCCATGTTTTGGTCATTCTGACTCAGGCTAAATAATCATATCTCCTCTGAGTGCTGAGTCAATAGAACATATGCACAGGAGACAGGTAGGAATTAAGGTATGTCTAGATTGGATACTGTAGCTTGAACTAGGGGCCAAAGTCCAAAACTGTACACTTTTTACCATAAATTGGAGTTTTATACTCATTCTGTCACTGGCAGAACAGTTGGCTTCCTCTACCGTTTGGGAAAACATACAAATGAAAAAGTTAATATTCAGGAAGTGCCAGAGGGAGCAGACACTACTTGCAAGTAGGTACTTCAGAGAGAGAGAGAATAAACAGCTTAGTAGTTGAGCAACGGCCTTCAACCTGTGAATCTAGGTAATTAGACAATGGATTCAGGAGCTTGTAAGTTGGAGCCACATTTCCTCCCGTGAAGAGGAGATAGTGAACAGATAGAAAGGGACCAAAACTTTTCCTTTGGGCATGAAGTACAAACGCTCTACCCTCCACCCTCCATGAAATGCCTGTGGTAGCTTTTTCCCCTTATAAAATATAACTTTTATTAATGAAAATAATGATTCTTATTATTTTTGTTCTAAAACTATGTATCTCAAATTGTTCAGAACATAATTTACCAAGCCAACCATTAGATTTTCATCGAGTTACACAAAACATGGTAACATTGAACATAAAATAATATTTTATCATAAAATATAGTTTAATAACTTGTAATTGGGACATGAAGAAAGCCAATATGTGGATGTGGAATTCATTAGTGCTGTTTTCTGGGCATTGAATTGCACCCCCTTTAAGTTGGGCATAGTTATATGACTTGTTTTGACCAATGAAATGTGAGAGAAAGTGATATGTGCTCCTTCCCAGCTGAAACCTTTTAGAGCAATGTGTGATTCATTAAACCCCTTCCCATTCTTTGGGGCTCCTTGAAGCATGTGAGAATACAGAATTTTTATCTGCTAAGTTCCCTCATGGAGTAAATCCTTCTAATAAATCACATTGAACATGTAACCTGGGTAATATATAAACCTTTGTCTAAACCATGGAGACTTCAGGCTTGTTTGACTTCAGGCTGCATTGTTCTGTTTTTTCATTCAATAAAAATATCTGAAGGCATTATAAATGACTGATACCATATGTTTTTGTTATGTTAGTACTCACTCATAGTGGTTTTAGTTTCTTGTCATTGGAGCCTGGTAAGATGGCATTCTATGATTTTCAGTGGAGAAGTAGTTGGAAAACTGCAGCTTTGCTGTAACTTGGAAGAAAGAGAATGAACTTAATGAGAATGTAACTCTAAGCAAATAAGTTGGAATAAAGTAGTAGTGTGAATATATTAGTCCAATTAGTTGTTGACTGCATTTGATAAAGAATTACAAAGAAGAATTGAGCCCAGAATTTGCTGTTATTGTCTCAAAGGTTGGTCAGAGAGTAGAGAGAGAGAGCAGAAATATTGGGATTTGTAGGGGTGGAAAGGTAACTAACTGCTTCTTAACCTCAAATAATAAAAGATAAAATGGAGAAATTCTTTGACCAATAAAGACAAATTAAATCTCAGCCACAAGGCAACACTTTGATCAAGAGAATGGCTGATACATCCATTTTGTTAAAACCTTTCTCTCAACTAAAACGTCTTAATGTAAAGGCCCAACTAGGAGGGTAGTTTCAATAAATCTTTTTAATTAGAAAAAAAGTACTCAAGGAAAAGAGACTAAATGTGTGGTGCTTCCACTAAACTCTGATAGGTTGCAGAGGAATGTAATAAAATTGAGAAAAAGAGTCAAGGATATGAGAAAGCAAAGAGATATTAAAAATATCTGAGAAGTCTCAAAAAGATTGTGTGTGCAGTAATTGGTACATGAGATAGTTCTGATTCAACTAAATAAGAAGCCCATGAAGGTTTTTATTTTTATTTTTTTTTTAAGAATTATTTATTTATTTATTTTTGGCTGTGCTGGGTCTTCGTTTCTGTGCGAGGGCTTTCTCTAGTTGTGGCAAGCGGGGGCCACTCTTCATCGTGGTGCGTGGGCCTCTCACTATCGCGGCCTCTCTTGTTGCGGAGCACAGGCTCCAGACACGCAGGCTCAGTAGCTGTGGCTCACGGGCCTAGTTGCTCCGCGGCATGTGGGATCTTCCCAGACCAGGGCTCGAACCCGTGTCCCCTGCACTGGCAGGCAGATTCTCAACCACTGCGCCACCAGGGAAGCCCCCATGAAGGTTTTAAGAGGATTGTACTGCCGAAGAAACCATGAGGGAGAGTAAGATATTCTAAAATTATCTCTCCAAGACTTAAAATGACTATTGGATCACCAGCATTTTCCAGGTAGTAAATAGGATGAGAAGGCTGTTCAGCCTACAAATGTGCCTTTTTTTCCCTAATGCCCAATATATGTATCTAATTAGAATAATGGGAATGGAATAATCACCCAGAGGGCAGAATCACAGACCAATGACCAATCTCAGTAGACCAATGAATGGAACCCTCTTCCTAAGGAGCAGAATTGTAAACTAATTAAGAAATGTTTTCCATCCTACAGGAGGGAGTCCATGAATGTCTACCTTAAAGGATTTCAGGATGTTACAGCAAGTGGCTATAGGGCATATTTCCCATTCTTCCATTTTCCAAGTTGATTCTTTATTGTAGCTATACTGTCTCTTCCTCCATTGTATACCAGGTGCATGGGGAGCACTTATTTGGTTTTAGGTCTCCAGAATGTGAATGAGCCCATCCTCATACCATATATGAAAGTAACTTCCATGTGAAATAAGTATCCAAACTTTAAAAATAATTCTATTTATATTGAGATCTCTATTTTTTTTTGTCCAAAATTTTCAAATTAATAAGAACTTGACTTCGGATGTTTTAAATGGAACATTTTGAGGATAGGGATAAAAAGGATGAATAATTGACTGTTGGGATTAATGACGCTTGCTCACAGCAGTGGCTTGAGTGATGTGGTACAGGAAAACAATTAGTCCCTAGAGTTAATCCTAACTCTTTCAGGTGCCAAAATTCATCAATCATTGTTTAAATTCACCAACTAATTTCCAGCTGGGTCAAAAAAGAAGTTGCCCTAGATATTGCATCATTAAGTATGTGTGGAGTAGAATAAAGGGGGGTGTGATATACTTTGAAGCATTTAATATTAAACATCAGGAAGATCTGACTGGTAGATTGAATTTATGCTTCATATACTCCCAGAGGATGAACTGACGTAGAAGTATGTTTAGAAATAAAATATCAACCATGATATAGTTTTACAGAAACCATATGGAAAAAAAAGCAAACTTGTAAACACCCTACTAATGACTTGCACACAAATGCAGCTTTAGACTACAAACAGCTGCTTTTGGAAAAATCAACCTTAAAGAGGTTTATGCTTTGACTGCCTGAAGCTAAATTATCTTGCTGCAAAGCTCAGGGAAAAAAAATAGTTTCATTTTGTACGTATCAGCATAACTTGTGCCACGTTAATCTGGCACTGAGGCTTGAATAAATGTCATTTGATTCTCTGTTGGGGGTTATGATAGCCTTTAACAGAGACATGTTTAGATTAGACAAACCGGAGGACAAGATCATACAGTATGTTGAAAGAGTCTGTTTATGCTGAAAATATTTTCATAAATGGAGTAAAGGTAAGGTATTTTGAGAGCTTAAGCCATTCTGTTTTAAGTTTCCTCCTAAGGTTCCGATTATTTTTTTCTTTTAGGAGTCAGAAGAGTTTAAACCAAAAACTTTTTTTTTTTTCTTTAAGAATAAAAGCATAACTGGGACTTCCCTGGTGGCACAGTGGTTAACAATCCGCCTGCCAATGCAGGCGACACGGGTTCGATCCCTGGTCCGGGAAGATCCCACATGCCGCAGAGAAACTAAGCCCGTGCGCCACAACTACTGAGCCTGCGCTCTAGAGCCTGCAAGCCACAACTACTGAAGCCCACACGCCTAGAGCCCGTGCTCTGCAACAGGAGAAGCCACCTTAATGAGAAGCCCGTGCACCGCAACGCAGAGTAGCCCCCACTCGCTGCAACTAGAGAAAGCCCGTGCTCAGCAATGAAGACCCAACACAGCCAAAAATAGATTAAATAAAATAAATAAAATTTTAAAAAATAAATAAAGAAAAGAATAAAAGCATAACCAACATTTAGATATACACTACAAAGTTCACATGACAACTCAAGCTCTGCTCCTTTATTTCCATTTGTCCCCACTGCTGTTCTCTCTTTCTTCTCCATCATCAATAATTCTCCTTCTGGAAAACTCCCAATGTTGTACAGGTATGTTATAATATCCCTTAACTACATTTAACATACCGCTTCAGCCACCTCCCCATTTCTTTGCTCACCTTTATGGCAAAATTCCTCAAACTGTCTATACTTACTATAACCACTTTCACTTTCCTCAATCCATCTAGGTTTTTATGTCTATCCATGCACAAAAACTGCTGGTTTCAAGATCATCAATAGCTTCCATGTTGTTAAATCTAATGATAAATTCTTAAACTACATCTAACTGGACCTCTCAGTAGCATTTGACACAAATGACTATTATAACTCTTCCTAAAAGACTTTCTTCACCTGACCTCCAGAAAATCTCTTGTTTTTCCTCCTCTGTCACTGAGTGGTCTCTTAAAACAGATACTAAAATATCCTTTTTGGTTTCATCTTGTGACCTTACCTGTAAATATTAGAGTGTCACAATGCTAAATCCTTGAACATATTTTCTTTATCAACAGGAATTTTCTAATTGATTTCATTCAGTGATACGCATGTACATCTCATCTGTATTCTGATAGCTCCCAAATTTATGTCCTCAGTAATAACTCTTCTCTGAACTTCAAACACATAAATTCCCCTTGCAGTCTTATAGGCATCTCAAACTTAACATAACTAAAGCAATTCTTTTTTTTAAATAAATTAATTAATTAATTTTTTTATTAATTAATTAATTAATTTATTATTTTTGGCTGTGTCGGGTCTTCGTTTCTGTGCGAGTGCTTTCTCTAGTTGTGGTGAGTGGGGGCCACTCTTCATCACGGTGCGCGGGCCTCTCACTGTTGCGGCCTCTATTGTTGTTGAGCACAGGCTTCAGACACGCAGGCTCAGTAGTTGTGGCTCACAGGTCCAGTTGCTCCATGGCATGTGGGATCTTCCCAGACCATGGCTCGAACCCGTGTCCCCTGAATTGGCAGGCAGAGTCTCAACCACTGTGCCACCAGGGAAGCCCCAATTCTTTTTTTTTTTTTGAATTTTATTTTATTTATTATTTTATACAGCAGGCTCTTATTAGTTATCCATTTTATATATATTAGTGTATATATGTCAATCCCAATCTCCCAGTTCATCACACCAACACCCTCACCCCCCCGCCACTTCCCCCCCTTGGTGTCCATACATTTGTTCTCAGCATCTGTGTCTCAATTTCTGCCCTGCAAACCGGTACATCTGTACCACTTTTCTAGGTTCCACATATATGCATTAATATACGATATTTGTTTTCCTCTTTCTGACTTACTTCGCTCTGTATGACAGTCTCTAAATCCATCCATGTCTCTACAAATGACCCAATTTCGTTCCTTTTTATGGCTGAGTAATATTCCATTGTATATATGTACCACAACTTCTTTATCCATTCATCTGTTGATGGGCATTTAGGTTGCTTCCATGTCCTGGCTATTGTAAATAGTGCTGCAATGAACATTGGGGTGCATGTGTCTTTTTGAATTATGGTTTTCTCTGGGTATATGCCCAGTAGTGGGATTGCTGGGTCATATGGTAATTCTATTTTTAGTTTTTTAAGGAACCTCCATACTGTTCTCCATAGTGGCTGTATCAATTTACATTCCCACCAACAGTGCAAGAGGGTTCCATTTCCTCGACACCCTCTCCAGCATTTGTTGTTTGTAGATTTTCTGATGATGCCCATTCTAACTGGTGTGAGGTGATACCTCATTGTAGTTTTGATTTGTATTTCTCTAATAATTAGTGATGTTGAGCAGCATTTCATGTGCTTCTTGGCCATCTCTTTGTCCTCTTTGGAGAAATGTCTATTTAGGTCTTCTGCCCATTTTTGGATTGGGTTTGTTTTTTCAATATTGAGCTGCATGAGCTGTTTATATATTTTGGAGATTAATCCTTTGTCTGTTGATTTGTTTGCAAATATTTTCTTCCATTCTGAGGGTTGTTTTTTCCTCTTGGTTGCAGTTTCCGTTGCTTTGCAAAAGCTTTTGAGTTTCATTAGGTCCCATTTGTTTATTTCTGTTTTTATTTCCATTACTCTAGGAGGTGGATCAAAAAAGATCTTGCTGTGATTAATGTCAAAGAGTGTTCTTCCTATGTTTTCCTCTAACAGTTTTATAGTGTCCAGTCTTACATTTAGATCTTTAATCCATTTTGAGTTTATTTTTCTGTATGGTATTATGGAGTGTTCTAATTTCATTCTTTAACATGTAGCTGTCCAGTTCTCCCAGCACAACTTATAGAAGAGACTGTCTTCTCCATTGTATATCCTTGCTTCCTTTGTCATAGATTAGTTGACCATAGGCGTGTGGGTTTATCTTAGGCTTTATATCCTGTTCCATTGATCTATATTTCTTTTTTTTTACCAGTACCATATTGTCTTGATTACTGTAGCTTTGTAGTATAGTCTGAAATCTGGGAGCCTGATTCCTACAGCTCCGTAGTTTTCCCTCAAGACCGCTTTGGCTATTCGGGGTCTTTTATGTCTCCATACAAATTTTAAGATTTTTTGTTCTAGTTCTGTGAAAAATGCCAGTGGTAGTTTGATAGGGATTGCATTGAATCTGTAGATTGCTTTGGGTAGTATAGTCATTTTCACAATGTTGATTCTTCCAGTCCAAGAACATGGTATATCTCTCCATCTGTTGATATCATCTTTAATTTCTTTCATCAGTGTCCTGTAGTTTTCTGCATACAGGTCTTTTGTCTCCCTAGGTAGGTTTATTCCTAGGTATTTTATTCTTTTTGTTGCAATGGTAAATGGGAGTGTTTCCTTAATTCCTCTTTCAGATTTTTCATCATTAGTGTATAGGAATGCAAGAGATTTCTGTGCATTAATTTTGTATCTTACAACTTTACCAATTTCATTTATTAGCTCTAGTAGTTTTCTGGTGGCATCTTTAGGATTTTCTATGTATAGTATCATGTCATCTGCAAACAGTGACAGTTTTACTTCTTCTTTTTCAATTTGTATTCCTTTTATTTCTTTTTCTTCTCTGATTGCCATGGCTAGGACTTCCAAAACTATGTTGAGTAATAGTGGTGAGACTGGACATCCTTGTCTTGTTCCTGATCTTAGAGGAAATGCTTTCAGTTTTTCACCATTGAGAATGATGTTTGCTGTGGGTTTGTCATATATGGCCTTTATTATGTTGAGGTAGGTTCCCTCTTTGCCCACTTTCTGGAAAGTCTTTATCATAAATGGATGTTGAATTTTGTCAGAAGCTTTTTCTGCATCTATTGAGACGATCATATGGTTTTTCTTCTTCAATATGTTAATATGGTGTATCACATTGATTGATTTGCTTATATTGAAGAAGCCTTACATCCCTAGGATAAATCCCACTTGATTATGGTGTGTAATCTTTTTAATGTGTTGTTGGATTCTGTTTGCTAGTATTTTGTTGAGGATTTTGACATCTATATTCATGAGTGATATTGGTCTGCAATTTTCTTTTTTTTTGTAGTATCTTTGTCTGGTTTGGGTATCAGGGTGAAGGTGGCCTTATAGAATGAGTTTGGGAGTGTTCCTTCCTCAGCAATGTTTTGGAAGAGTTTGAGAAGGATGGGTGTTAGCTCTTCCCTAAATGTTTGATAGAATTCACCTCTGAAGCCATCTGGTCTGGACTGTTGTTTGTTGGAAGATATTTTAATCACAGTTTCAGTTTCATTACTTGTTATTTGTCTGTTCATATTTTCTATTTCTTCCTGGTTCAGTCTTGGAAGGTTATACCTTTCTACGAATTTGTCCATTTCTTCCATGTTGTCCAGTTTATTGGCATATAGTTGCTTGTAGTAGTCTCTTAGGATGCTTTGTATTTCTGTGGTGTGTGTTGTAACTTCTTCTTTTTCATTTCTAATTTTAATGATTTGAGTCCTCTCCCTCTTTTTCTTGGTGAGTGTGGCTAATGGTTTATCAATTTTGTTTATCTTCTCAGAGAACCAGCTTTTAGTTTTATTGATCTTTGTTGTTTTCTTTGTTTCTATTTCTTTTATTTCTGCTGTGATCTTTATGATTTCTTTCCTTCTGCTAACTTTGGGTTTTGTTTGTTCTTCTTTCTCTAGTTCCTTTAGGTATAAGGTTAGATTGTTTATTTGAGATGTTTGTTGTTTCTTGAAGTAGGATTGTATTGCTATAAACTTCCCTCTTAGAACTGCTTTTGCTGCATCCCATAGGTTTTGGATCGTCGTGTTTTCAGTGTCATTTGTCTCTAGGTATTTTTTGATTTCCTCTTTGATTTCTTCAGTGATCTCTTGCTTATTTAGTAACATGTTGTTTAGCCTCCATGTGTTTGTGTTTTTTACATTTTTTCCCTGTAGCTGATTTCTAATCTCATCGCGTTGTGGTCAGAAAAGATGCTTGATATGATTTCAATTTTCTTAAATTTACTGAGGCTTGATTTGTGACCCAAGATGTGATCTATCCTGGAGAAGGTTCCATGCACGCTTGAGAAGAAAGTGTAATCTGCTGTTTTTGGATGATCTGTCCATTGGTGTAAGTGAGGTGTTAAAGTCCCCCACTATCATTATGTTACTTTCGATTTCCTCTTTTATAGCTATTAGCAGTTGCCTTATGTGTTGAGGTGCTCCTATGTTGGGTGCATATATATTTATAATTGTTATATCTTCTTCTTGGATTGATCCCTTAATCATTATGTAGTGTCCGTCCTTGTCTCTTGTAACATTCTTTATTTTAAAGTCGATTTTATCTGATATGAGTATTGCTACTCCAGTTTTCTTTTGATTTCTATTTGTATGGAATATCTTTTTCCATCCTCTCACTTTCAGTCTGCATGTGTCCCTAGGTCTGAAGTGGGTCTCTTGCAGACAGCATATATATGGGTCTTGTTTTTGTATCCATTGAGAGAGCCTGTGTCTTTTGGTTGGAGCGTTTAATCCATTCACGTTTAAGGTAATTATCAATATGTATATTCCTATGACCATTTTCTGAATTGTTTTGAGTTTGTTTTTGTAGGTCCTTTTCTTCTCTTGTGTTTCCCACTTAGAGAAGTTCCTTTAGCATTTATTGTAGAGCTGGTTTGGTGGTGTTGAATTCTCTTAGCTTTTGCTTGTCTGTAAAGCTTTTGATTTCTTCATCGAATCTGCATGAGATCCTTGCCGGGTAGAGTAATCTTGGTTGTAGGTTCTTCCCTTTCATCACTTTAAATATGTCATGCCACTCCCTTCTGGCTTGTAAAGTTTCTCCTGAGAAATCAGTTGTTAACCTTATGGGAGTTCCCTTGTATGTTATTTGTCATTTTTCCCTTGCTGCTTTCAATAATTTTTCTTTGTCTTTAATTTTTGCCAATTTGATTACTATGTGTCTCAGCATGTTTCTCCTTGAGTTTATCCTGTATGGGATTCTCTGTGCTTCCTGGAGTTGGGTGGCTATTTCCTTTCCTGTGTTAAGGATATTTTCAACTATAATCTCTTCAAATATTTTCTCAGGTCCTTTCTCTCTCTCTTCCCCTTCTGGGACCCCTATAATGCGAATGTTGTTGCATTTAATATTTTCCCAGAGGTCTCTTATGCTGTCTTCATTTCTTTTCATTCTTTTTTCTTTATTCTGTTCTGCAGCAGTGAATTCTACCATTCTGTCTTCCAGGTCACTTATCCATTCTTCTGCCTCAGTTATTCTGCTATTGATTCTTTCTAGTGCATTTTTCCTTTCAGTTGTTGTATTGTTCATCTCTGTTTGTTTGTTCTTTAATTCTTCTAGGTCTTTGTTAAACATTTCTTGCATCTTCTCGATCTTTGCCTCCATTCTTTTTCTGAGGTCCTGGATCATCTTCACTGTCATTATTCTGAATTCTTTTTCTGGAAGTTTGCTTATCTCCATTTCATTTAGTTGTTTTTCTGGGGTTTTATATTGTTCCTTCATCTGGTACATAGCCCTGTGCCTTTTAATCTTGTCTATCTTTCTGTGAATGTGGTTTTTGTTTCACAGGCTCCAGGATTGTAGCTCTTCTTGCTTCTGCTGTCTGCCTTCTGGTGGATGAGGCTATCTAAGAGGCTGTGCAGGTTTCCTGATGGGAGGGACTGGTGGTGGGTAGATATGGCTGTTGCCCTGGCGGACAGAGCTCAGTAAAACTTTAATCTGCTTGTCTGCTGATGGGTGGGGCTGGGTCCCCTCCCTGTTGATTGTTTGGCCTGAGTGGACCCAAAACTGAAGCCTACGTGGGCTCTTTGGTGAGGCTAATGGCAGACTCTGGGAGGGCTCACACCAAGGAGTACTTCCCAGAACTTCTGCTGCCAGTCTCCTTGTCCTCACGGTGAGACACAGCCACCCCCTGCCTCTGCAGGAGACCCTCCAACACTAGCAGGTAGGTCTGGTTCCGTCTCCTCTGGGGTCACTGATCCTTCCCCTGGGTCCCGATGCACACACTACTTTGTGTGTGCACTCCAAGAGTGGAGTCTCTGTTTCTCCCAGTCCTGTCGAAGTCCTGTAATCAAATCTCACTAGCCTTCAAAGTCTGTTTCTCTAGGAATTCCTCCTCCCATTGCTGGACCCCCAGGTTGGGAAGCCTGACGTAGGGCTCAGAACCTTCACTCCAGTGGGTGGACTTCTGTGGTATAAGTGTTCTCCAGTTTGTGAGTCACCCACCCAGCAGTTATGGGATTTGATTTTATTGTGATTGCACCTCTCCTATCATCTCATTTTGGCTTCTCCTTTGTCTTTGGTTGTGGGGTATCTTTTTTGGTGAGTTCCAGTGTCTTCCTGTTGATGATTGTTCAGCAGTTAGTTGTGATTCCAGTGCTCTCACAAGAGGGAGTGAGAGCATGTCCTTTTACTCCGCCATCTTGAACCAATCTTTAAAACAATTCTTGATTTTTACTATGAAATCCTCTGTCATTCTCAATCCAAAAATAGAAGCTCCATTCTTCCAATTGCTCAGGCCAAAACCCTAGAGCAAGCCATAACTATTCTTTTTCTCTCATAAGCCAGTGTAAAGTGTTGTTTTTATCCTTGATACAGATGAAAATCCTAAGTATGTTATTCTGTCTCCAATCCTTGTACCCTGTCCAGGACATCATCATCTGTAATCTAAATTACTACAATACTAATTTTCCATCTTCCACTTTTCTTGACCTACATTCTTGTTCCTTATACTTGTCATGCTCTCCATCTCTTCTTTCTCTGAAAATAAGGGGAACATCCATATGGCTCAGCTCCTAACTTCCTTCAGGTCTTTACTCAAATATCTCGTTATTAGAAAGAACTTTCCTTACTTCTTTATGTAAAACAACACCTGATTTACTATTACTCTTATCTCCTTACTCTGGTGAAGTCTCACTGTAGCGCTTTTGACTTCCTGAGATACCATTCATTCACTCATTCATTCTGTTTTTGTCTGTCATACCTCATTAAAATATGGACTGAACAAGACAGACAGAATTTCTCAGTGTTGTCCACTGTTTAACTTGGAACACTGACTGGCACATGGTGTGTGCTCAATAAATATCTATTGAACCGATCCCAAACTTAACTTGATTTCCAGTGATTTTCAGTAGGGTCTAGTCACACAAAATAATAGCTAAAATTAAACTTAATTTTAACTCTCATTATCCTTTAAAATCCAACTGCCACAATCACTGTTTGTCTTTCATGTGTATGTTTACACTGTAACCTTGTACTCTGCTGGAAGGGGTTTATATGGGATGGAATAAGATGACGCTGTGGAGACAGTCATGTAAACCAAACCAAACTGAATGACCAGTAGTGTGATATGTTGCAGCCAGATCTTAGACAAAACCACATTGAGATGTCTGCAACAATAAAGAAGGTCAAACTCTTCTTTATGATTTTTGTTGGGTGAACAAAATGATCAATTATTATAAAAAGAAAGAAATCATTTAAAGAGTTCTCAAAGCCTCTGATAAATACAACTTTACACAAATATTTCCTCAGAGAGGGGTGTGGTTTTGGTGTCTTTTTTTTTTTAACTTTTTATTTTATATTGGATCATAGTTGATTAACATGTTGTGTTAGTTTCAGGTGTAAAGCAAAGTAAGTCAGTTATACATATACATGTATCTATTCTTTTTCAAATTCGTTTCCCATTTAGGTTGTTACATAATATTGAGCAGAGTTCCCTGTACTATACAGTAGATCCTTGTTGGTTATCCATATTAAATGTGTACATGTCAATCCCAAACTACCTATATATCATCTATAGTTTTTAAGCTGAATATACAGTTGATCAAAGTCAGTGACCTATTTTCTTTCTGATTGTTACCTATTCAAAAATCTATGAAAGAGATACTGAATAATTATTTTTTCCCTCCCTGGAAATCAATTTTTTAAAATCAGTTTCTTGAATAAATTACTATATCTTAATTTTTGTTTTTAATCTTTGTGACTACTATTAGTTTTATTCACTGTATCCTTTTCCACTTATCTATGCTTCCACTCTCTACTTTTTTCTTTTTTTTGGTGACACTAGCCTTAATAAACATCAAGAATTTTATAGTGCAGGATAGTTGAGTAAGATAATGGAACAGAATAACAAACATAATATATAGAACTTGGTATAACAAAAGTACCCATAACTGGGAAATTAACAGACCATTCAGAAAATGGAGAAGGGATGGGGACTGTATGGAAAAGGATAAAATTAGATTTCTACTTTATACTAAATATTTAAAGTCTTAAGTTTGAAAAGCTAAACTTTACATTTTTAGTGGAACTTATCAAAGACTAATCTTAATATATCTGTTTCCTTCAAGGTAAGGGAGAGAATTTTGTAAGTAAGACATAAAAACACAAAATAAAATAGGAAAGATTTCATTGAGTAATTGAGTTCATTAACATTAAAATTCTTTTACTAAAGACTTAAAGAGCAAAGTTAAAAGACAAGCCACAGACTAGGAAAAATATTTGTAAAGATTAAATCACAAAGGAAAACTGTAAGAACCCTCATGACTGGACAATGACCAAGCCTGCAAGCCACAGAAGAAAAATAAGCACGGAAGGCTCATGCTATATTATGAAAGGATAGCTAATATCACTACTAATTACTTATAAATTAAAATAAAAATGAAATACCATTTTATACCTATTAAGTTGGTAAATTTTTAAATTTCATAATACTAAGTGTTGCTAAGACGGGAAATAGGACACTCTCTTATGGAGTTGGTAGGAGTTTAAATTGGAATAACTATTTTGGATAGCAATTTGGCAACTATATTTGCAAAAACATACATCTCAGTGATTTCACTTCAAGAATCTTTTTCTCCATATACAGTCTCTGTCTGTCTGTCTCACTCTCTTTGTCTCTATATCTCTCCATTTCTCTCTCCCATTGTCTCTTGACAGAACCCCCCCCCCCCACAATCACATATGAATTCTGGTTCATGTTCACAAGGAGATTTATAAAGAATATTTTTTATAGCACTTTTATTATAATAAAAGATACAAACAACATGTAGGTAAAAGGGCAATGGGGAAATAAGTTGTGGTTCAGTCATATAATTGAATACTATGAATAAGTTAAAATAAATAAGATGTTTAAATTTCATAGAAAACTTAAATAATGCTTAATGAAAAAGCAAGTTATAGAATTATACACATTGCATAATATAATAAAGTTACAATTAAAATAAGCATACTATCTGTTGTTAATGGATACATACATATGTATATAGATTTGAATGAAAGACAACAATTTCAGGTTGAGGTTGCCTTATGGTAAAATGGTAGTAAAAATGAGATGGGTGGTGGCTTTTGTATTTATCTTTTAAATTTTTCTCTTAAAAAGAATGGAAATCTGAAGCAAACATGGCAAGATGGTAACATTTACTAAATCTGGTTGATAGGTATGAGTTTCTGTTGCTTTTTACTTACCTTTTCCTCAGAAATATTTTGTAATTAGAAGGAAAATCTCTAATGAATTGAGTTTTATGTTATCTACTTATAAACCTCTATTGTCTTGCTGTTTAAAAATGTCATTATTATCTGGTCCCAATCTACTTCTCTGAACTGTAGGGCACTTTAGCCATGGTCTGAGACCCCCAATTTATACTCAGACCTAGTCTCTTTTATGCTTAGACAACAAATTGAAGAGGGGCCTATAATTTGTATTGACTGGACATTGTTTGCCACGAGTTTAGGTAACATGAGCATTTTTAAAGGCAGGACCAGGGCTATGTTCTTTGTAGTTTTGTATTTCCATTACATATACTTTTTTTTCTTGATTAAGTGATCAAGGCAGGACTCTATTGATCTTAAAAGATCAGGGATCCTGGAATTCATACCAGTTAATGACCCTGATAGCGATCAGGGTCCTTTAGATCCCTCTAGGGTTTGGGCATAACTGCTTCCCCAGGAAACAGATACCATTATTTGTAAAATTAAAAAAAAAAAAGTGTCTGCCATTCCTGTCCTATAACGGCACAGTCACATATTTCAATTTGCACGTTTCAATTTGACTTTAGCACAGATGTCTTTTCAGAAACTTTTTCACAATCATTCTTGATTTATTTGTGCTTCAAGTTTGATTAGAGTCAAGTTCATGTTAGACTTTAAAACTTTCATACACGTATAATTTTAGAATTTTTAATGACTTGAATATGAGGCAATGGCATATGTACAAACATACTCTGATTATGTTAATTTGTTGTTATGTACCTGCAAAAAATTTTACTCTTTCAACTCATTCCTAACAAAAATGTCAAAGCAATAATACCCTTCTGGGACTATCAAATACGAGAGGAAGCAAAAAAAATTCTATCTACTTATAAAGTTGTTTGTCCACTTAAAGTATTTATATGCAATGTGACAGTTCATTCACTTCAGATGATTTACCTCAGTGAATAATTTAGTGACTTCAGGATTTGTTTACTTTTCCTATATTGCACAAATATAATGATAGATATGAGAAGGTATTAAATATGCCATTTCAATTTAATTTACTGGCTTACAGTGGACTTTCAACCCCCCCAAAACAAATATTTGTACCCTTTCATAGAAATCTTTAAAATGTTTTACATTGTAGGAGTACTTTTAAAATGTATCTGTGATATGACCAATTATATAATCTACTTTTTAATATTCAGAATATTAAAATATATATTAACTTTCTTCTTTCAGATTTTGATTTGTAAAATATCAATATATCTCTTGCTTTTATTCTTCATATTTAAGATAATGATTTGATATAGACTGAAATTTTGCCATTAGTAAAACTGAAGTTCTTCAGTGAGTATTCAAAGGCTCCAGACTCTTTTAAGTTGTTGTGACATATCTTTCCCCCATTCCTAATTTCAGGTGGTGATAGATTAAATTTAATTTAGTTTCTAGACCTGGCAGGGAGATAGCATGGAGACACATGCCGTAAGTTATTCACCCCGTGGAGATAACAAATGGCTCATTAAGTATAGCATATTTAATTACGGAATCATGGAGTGGAAGAGAGTTTTGAGAGCTTCTGGTTTAACCTTTCTTCCAGTCCAGGAACTTTTGTCAACATGCCAGATGGATGGTTATTTAGCCACTGCTTAAACATGTGTGGTGTAGAGGTTTCTGCAGCTTTTAAGGGAAACCCCTTACATTTGGGACTAGGAGAATGATTCGAAAATTCTCACTCATGTTTATCTAACAGATGCTCCTTTTAAAATTCAATCTCTTGGCCCCTGTTGTACAGCACGGTATCTTTAGCTTTTTCTTTACTTGACAATCTTTCAGATATTTTAGTCTGTTATCATATCTCCTTATATTTTCTATTCTCCAAATTAAGTTCTAAAAATCAGATTGTGAAAATAATGTATTTGATTACATAATGATAAAAATAAACAGAGAGAATCACAACCAGGAAAAATACATGATTATAAAAGCAGTACAACAATGGGAAGGACATAATATAGAAAATCTATATGCCATGTTGGTTTCTATGGTTTATCTTCTATTTGGGTTCTGTACTTTCTAGTAATCAAAGTGAAAGCAGATGATATGGTCCCTTACATTAAGTTCTCAGTGTAATCAAAGGTTTTTCACCGACATAAATTCTGAAAGGATATGTTATGTGGTAATTCATTAAAAAACTCTCAGTGTTTTTTGTTTTTTAAACCATTTTTAAAATTGAAGTATAGTTAATTTACAATGTTGTGTTAGTTTCAAGTGTACAGCAAGGTGATTCAGTTATATATATATATATATATATATATATATATATATATATATATATATATATATATATATAAATAAAAATTTTCAGATTCTTTTCCACTATAGATTATTGCAAGATATTGAATATAGTTCCCTGTGCTATGTAAGTCCTTGTTGGTTATCTATTTTATACATAGTAATGTGTATATATTAATCACAAACTCCTAATTTATCTCCCTTCCTCCACCCTGGTTATCCCCTTCGGTAACCATAAGTTTGTTTTCTATGTCTGTGAGTCTATTTTTGTCTTGTAAATAAGTTCATTTGTATCATTTTTTTAGAATCCACACATGTAACTCTCAGTGTTTTAATGAACAATGTTCTCAATAACATGCCTTCAGCAAGGGTATTATCATTATTCCTATGGCATTTGTATGTAGAACTTTCATAACCTCTGATATACTCAGGGGAAAAAATTGGAATGTGTCTCTCATTTCCATGTGAATTAGAAAAAATAGACAGTGGACCATTCATTTAATAAATCCTGGCAGGGTGTCTGATATGTCTCACAACAGAGGTTACAAGGATGCTGCAGTTCCCCAGGATAAGCCATGTCAAGAAATAGGCTTGGTCATCTTTGAAAGACTCAGTAGGGAGTTATCAGCTACTAAGATGTCATTCCTTCTCATAGGAGTAGTAATAATAGGATTCCTGCTGCTCACAACAGCTTATATATCTTCATTAGCGCAATACTGTGTGTAGAAGGTACTTCAGAAGGCTCAATGTTTTCAGAGGAATGAAAATGCCAATTCCAAAAGTTCATTCCAGTTCTATCGAATTAAAAATTATTTTTTTCTCTTTTTATTTTTATCCCTACAATGGGGCCAAAAACTTAAACTGAAAATTGGATGACTTTTTCTTTTCAATAGCTCCAAAGTGACAAAAGTAGATTTAAAAATATTTGTTAGGGCAAAACTCATCATTTCTGCATCAATCTATTCATAGAGTGTCTTTATTCATAACATGGCTGATTTTGATTGATAGGTAATGCAGTCATTTAACATCTTGACTGTGTGTCACTAGTAATTGCTACAAATAGGCATTTCTAAAGGTAAATTATAATCTTTATAACAGTAGTTATTTATTAGGAGACTAAGTTAGACTCTGATGTTCTCTTATCTTGGAAACAGTAAAATGAAAATTATTTGATAGAAGATCCTGTTTGATCTAAACAAAACAGTGTTGGAAATCTCAAAATCGCTCTGCATAAAATAGAACAAACACAATTATTTTAAAGAATATTAAATAAAGAATTATTTCGCTAGCTGTATTGCTGAAGAAACTGTAAATAATTAATTGAAAATAACCATGTTAATTAGAAATTCAGTGTAGTTGAGGTTTACAAGAGAACATTGCCATTTTCTTCTTGGTACTTCTGTAGATGGTCAGCACTCACACAAAAGGAGTGATGTGAAACTATATGGTTAATGCCTCCATAGAGACAAATTAGAACATTTAGCCTCCAAAGAAAATTGTTCAGTTTGAATTATCTGGTTCATCTCTAATTTTTAGCTGTCTCTATTCATCTGGTCTTTTCACATGCCTTTTCTTCAGGCTAAAGATAATGAGCCCTGACTGTGTTTTTCAACATCTCTGCATGAATAAAGAAATAAGTACCTAGAGACACTTTCTCATGTTTGTAGTGTTTATTATTATGTATCTGATACTTAGTTTTGCAAATGGAAGTCTATTCAAGTCAGTACTATTATTATAAATTTTAACTAGTCAAGCAATTGTAAAATACTAAGCTGCATAATATGAATTATTCATGCTAATGTTAGGTAAAAACAGGACAGATTCTGTAGCCATTTTCTGTCACAAGAGGCTTCTCTGGTGATATTCAAGAAGATATCTGGAGATCAGAGGTGGAGGGGAGGGTCAAACATCGTGGAAATGTTTCTAATTATGCAATTTCTAGTATGGAGGGGGAAGCATGTAGGCTACAGGCAGAATTCTAAATTCTTTACACTGACTCCTTCCTTTCCGAGATTCCTGCTGCAAAGAGGGTATGTGCCCTCAGGAACCAAACTGAAGTCCCTCTGGTACTGATGCCTTGGAAGCCTTGAGATGAGGTCCCTGAGTGTCCTGGTACAGTGCGGACTGACAGAGAGGTAGGAGGAGGAACACAGTTAGAAATGTGCAGTTTCTATATCTGGCAAAAAATTAAGACATGTGAAAACTGAATATCTGGGTCAGTACCTCGTTTGCGGTTTTGATAGATAAAAAGGGAGAATGAAATGAATTCGCTCTATAATAAGTCTTGTAAAAGTGGTATTTACTTCTCCTCGTGTCCTTCACTTCAAGTAGTGAATGCTGTGAACAAGCAGTGAATTAGATGCTTTTAAGAAGAAACATATAGTGCACAAAACACAATCAGAACTGTGATAGATAAGTTCAGATCTGTCTAGTGCTCTTGTTTTATTGGTCCCTCAAGGACTGCCTGGAAAGTACCACAGGAAAGATATTTTTAGGCTGTAGGCAGTGGACTGCTATAGTGAGATCACTTATTAATCTTTAAACAGTACCATCTGCTATTGTGTGTGTGTTTTAGCATCTAACTTATCTTACTTTCTACTGCTAGTACAGGATATAAGGTCACATTCATAAATACAATCAAAGAGCACTAAAACAAAAAAGGTGAAGAAAAGCTGCTAGGAGTGTTAATCTTTGACAAATTGCATAATTATAAATTAAACTAAAGTCCACTATTAGGCTAATAAACTCTTTGTGTGTGTGTGTGTGTGTGTGAGATTATGCTACCCTATATTGGAAATATTATCACAGGATAACACACACTTGTATGATTTTAAAACAATATACAGAAAAGTCAGTAGTCTGAATATGGACAAAAGCAAATTTTCTTTGGTTTAATTTTTTCTGGTTCATTAAAATGCCATCATGGAGTAAATGTAGATTTCTAGTAGAATTTGAATATCTATGCTATTATACTGTGTTATCTAGAAGTTTTTCCGTATTATACAGGAGAAAAACAAAGCTGTTACAACTCAAGATTAGATGCATAGTGTACTTGGGTAAGTACTCTGGGTACATACATAGAATTGCCGGTGTGTGTGTGTATTTTTGTAAGGAATTTTGTACCTAGTGTGAGGAAATATCATGGGATGCTATTTTAATTTTTTTATATATCTCTTTTCTTACCAGTGACATGAGGAATTTCTAGAAACTAGTCTGAGAGACAGGCTTTCAGATTTACAAGAGATACCTCACAGGTTCCTCTGTATATGGAAAGTGAAGACTTTTCTGAAGGGGGTCCAAAAGTAAAATGCTACTAAAATTATTAATCAGAATAATTCAGATATTATGGAATTTCCTACAAATTAAGAATGTACTGCTTATATTTGCATCATCACTTATTTTCAGTGGATTATTTAGCTATCTGTTTGGCATTAAGTTTAGCAATGTATATGATGTGATAGGCTATGAGATGCAAAGTCCAAGGAAATCCAAGTGTATTCAGATTATTCTACTAAGTATTTCCATTCAGATTTAGAGATTGTGTCATCAGTCATATCTACAGAAAATTAATGCTCATATTTTTAACTGTAACAAACAGGAAGAAAGGTAAGGAAGTGGAAGTATTCATACCCCAAACAATCATTACATTATACTACAGAAGATCACATGAAATGAAGTGAAGGTACCAATATAGGACATTACTAACTTGGTTTTGTTTCTTGGGAAATTAGTATATTTCTTTTTTTATCATTTGTGAGAGGATTTATTTATTTGTTTTATTGAAGTATTGTTGATTTACAATATTGTGTTAGTTTCAGGTGTACAACAACGTGATTCAGTTGTGTGTGTATATATATATATAGACACACACACATACATTTCAGATTCTTTTCCATTATAGGTTATTACAAGATATTGAATATAGTTCCCTGTACGATAAAGTAAATCTTTGTTGTTTATCTATTTTATAAATAGTATTATGTATGTGTTAATCCCAAACTCCTAATTTATCCCTCCCCCTTTACCCTTTGGTAACCATAAGTTTGTGTTCTATGTCTGTGAGTCTATTTCTGTTTTGTAAATAAGTTAATTTGTATTATTTTTTTAGATTCCACATATAAGAGATATAATAATATCTGTCTTTCTCTGTATGACTTACTTCACTCAGTATAATAATCTCTAGGTCCATCCATGTTGCTGCAAGTGGCAATATTTCATTGCTTTATATGGCTGAGTAATATTCCATCCTATACATATATTACATCATCTTAATCCAATCATCTGTTGATGGGCACTTTCATTGCTTCCATACCTTGACTATTGTAAATAGTGCTGTTATGAACATTGGGGTGCATGTATCTTTGCAAATTAGAGTTTTCATCTTTTCTGTATGCCTAGAAGTGAGATTTCTGGATTATGGTAACTGTATTTTTAATTTTTTAAGGAACCTCCATACTGCTTTCCATGGTAGCTGCACCAATTTACATTCCCACCAAAAATGTAGGAGGGTTCCCTTTTCTCCACACCCTCTCTAGCATTCATTATTTGTGGACTTTTTGATGATGACCATTCTGACCTGTGTAAGGTGATACCTCATCATAGTTTTGATTTGCATTTCTCTAATAATTAGCGATATTGAGCATCTTTTCATATACCTGTTGGCCATCTATATGCCTTCTTTGGAGAAACATCTATTTAGGTCTTCTGCCCATTTTTTGATTGGGCCGTTTTTTTTGATATTGAGTTGTATGAGCTGTGTGTATATTTTGGAAATTAACCCCTTGTCGGTCACATCATTTGCAAATATTTTCTCCCATTCCGTATGTGGTCTTTTCATTTTCTTCATGGTTTGCTTTTCTGTATGAAAGCTTTTAAGTTTGATTAGGTCCCATTTGTTTAGTTTTGCTTTTATTTCCTTTGTCTAAGGAGAATGATCTAACAAAATATTGCTATGATTTATGTCAGAAAATGTTTTGCCTATGTTCTCTTCTAGGAGTTTTAAGGTGTCATGTCTTATATTTAGGTCTTTAAACTATTTTGAATTTATTTTGTATATCATATGAGGGAGTGTTCTAACTTCTTTGATTTACATGAGGCTGTCCAGTGGGAAATTAGTGTATTTCACCATAGCCCTTAGGTGGAAACATCACCTAACCTTATGAAATTTATTGCTAAGTATTTTCCATCATGAAAAAAAGGGACATATGCACAAATTTCTTTCCTTAATATTTGGAAATGCCACACAATTCAGACTTTATCATCCTGAATATCTTTAAAGAGAAAGGTAGAAATTCCATGGTTATGTGGCAAAGTACTGCTATCCATTTCATGCTACTCTAGAACATATTCTTTCTGCATCTGATTTAGAACAACAGCATCGGCCATTTGGCCACCAAATCACACTCTGGCTCTAGGTACACTGTGGAACAATAGACAGCATTTCCAGCAGCAGAGATCTGAGCAAAAGACAAGAACAGAAACGTGCCCTTTTTATTGAATTCATCAATCTTATGAGTGTATATGTTGCTGTCTCTAACTGATTACCAGATTTTAATAATATCTGTCCAGAGAAGTTAATACAGTTCATGAAGATAATGTTGTATGAATAACTATTTCAGTTAATGATGCATTTGTTGTCTCAGTGAAAATTTGTGTGTTGGGTTTGGTTTTATTTTATCTTTTTAAAGTGGAGTTTGGTTTATGGTTTCAACAAACCCCTTAAAAACTAGTATCTGATTACTTAACTCCTGAACTTTGGCAATCTTATTGATCACTTATAAACCATCTTAACTCTAATACCCTTTACCAATGAAAGAATGTGATGGCTTCTGTCACATGATAAATTGCATATTGCATTTCTATTATACATGTTTGTAAGAAATGTATACTTATATATTGTTTTATTTGTTCACAGTCTGTAGATTTCTTACACTCTGAACTGATAAACTTTGCACATCTTGAACACGTACTGTTTATTTCACAACTAAGCTTTTTAGCAGAAAGTCCATTTTTAGCTGTTTAGAGGCATCATGCCATATGTTGCTTTCTGCAGTGTAACGATGTGATGCACCTCCCTGATGAAGTCTGGACTTTTTCCAAAGAAGGAAAGTGATATAATCCTTCTGTTAAACTGTGAAATTCTCCACTTGCACAGTATCTTACCCAGCAGAAAATGAGCATTCTTCACAGACAGGTTCCTTTAGATAAGGATCTAAAGGAAAGGAATATGTTGGGGGGATTCAATTCAATGCCAGCTTCAGTGGCAGGTTAATTGCTACCTCTGAAACATTTCTGCACCTTTTTTTTGAGGGGGGAGATTAAATTTTCAGCCACATACTCCAAAGCAACTCATATGTTACATTCTGTTGTTTTCAGTGTTGACATGCTTTTGTTGGCTTCTATAAACACTCCCTGAAGAGTTAGTGCTGTTGTTGGCAGCAACTTTTTAATTACATAGAAATCAGGGTAGGTGCCATGCTTACGGTCACTCTGATTTTCATTGTTTAGCTTTCTATTGATGGAAAAGCCCATGAACGTAAGAAATATTAGCTCTTTTGAAATCAGACATATGTAATATGTCTCACACATTTACATTTGTAAGGCTGCTTCATGTGGGATGGTAATTTGAAGGAATATTTCCTGTAAAATTTTTAAAATGAGGTTGAGAATCATACCACACTGCTTCTCAGTATGTTGCATATGTAGTAGAAATAATAGGATACTGGTATCTGATTTAAATAAACCAAGCACTAGTGATGTAAAACAAAAAGGAGCAACATACGCTTCATAGCACAGGAGGCCAACTATTGCTAGGGTCACAGCAGCCCATGGGAACACATTGCTGCAGAGAATCCTTTCCAGTTCCCTGGACACTGGTGTTTTCAGAAGAAAATAATGAGAGTAATCCTCCTTGGATATGTTTTCTCTGAAACTTCTATCACAGAGTTTATCAGTAACTAAGAAATGTTGTGGGGTCTGGCGGAAGCCCAGAGCTTTCCAAAGATTCTCACAGTTCTTTTGTAGGACTATTGGCCACGGTGTTGGGAGATTACAGACCCCTCTGTGCCTTTTACATATTAAGGGATACATACACTTATTTATTTATTTTTTCATTCTCGCTTCTGTTTTTCTATGACAGCTCACTTTTGCAATTTTTGCCTTTATTTCATTCAGATGGTTTTAACTAGAAAAGATTCAATTTAAAAGATGTTTTTTAAAGCATCCTTCCTCACTGTCCATTCACTCTTTAAATACAGTTTCTTTGTTTACTCCTGTTTTAGCACTGTTCTTTCCTAGAGTGAGGTTGGGAAAGTTCAAGCCCTCCAGAGGTAGATAGAACTGGTTTTGAATCTGAATTATGACACTTAATTGTGAGCAATACTTAAGGCTGGACTGCTTATTTAAATTCTTTGTGCCTCAGTGTTTTTATTTTTAAGTGGGGATGTTAGTGATATCACAAAATTTTTGTAAGGATTGAATGCAATAATTCTGTGGCAGTAATATACCTGACAGAGTAATCACTTTCTAAAGAGGTATTTTTATTACTGTTGCTGAACAACAATTCTGGTGGACTTTCTCAACTGATACTATCATTGCTTACTCCTTTTTGAAAATCTTTCCCTTGCGTTTTTGATGTCATGCAGACTTTCCAAATTATTGCTGCTCCAAATGGTGCACACTCTCTCTCTTTCTCTTGCCTCAGCTCACACAAGTCTCTCCCTATCTCTACGTGCTCCCCCAGCCCTAAGTGCCCCGCCCATTGATCTGCTGGTAAATCGTGCAGATCTGAGCATTTCGTTGCTTGCATTCCTCCATTATGGTGCATTAATCAGAAGGGAGTAATTGTTTGCATGTTTGTCTCTTCCACTTGATGGTGAACTCTGTGTTTGCTGTGTCCCTGAGGTATAGTGTGCAATGAGTATATGGCGATGGTGCTTGTATGTACATAATATTAATTGAACAGATGTGTGAAGGGATTACTTAATTTTAGCATTCCTTCCATCTCTCTAAGCACTTCTCTGACTCCTCTTCATAATTCCCTCCCCAAGTACAGAAAATCTTTAAAGTTTTGGCTTTTAGTTTTTATTCCATGTACTCCATCCTCAGTCACACCTGGCCATCGCCAAAACTTCAAATGATGCTCTATTCTCATTCCCTAATCATCCTGATCTTTCTGGCTCCAGAATCTCTTTATATCTATCTGCTAGATATTTCAACAGTAATAAAACAACATCATTTCAAGCTCTGTTTCCCCACTCCAAATTCTTCCCCTTTCCCTGCTGCTCCCATCCAGTAAAAATGTTTTTCCTATAGCAACACTTTTCTTTCTTTCACACCTTCTTGAAGATTATAAATTAAATAATTATTATATCATGTTATACTTTTGTAGAACTCCATTGCTTACAAAGCTCTTTAACAAATGTTATTTCATTGCACCCTTTAAAAACCCTCAGATAATATTATTATTCCAGATTTATTAAAGAAACTATCTCTTCCAATTCTATAAAACTTTCCTAAATATAATTTATAATAATAGCAAGAGCTACTATTTATTCTATTGCCACTTTTCACTTTTACTTTCCTCATATTTTTTAATTCTTACAACAATGCTCTAAGGCTGTTATTTTCCACAGAAAGGCCATCTGAATTTTAAAGGTTAAAAAACTTGAAAGAGCTTCTTAACTGAACTTTCTTCCATTTATTCCTCCCTTCAGTCCTGCTTGATAAACAGTTGCATGAGTCATTTTCCTACAATGCTGCTTGTATGGTATCACTCAGCTCATAGCATACTTTTAGTGAATACTCACTGCTTACTAATGCTGCCTACAAATAGTGGACATTTCCTACCATGACGTTTAAAGTCCAAGATAAAATGGTCCAAAATTACATTTCAAAGCTTATGCCAGATTTTCCAATATTCTGCAAAACATTATATCTAAATTTAACTCTCCCCCATAACATCCCCAAACTTTCCAACAAAAATTTTTACTCATGCCAATATCTGTCTAAAAGAAATCTTCCCTATATCCTTCTGTCAGCTTCTAGACCTATCTCTAATATACCTTTCGCCAAAGAATCTTTAACATATCAAGAAGAAATGGTAATTTCTTCCATTGAATTCCCATGATATTTGCACTTTCTGAAGGTGTTTTGCAGATACTACCTTATCTTTTAGTCTTAAATTTTGCTTGTCTTATTCCCAAACTATTCTCTGAATTTTTGATACTATTAGGTAAATTAAATCACACTATATAAACCTCTGTATAGAAATGACCTAAGTCCAGTAAAATTAACTTTTTAAAAATATTCAGTTAAAAAAATAAAATCCAGAACTTTAGAGTATATATTACCAAAGACTATCTCAAATGTAAGTACTGAAGTGGGAGGAATAAAAATAATGGAGTGAAGTTACACCTGGAGTTGAGGCACTGGATCTAATCAATAAAGGGGAAGAGAAGAAAAAAGAGTACAAAGCATTTCTAGAGATGGAAAAGAGTGAAACAAGTAGCACTCCTCCTCTCTTTTACCATGTATGTGATCCAATGGGGGTGTATACACAGTACCCATCTGCCAGCAGCCATGTCAGAATTTTCTTAATATTTTATAACCAGATAACGTCACCTGCACAATGCGAAACATAATGACATTCTCAGAAGATTTCTTATAAAATCCATGTAAAGTTTTTGTCTTTGTCATTGAAAAATTTCAAATACCCAAAGGCTATGGTACCTTGCTAGGAAATATAGGCACTTTTAATTTTTGATCCCTGTTGTTAATATTTATGTAATATCTAGCACACAAATCTACTATGTATAGTCAAATCAAGTAAAAAATGATATGAACAATTGGAAAATTCACATTTATTTTTCTTACTATAGTCAGAGAACATTATCTCCCCCCACCATATATATATAGGAGAGAGAGAGAGATGTGTGTGGGCATGTGTGTGTGAAACTGTAGCATCTAATTTAATATATCACATTTCTTCACAACAAATTTAACAAAAAATACAAATAAGTTCAAATTGAAGTGATAGTATTACTCTTCTCTTTGTTAAAAGAATGTAATATCCTTTCATATTGACCTTACATCAGCTGTTCTTTAATATTTTTCCAATTTTAATCCATCCTCATAAAATCTAACCACAATGATTTTCACAAAACAGCAAAATAGCCTAGGGAAGAGAATATAGTGGAAAACGGTTTTGTTTGCTAATTACTCCCCATGCCTACCCCCAAAATAGGATTGGCATAGGAAACTTGTCCAAATTTATATTTTTATTGTTTAGGAAACTGGTCCTTACATCTAACATCCTGTATGAGTGGAATTCTGACGACTTGAACAATAAGTCTTGATAGAGTTTAGAGTTTAATCTACTTCATGGATAACACTGGGAAACAGTAAACGCCTGCATGTACTCTCCAATGACATACAGCTTTATTTTCCTCTAGATCCAAGGCAAGTTCCCTTCCCACTGTAATACCATTTTGCTCTTCTGAGTGTGGAATTATTCTGTGAGTCTTGAAATTAAAGAGAAAGGTCATAATTGAGAACAGCTGAACATTTGTAACATACGTTGGGCTCCAATGTATTGGTTCTCGAGTACTGTGCCTCTCTGATGACATTTTCAGCTAATCATGGACTCTGTATTGGACGTCCATGTGAATAGCAATGTGAAACAATATCCACCTCACAGAGCACCTTGAAATATTGTCTACTTAGGTAGGATAGCTCTCTTCAGACTGATCTTCAAAGGGGTAGGTGGTGGTCCTGGGAGTGCTGTAGCTGCTTCTTTGCCAACCCAACTTCTAACTTGAGCTAGATTTCCTAAATTTATGATTGTTTTGTTTTACTCAAATGTTTTTCTCATATGTTATTATTTTCAGGAATTTTATTTCTATTTGTAATTCATTTGTGTGAAATAGTCATTTGCTACTTTAATAACACACAATGTCCTAATTATAGACATCAATATGTGAAGAGTATGTCTAAGTCTTCATTCTACTAGTGAAAAATGAGGTTTCTGAAGATTATAGTTGATCAAATTAAAAACAATTTTTTTTTTTTTTTGCGAGCCACTCCCAGCCCCCATGGATAAATGCAAACACGTTGCAGGCAGCATAGGCTCTGGCAGCAATATTAGCCAAGAGAGAACTCAGCAGTAATCAAACCATAAGGCACCTTGGCTTATTTTAAAAACCTTCTGCACCTCTGATTGTTCTCATTGTCCTCCTTGTTCTGCTTCACCTGATTTTAGATGGCCTCAAGGCATTCTTGATTTAGGTCAAAGAGCTGGATGTGTTCAAAGCAGCTCAGTATTTCTTTCCGATGACTCCCTTCCACACACTCAGCCCCATGTGATAACCATAATCAGTCCCCTTCACTTGCATTTGAATTCTTAGGGATCCATATTCACATGTCATAACTATTATAAAGAAAACCGGTGACATTTGCTCCAGCAACATAATGATTAGAGCTGATAGTACAAATATAAACAGACCCAGATGATAGAGATGCTTACTTCTCCCTGTAGTTTGCTTTAATACTTAGTGGTGACTGCTCAAATGGAGAGCTGCCACTGTGAGGAAGGGCTCTTCACTGTGACACTGGAAGTAACACTTGGAGGACAACCACATCAGGTACTTGGAGTGAAAGATTGTAAAAAAAAAAAAAAATGAAATGTACAAATTATTAATATTTATGCAGAATATTGGCAACAAACTAAATTACAAGGGGCTGATTTTATAATCCTCACTTTTATACAGTAAAGGGGATATTAAAAGTGGAAAAAAGGAGGAAATTAAAAATATACCAACACTGTCACCTTAAAAAGAAGGAACCAATAGATAACATAAATTTTAATGTTGATAACAAGAAAAATATAGGTTTAAGCACAATTATTTCTTAAAACTTAAAAGGATCTACTTATAGTAAACAAAAATTAGTTTAGAAAAAGTCCATAAATCAAAGACCAAAAATAAAGTAATAGAAACAAAAATAAAAAGTAAATAATGTAAATTGATGTGAAAAATAAGAGAAGCCACATCAGTTATGACAATAAATATAAATGGATGAAGTGCACTTATTAAGAAACAGGCTTTGAGATTAGGTTGAATATAAATTCAAAGTAGAGGCTAGCAAAACAGGTAAAACTAAAATGATAGGAAGGAGTAAAATGTAGAGAATTGATATATATTATTCAAATAAAAAAACACGACAATAAAATCATTAGTCAGCTAACAAATCACGTGAAGATAGCTGACTGATCACCTTAAAAAGTTATACTCCCTACCAAAAAATTTAAAAGGAAATCGAATCTCTGAAGATTAAATACTAAAGAATAAGAAAGAACGACTTAAAATGGGAAGATATTGCAAGTAAATGTTTATGTAATTTTGTAGTGAATTACTCTACCAAACACATTGTAAAAATCAGAAGAGATACTGCAAAAATAAATAGATTGGATTGTATATGCATATATGTGTGTATAATATCTATAAATATTTCTATAAGCAAAATAAAGTAGTAAAAGCAAGATAAACTTATGAAAACATTTATAGCATATGACTGTTAATCACATGTATAATTATCATATGTAAAAATTAGTGTTATTTTATAAAGAAAAAAAATACTTCAGTAGAAAAATAAGCAGATTAACAAAGCCTGACAAAAGAAAATGAGAAATATTCAAGAAAAATATGAAAACATGTTCAACCAAAGAACAATAAAACTAATAATGAGCTTTCCGCACATTAAAGTTTTAAAAATGTATAATGTTAATATGGTTTTGAGAAACAGGCCCTCTTGTAGGTTTATTGTTACTCATAGGTGTAACATTTCTAAAGGACTATTTGACCATTTGGGTCAATATTCATAGAAGTATTTATGAAACTTGACTCAGAAATTTCATTCAAGAAATTGATCTTAATGAAACTATCATAAATATAGACAAAAGTTTACAAGACTATTAATTATTCTGTCATTTCAACAGTGTCATATTGGGAATTGTCTTTATGCTCAGTAACAGGAAACTTGTTAAATAAATGTTGATCCATTCACAGATTCACCTACTGTGAAATTATTAAAATATATTTTATTAAAATAGTTAATAACTTGGAAATATAAATTATACTTTTAGGTGTTATCAAAAAGAAAAGAAAAAATGGTAATATCAACCTTGTCCTTATTTTGTCAGTCCTTTCATATTATTGACAATTTTTAACAGTGCCATATATTGGTTTTCACAACTCTCGTGCTGTATGAACTCTAGCTTTGTGTAATGAAGAGGATCAGATGTTGTTTATAGACATTTTAAATAATTTTCTTTAGCCCTGAAGTTTAAGTCTATAATTATAGATAAATAGATAAGATGAAAATACATTAAAAAGGTTTAATTTAATCTCATAAATTTATTTTAAGGACCCACATAGGAGAAGAATCATTAAGTTATTTGGTAAATTGAAAAAAAATATGAAAAGGACATAATCCATTTTTTGGAAGCTCATTAAAAGCTCACTAAGAGTTGAAAAAACAGAATTTTATTTGCGAGATTACCTGAAATGGATGATATAATGAAGTAATAAACATATACCGCAGGAGAACGGAGAAGTGGTTTATTTTGTCAGTAGGAAGTGATATCCTATTTCTTTGGTTCTAAGTAAGTCACATTTCCCCCGCCTCCACCCTAATTTAAGTGCTCTGAAATTGGAATTAAAATGTGGCATTTACAGAATATTGAGCAGAGTTCTCTGTGCTATACAGTAGGTCCTTGTTTGTTATCCATTTTAAATACAGCAATGTAACAACCTAGTCGGGAAAAGAATTTGAAAAAGAATAGATACATGTATATGTATAACTGAATCACTTTGTTGTACGCCTGAAACTAACACAACATTGTTAATCAACTGTACTCCAATATAAAATAAAAAGTTAAGAAAAATAAAATAAAATGTGGCATTTTACAGCCACCATCAGCCATGTGGAAGTGATGACATGGTTGACACACTACTTCAACTTCTGGAAAGATCAAGAAAAAGTTAGCATCCAAGTTTCTTAGAGGAAATGAAGCTTTGAAGAATGTGTAAGTAGAAATGGTAGGATAAAACACTTTATTCTGAAAGTTGAGAAATTGCAGTTTTTTTCATAGATTATTGAAGCAAAAGTGGATCATAGATCATTTAATTTACTTCTCTCATTTTATAAATGAAGACACAAAGACCTGGGGTTGTTAAGAAACTCAGCCAAAGCCATACAGTAAGTTGGTGACAGATTCATAACTAGAGAAAAAGTTTCTTGCTTTTTTTGAGAACTATAAATATTAGACCCATGTGGCTGTGGCAGAAAGAACACGACTAGGTGAAACAGCAGATAATTTTTGGAAGGTGGGTAGTTGAGAGTAAATGAAATTAATAGTGAATTTAACTATGCAAATTTAACTGGCAGAATGAAAAATTTGCCATTGCTTTCTACCAATTTAACAAATTGATGTAGGAGGAAAATATTTTCTATACGATGGTGGCAAGATGTGGGGAGGATTATGCAAGATCTTTTTCCTGTGGATTTTAAGTCAAGATTTGTCTCAGACCCTTTTTTTCTTTGTCTGTGTTATATCAACTGTAAACATGATTGACATCTTTTTGTTGTTGTTGCTTTGAAAAGTGCATTTGATACAAAGTTTAAATTTTAAGAAGAAAACCATAAGAAATTGGAGGATAAAAAATGTCATATTCAGAATATTCTAAACTTGATTTTTCTAATAAATTATATACAGTATCCTTTGGGGTAAAATTTTAATGTCTCCTAGCTTAATATTCCTCCAGAAATTGATAAGTATTTAAGTATTTTCAAAAGTTTAAATGTGATAATGACACTTTTTTTAAGATTTGAAACTTGTGAAATTCAAATTCTAAGTCATTTCTGAGAGTATAAGTGGAAAATACGTTCTACTTAGAAATAGTGTAGGGTAGTGAAGAAAATGCTGGTCTAAAAGTAAACATTGGGATCTATTCTAAGTTCTTCTAACCAATTCTCTAACCTTGGAAAAGTTTAAAACTTCTTTGTTTTTCAGTTTCCTCAGTTATAAGATTGGACTTGAATTATGATCTCCAAAGTGCTAATAGTGTTTGCTTCCATAGTTTAAAAATCCAATCACATTAAATGAATTAATTCTGTTAGTAAAATTAATTAGAAAAAACATTGAGATTTCTAATTGGCCAAAATTTGACCAGTAGATATGTTGGTTGTTTATACAATTTAAACTCGTAGCAGTAAAATATGAATTTGCTCACCAAGATTTTTCTCAGACAAGATAAAGAAACAAGTTTACTTTACAATGTCAGCATCCCAAAATGAAAAGAAACAGATATCTCTGACACTGAGACCTGTTATATGAATGTTTGTGGGAGGTGAGGATTTTCGCACAGTCTTTATACAAAGAAAAACAGGTATAATAGTTGGTACATCCTTGATAATATTCCTATAATAAATACAAAAAGACTTTGATACCATGGTTTCTCATGGCAGTCTTCAAACTGATGGGTAATACCAAAGAGTAATTTTCAGCAAATGTAAATTTTTTGAGGATACAGAATACAATAGATTTCTAAGAAAATTTTTTATTTGATCTAAAAGTAAAATTCAGAACAGCAAGGGAAATTTATATTTATTTCTATAGAAAATTCTCCACAAATAGTATTTTTTTCATAGCTGCACTTTTGATAAAGGTGGGTTTTTTGATAAAAAAAAGATTATTTCATCTGTCATGATCCTAAAGTCCCAGTATTATTTGTTGCTGATTAAATCAGTCACATATGCTTTGATATTAACTTTAGCAGATTGTAGTTAAATAGTTGAGGAAAATTATGGAACTTAATCACAACGGGTACAAGGAACAAGAACAAGGAATGACTCAAGTGCATTTCTAGAGTCTTTTTCATAAATTTAGTTTGCGTTCATCACAACACATGGAAAAAAGGGCAATTCTATGCCAGAATTCTTTGCCAAAGATCGTGGATATAACTCTTTTATCTGGAAATGATTCTACCCACATAGGTTCCATTAATGTCCATCGTGAACACAGAAATGTTTCAAATGCTACTTGATTGTCTAATTTTAATAAAAGGAGAGTGAACTCTACAAGAAAGCACATTAAAAAAGTATATCTAGATTAAGGAATATTTTCTGACAGAATCATTAAATCAGAGAGAGTTGATTGGATGTTAGAGAAAATGTATTAAAAATTGATAGGATTTTAGAGTATTTGACCTTAAGCCAGATTCAACTGTCAAGGCCATTCCTAACGCCCCAATTCACATATCATGTAGCTTTAAGAACATTTACTTTTCTACTCTCAGTACCTGGGGTATATATATACAGTCTATAGTTTCAAATCATTAAGGAGCGAATTAAAAGTAGTGGGTAAGAAAATCTATCCCTATTTGATAGTTCTCTTTGTCTAGAATATTTCTGCTGACCCTGACCTTGATAAGGTGTTAACACGCAGGTTCTACCTGAAGATTAAGTTTGATTTGGAAAGGTTTCACCCCAGAGAGCCAAGGGCAATGAAAATATCAATAAAACTAAAACAAGTGGTTTATTTTATGCCTAACAGGTTTTTTGGCAAACTGACTAAGCAGGGCCAGGAAGGGGGTGAGGAAAGTGAGGCACCTAAGGCACAAAATTTCAGGAGGCATTCCCTCTCAGCTGTGGACAAGTGAAGACAAAAGAGTATGATATGCAGAAGTAGAGATATGGGGCTCTTTTGCCTCAGATACAAGCACTCAGTACTTCAGTGGAGGAGCAGAACATTCCATAAGTGAGCTTGGGGGGCACAGCATAGGGATGTATTTTAGTGCTCTTTGTACAGGTAGTGGAGGTGGCTTCCACACTATTTTTTAACAGTGCAATTAACTGAAATGAGCACCTAGCAATGTGTAGGAAAGTCTCTCTTTGTAGCAAAGGTTGTGGTAACTCTTCCTTTGTTATTTTGCATTCTTCAAAGCTGTCTGTACAAAGATAAACCTTCTCATAATATATATGTAAGTAAATAGATATTTCAAAAAATTTAGTGAATTATACAAAAAAGGAGCTTGGACATTTCAATTTTACATGTTTTAAACAAACTGAAGTGGGATGGAAATCATCATATTTTGTCCTTCCAAGGAAAAAAGAGCCAGGCACCTAAACCTAGAGTTTCCTCCATGTTCCACTACAAAGAGCCATTCTTTGACATGTATGTAGATGTCTTGCTCTTTACATTTTAGATTCTATGTTTTGTGAGCTTATGCCCATGTGACTAGTCACACTTTCCCCAAGGTATCACCTAATAATTTGGATTATTGAGTATACAATTAATCATAACCCTCTTCTTCATTAGCTTCTAGACCAATAGAAAACTAAACAAAAAACATATGGAAAATACAGGATAAAGCTGGTTTAGATAATAATATTCCAGCCGAAAGTCAAAAGGTGCCTTCCTAATGCTTCTCCCACCCCAAATCTAGGGACCTGGATCTGCAAAGCTGACACTTAGCCAGGCAGCCAGTGGGCAGGACCACACTCTGCCTTACACACCACAAAGTAATAGACTGGGCCTGTAAGGACCTGGACATACCAGAAGCAGGTGTGAGAAAGCAGAATCTGCTTTTCTTGCTGGCCATCAGCTGAAAGCAAGAGAGAAGGAAAGAAAGAGAGAGTGAGAAATCTGGGTCACACAGGATGGATTATATTTATTTCAAGATTATCTATCAATGCTAATCTCATAGAGAAGAGTATTGATAAGTGGAGAACTGGTAAAAGCCTTTCTCCTAATCCTTCTCTGAGAGGGCAGAAATAGCACTAAATGTTCCTATATTTTATTCAAAGCAGTAACTTGTAGAAAGGGAAAGAAGAGTTTCCCCTGTGCTGTGTACTCTGTACTAGGAAAGCATTTTAAATGTATTATCCCTTTTTATACCTGCAAGAAACCTATGACAGGGGACATTTATATTCCAATTTTACAAATTCAGGAATTGAGGCTTCGAGAGTTTGAGTGACTTGGTCCATGTCACATGGTGAGCTGAGAGAGAGCTGGGACTCAAACTTGTGCTCTGAAATACTGCATGGCATTCTGTCACATATTCTTCTATGGCTCAGTCAGAATATCATCTTCCTTTATCCCTCCTATCTGATAAATATTCTACTCTCAACATCTTCATATTTACTTAGTACATCTGTGGGTCTCTAGCCACTCTAAGATTTTTGATCATTTATTTGGGTGCAAATGTTATCTCCTTTACTTGATTTTAAGCCCAGTGGGGACGCGTTTTTGTCTAAATTATACTGGGGTACCACATAGGATCTTACAAGTGTTCATGTGGTGACTTCAATTTTGCTTTTGAAAATTTAATAATTCCTTTTGTTTTGGCAGTTTAAAAATAGTGAGAATTTGTCATTGTAGAGAAATTTTCTGTTTCCTTTACCTTAAGATAACATTGATATTTTGATGTGTTGGACTTTATGTTCAGTTGTATACAGAATTAATCTCTCCATATCAACATCTTCAATTTAAATTATCTTTTTTTTTTTTAAGCAAAAAAGCCATTTAGCAAGAAATGTTCTTTTGAACTCCATAGCTCTTGAATTAGTGCTGTCATGTTAAAATCCCTAATGCTGTTTTGTACCATTTGAATTGATATGTAAAAAGAAAGCTACTATTAACCTGGAACTCTTTTTCTCAACTGGAATTCTGCCTGAAGTCTGACAGGCTTTATTTTAAACCCTACTTCTTATATGAGGAGTTTGCATGCAAACCCTGAGATTTTGAAAGCTAATCATCATGGCGTGTGCATGAAATTTTGAGTCTGTTCTACATCTGTTATCTGTTTGAAAATTCTGACCTGAAGGCATAAAACATTTGAGTTACAGAACATATGGAACATCTGGAAATTCCTCATTTCCATTTGGTGGGCCATAACTAAAACCCCAACTCTTTCTTAGTTCATTACTTCACTCACTAATGATTAGTGCTACATCAGGTCTGTTTCAATTCCCCTTTCTGGCTCAATAGTTCTTTATGCCTTTTATTTCCTGCTGTCTTGAACTCTGCTTCACTCGCTTCCTTCCATCTCATTTGCTATAATAATAAGCCACCCTCCACAAATTATTTTGGTTCAGTTAAGTATCCAGGAAGACCAGACACTTTATTCCTCAGGTTAAATTACCACTTGTCATGAGCATACCTTATTTCAGAGAGTACTTGTGATAGTTTCATTCATAAACCCCATGCTTATGTAAGGGGCTATGAAAAATTTGGTCAAATACGTATATAGTATATATATATTTACTTTCCAATATGATACAGATCCAACTGCTGTTTTACTCTCATTTATTTAAAGATGACAATATGACAATAAAGATGTTACCTTTATAGCATTTCTACATTTTGTACTGCTCACTAGTTTTAGGAAGAAATTCAGAGAAAAAAAAGTTATTGCATATGCAGCAAGCAGCTTCTTCAGAATCCTCCTCTTTTTATTATTTTGTTCATTTATTAATTTTTGTGCTTCCTCTCCAAATTCTCTTCAGTAAAACTTATCTACTTCTGGCCAAGCTTGCATCACGTTGACTAGCTCTTCCTTCCCGTTAAATATGTGATAAAATTTTAGAGTATGAGTAATGGCTTTGGAGGTAAAAGCCTCTTTTGGAGGAAACAGGGCAGGAAGGTTGAAGAAAACAGTGAGAGTTAAAATATATGCAAGACCTATATATAATATATAAATTTGGAAATGAGACTTTTTTCCTTCTCTTTTCCCTTAGAGATGACCTGCAACCTTTTGTTATCAGTGGCACATATAGAAATATGTTTCTATACTCTATAACTCTATGTTAACTTTAAAAGAAAGCAAAAACATGTCCTTGATGTTGTAGGAGATTTAGGGCATGCTAACTAGGCATTTTCTTCTCTCTAAGCTATGAACCAACTGAGAACTGACACAGGAAACTAGAATAAAAATAAAGGTTTCATGACAGCTAAACATTAAAATGCAGCTTGGATCAGAATTCTCTTTCTCCCCCCACCCAGTGAACCTTGAGACCCATACTTGGTGAGAGGCATGGAGGGCCCAGGTTTCCCTCACACACCACTGGGAAGGAGGAGAGAGCCCAAGGGAGACCAAGTGAGCTTGGTCAGTATTTGTTCAGAAGAACAACACTGACTGACAGATAGCAGCCTGTCTCCATCTCACCCGCCAGGGAAACCCACCTGCTTTCTCTGGCAGTAGGCACAGGAGAAAGGGCAAGAGCTTCTATGATATTTTTGAGAGGGTTAATGGCTCTAAAATATGACTTGCTAAGAAAATGCGTGGAGGAAGTTCATAGTTCTCCTTACTAATGACCTCTCTATTAAGAAGAAATCCATAGTGCTTTCGTCTTTACTATTTTGTACACAAGCTAAGTTTTTAAGCTTGAAATGCAATTTTATAACCTAGATACTTTTATATTTTTAAGTGTTCTGACTTACAATTGTTACTAGTTTGCCAAGTAACCATAGATTTCAAAGTAATATTAATCAGGAAAAAGGTTTTAACCTAAAAGTAGTCATCAATCTTGGGGCAAGAGATATGACATGATAAGATTAGACAGTGAGAATTCCTGTGGCAGAGGCATGAATGGAAATGAAAAAAAAAATTAAACAACAAAAAAGACTACTGTAAGAAAAGGAAAGAAGCAAAGAAAGACAAAAAAATAGTACAATTTTTTTTTACTGGTTTTTATTTTTAAAGCAGTTTTAGATTCATAGCAAAATTGAGCGGAAGGTATAGAAATTTCCCATTTTTCCTTGCCCCTTGACTGTATGCACAGTCTCCCCTACTGTCAACAACCCACACCAGAGTCGTACATTTGATACAGTCAGTGAACCTACATTGTCACATGATAATCACCCAAAGTCTGTAATTTACATTAGGATTCACTGTTGGTCTTATACATTCTATGGGTTTGGGAAAATGTATAATGACTTGTCCACTGTTAGAGTATAGGGGAGCAAAATTTGCCACCTCCAAATGTGTCTATTTGGCATGAGGATTAATTTTAAGCTGATTATTTTAAGAAACAGAAGACTCAAGAAGTTTTTCTTGTTATCTCCCCCTTAACTGCCTAAAAGAATTTAGATAAAGGTCCTGATTCAGGATAGATCTATCACTAGAAATTATCTGGTAATATAGGTGAGGTGGGGAAAACTCTCTGGGTCCCACTGTCTTTGCAAGGCCTAGCAAACCTTTGTTTATCAAACATTTGCTTTCCCATCTCCCTGTGAATTGCCTTCCTCCTGTTTGAAGACTGAAACCACTACCCCCAATATCCTCTTTTGTCTTTAACTGAAGATGGTATTTAAAGTGAGGACTGGCCATTTTGGTAAGTTACTCAGTTTTCTTGGGTCTCTCCCATGTATACATGGTATTAAACTTTTGTTTAATTTTCTCTTGTTAATCTGGCTCATGTCAATTTAATTCTTAGACCAGCCAAAGAACTTAGAAGGGTAGAAGAACATGTCTTCCTCCAATAAAAATAATACTAAGCCCAAGGGAGAATAGAAGAAGGAGGTTAGTAAAAATACAAGTAACATGTACTTCCCACCTTGAAAAGGTTTTTAGTCTGGTAGAGGAAGACAGATATAAACCATAAATACACGTGAATGACTATGGGAATAACATGAGATGCATTAATATAAGCTAATTTTGGAAATACCTGATTTGAAGTTTCTAAAGTGGAACACTGGGAATCCAGTGTGATATGATCACTCTTGCTTAGTAGTTAAGGACACACCTTTGAATCAGACAGGCTTAGGTCCTGCAGTACTATTTATTAGCTGTTTTACCTTGGGTGAGTTACCAGGAATACCTTGTTTCATTGCACTTTACTTAATTGCACTTTGGAGATACAGTGTTTTTTTCAAAATGAAGGTTTGTGCAACCTTGCATCGAGCAAGTCTATCAGCACAATTTTTCCAACAACATTTGGAAATGCTCTCTGTGACACATTTTGGTAATTCTCGAAATATTTCAAACTTCTTCATTATTATTATGTTTGCTATGATCATCTGTGATCTGTGATCTTAGATGTTACTATTGCAAAAAATTATGACTTGCTGAAGGTTCAGATGATAGCATTTTCTTAGCAATAAAGGATTTTTAAATTAAGGTATGTACATTTTTTTAGACATAATGCCATTATACACTTAATACACTACAGTATAGTGTAAACATAACGTTTAGATGCACAGTGTAAACATAACTTTTAGATGCACTGGGAAACCAAAAACGTTGTGTGACTCACTTTATTGTGATATCCATTTTATTGCAGTGGTCTGGAACCAAATCCACAATATCTCCAAGGTATGCCTGTACTTTATTTTTTTAATTTTCACCTTCCTCATTTGGAAAATGAGAATAATAGTAGTAGATGTCTTAAAAGATTAATGTGACAAATAAGAATACTTATTCAGTGTTTAGCATAATATAACACATATATGGTCAATATATGTTGAAAATCGCTCATAGATAATTGTATTATGTTAATAAATCTCATTGTAGTGAATGATGAAAGCTAGAAAATACCTCTGGCTCTAGAATTGTGACTGAATTGGTCTCCTGGACCTGCACTGAGGTCCAGGAGACCAATTCAGATAAGCACAGCCAAAAAATAACAAAACCGATGCTGAGACTGGAACAGCACAAGCTTTATTCAATGGCCAAAGAGTGGAGAAGTTGGAACTTAGTTCAAATATCAATGTCTCAATCTGATTAGGGCTGAAACACCATATATATAGGAAGGTGGAGGTAAAAGGGAGGAAATTGAGTGAAGAGAGGAATATTCATGACTTATCCAAGAACGGGTGTGGTTTGGACCCAGAACTGAGGCAACATTTCTTTTCAGTCCTTGTTTGGGTTCCTCTTGCTGTTGCCATGGCAACTGTCAAATGTAATGATGGGTGGGTGTGTCACTTAGTATGCTAATGTATTACAATGAGCATATAATGAGGCTCAAGGTCCACTGGAGGTCAGGTCTTTCGCCATCTTGGGCCTAGCATTCTAACCAGTTCTCGTTTTCTTTTGCAGCTTCCTCCTTCAGATAAGAACAGTTATTTTCCATTCTGGGGAGGGGCCGGGGTATGATTTTGGGACAACAGCCTGTTAACAGAAACAGGAGAGCAGGTCAAATATTGAGGGATTTTTTTCTCCTTTCTCTTCAATTCTTTGGTTTATATAACCATAAGGTATCAGAACAGTAATATTTATTGGCATAGAAGTGTTACAGACTGAGAAGTTAAATAGTAACATTTGTTCATATGGCTTTATGTAGTCTAAGGTCTAATTTTAGTGAAAGAAATAAAATCATTTACTACAGAACACTATACCTTTTACTGCTAAATGATTTGTAATTTGCCTTGCTAAGAGATCCTAGAATTGTACACAGATGACTTTCTTCCTACTTTCAGATTATGCTTTCATGTGTAGACTAGAACTTGATCACCTGGTCAGGAATAGAGCATGCTAATTCCTGATTCTGCCATGGACATTTAAAAACTCTTATCAACAATTTGAAATGGAAATGTTTCTCCAAAAATTTTTATTTGCTTACTAAAAGTTTTAAATAATATAGTTTAAAATGTATTTATTTATTTAGCTATATAGTATTAAAGTGAGGTGATAAGTAAATACCTGCTAAATTTAACTGTAATCCCTTGGCTTTTCTTATTGATTCAATTAACTGCTTACTCTGAACCATGAGAAAAGTTCCACAGCATATGGCCACAATTGTAATTTACCCTAGCCACTTGTTGCAATTTAATATGCATCTATTGATTTTGGCACTTAACTGTTATAAACACTAACAGTTTTCATCATTTAGGAGTTATAGCACCCTAGTCTGATAGTTAAATCTGAGGTAGGCATGCTTCATTTGAGTGAGAAGCTTTTTATGTCAACATAAAAAGCATCATGACTTACTTTTACTTAAGGCTACTAGAGTTACAATAGATTAGGGAAACAGCATGAGATTATAAAGCACATCATGTATTCCTCATTTATACCCGTTCAGGAGTAGGAAGTATCATCTGTCATTACAAGTTATTTTAAGACTTTGAGTATGTTATTAGCTTCAAATTTTCCATGATTACATCTTAGATATACAACAGGGAGAATATAATGATACAATTAAATGCACACTCTCTTTTCTAATATCTGTCACTTAATGAAAAGCAAAAGCTTAAATCATTGCACTTAGCCTGAGTGTAATGAAATGAAGTGTTCTTGCTTGAGCAGAAAGAATAACAAAAATCTAGGTAGGCAATTAACATCTTTGGTTTTTGCTCTACTCCATACTCCATGATTATGACACCCATGTCTTTATCTCTGAATGGACTGGTAAGAGAAGTTGGATCTAGGAAGCCGGTAAACTGTGCTAGATCTTTTCACATATCATAAACTGTAGAAGACTTGGATGAAGTTTTATTGCCTATATTCTATAGTTCTGTCTTATTGCCTACTCTTCCTTAAAAAATTGTCAACAACTCCTTGGAGTGTGTAGTGTTTTTGTCCATGTAGAAATGCTAGGTAGATCCAGCTCTTGATGACACCTCCCTGTAGTATTGTTTTATGTAGTAGGCTCCTTGCACAGGACTGGAAGGAGGAACAATTGTTCTGAAAAACATATTCTAAAACAGAGTGAAGTAGAGATTTGTCTGGCTCGCACAATAGAGGGGACCTGCCTCAGAGACAAGTGAATGTACTCTTTTTAGACTAAGTTTGTCTCCATTTATCAAATGAACAAAATGATTACATAACTCAATTTTTGTACATGGCAAGTATTTTGCTAAAGAAAAGGGAATTAAGATAATCAAGTCTAAATAAGTTACATAAAATTAAAAAGGAACCAATTTTGCTTCAGTTATCTAGATGTCAAGATTTTTTGTTTGTTTTGCTTAAATTTCTCATATATCTGCCTCATGTTGTTCTTTTATGGTGTTATAGTTTCCCTGACTCTGTTAGGAAATAGTCAAAATAAGTTGTTTTACTCATTTTTTAAGAAATCCTGAAAATGAATGCATAACTTTAGGAATAAAACTTGAAATTTTAAGAATCAATTTTAAAACTATTTAATAATTATATCTACATGTCACTAGTTGCATTATACAGGCTCAGTAAAGATTAGGTGAGTAAATAAATATAAATACAAGACAGATTATAAGAATGATTATTAATCCTTTCATATTTCTTTTCAATGATAGTGGACATTTGTGTTGTTTTTACTTTATTTATAATGAAATACAATACTTCTTCCATTCTCCAATTTTCACCTTTGACTACTTTAGAGATTTGTTATTGGTAGATCATATATATTTATACTCCACAAAATAAACATATATCAGTCAAATTGTATTGTTTTGTGAGGCATTTTCCTTTGCAGGTGCAGAATATGTTTCTAAGAGACAGAAAGGGAAACACTTACTTTTAAACTTAATTTGTCTTGCCTTATTTTTACTTTGGTGAGTGTTTGTAGAAAAAAAGCTCAGTCATATTGATTTCTGATCACTTGCCTCAGGAAATGAAAGTGATGTTAAGTCTCTCCTTATTTCCTACTCTCTTCCCTCTTGAGTAATTATGCTTGAGAATCAGTTTTACTAATGGAGGGCTGCTTAATTTAATAGTGCAGAATATATCTGGGGAGAGCAATTTCACAGTTGTGAAAAGTAGAATGGGATCTTACTTGTCAGGTTTAGAATTAAGAAAAATAAAGATAGCCACCTAATGAAACATGTTTTAGGAGATGTGAGAGTGAGGATGGACTTCCCTAAATCACTGACTGGTGAAGTATTGCAGGCATAATGAGGCCACAGCAGAGGCATTGTGGCAACTTGGCTTCTTTACATATTTTCATGCCCTTTATCTTTGTGCGCGTGTGTTTTTCTATTTTGCTTTTCCAAAATTAAATTAAACATATGAAAGGAATTTTCCTGTTGTTGATATTGAATTCCAGAAATGACATTGGGCACATATCCTTCCAAATTTATATCTGATTGGTTGTATTATGTTCTTGATGCCTAAAAGTGGGACTGATTTACCATAGATGTTCAAATTTTATTTGAATTTTTTAAATGAATAAGGAATAAATGAATGAGTGAAAGGGATAGTGGGGGGAAATGGATGCTAATAATGAACCTCAGGTAGCGAAGGCTTCTCGGATGAGATAATATGTGAACAGAGGACAATAAAGTGAAGAAGAGAGCTGTATGGGTACAATGTGAATAAGTGTGCTTAGGCAGCAGGAATAGAAAAACCTCCAGTCTCTAAGCTAAAGCCTTAGTGTGTGTTAGAGAAACAGTAAGGAGGCAAAAAGAGCAAAGACAAAAATGGCAGAAGGTGTCATAGGAGAGGTTGCCAGGGCCCAGGTGTAATGAGCCCTTGAAGACTTTTGTAAAACCTTTGGGTTTTACTCCGGGTGAAGTGAGAAACCATTAAAGGGTTTTTAGCAGAGCAGTGACTTAGTTAAATATATATTTTAAAAGTGCATTCTGGATGTTGTATGGATAATTGATGTACGGGATGCAAGAGGTAATGCTTGGCTGCAAGTTTGCAAGTGCATAGTCAAGATCAAAGAGGATGATAGCTTGGACTAGGTCAGGAGCCTGGGAGAAGACGCTATGAAGTATCTTTTGATGTACAAAGAATTTGCTGACATGTTGTGTGAAAGAAAGGCAGGAATCAAAGAGGGCTACAGGTTTGGGGGCGTGAGCAAAGGGAGAACGATAGTGTCATATACAAAGTTAGGGACCCCGGAAGGAAGAATAAGTTGTGATTAGAGATTTGTAGAATCAAGAGTTCTGTTGACTTGTTAAGTTTGAATGGATTTATCAAGTTTAGAGTTGTAAGCAAGTAGCTAGGGTATATGGTCTGGTCCAGTGGAGACGGTGATTGCATGAGAGTCATTAGAGGAAATAGGTATGATCAACAGAAGAATTGATAGAGAAGAGCTCTAAAGACTCAGGTTTGAGGTGGTGTAAATTAACACTCTTTGTTTTTGTGTTTTTAACAATGAGTAGTCAAACTTCATTAATTTTAAATAATAAATTTGAATTGTATTTATATAAACATATATATTCAATCTGTCAGTATTTTTAGTTCTTTTCTTCTTTTTTTTTCCCCCAAAGAAGGATGCTCTGTACTGCTATTTGGGAAGTATAAAGCTGACTGCCTTACTACGAATTTTTTAGGAGGGCCAAGAGAGAAAAGCAGGTAGGAATTTCTTCCCTCTGTATCTTGAGTTCCATTTAACTCCATGCTTTGAGCTTGGTATTTTCACCCCAACCCCTGTCCAGATACACACACAAACACACACACACACACATGCACACACACATCTCTTCTTACTGTCCAAATTCTGGTCTTATGTATGAATTTATATCTATATCTATAGCTACATCTATATCTCTATCTAAATCTACATCTACATCTATATCTACATCTGTATATCTCCATCCTTTAATGTGCATGTAAATGTGTATTGCTAGGCCTAGGAGAAGAATTTCAGGATCATAGAAGATTGTCATATTCAAACTTCAGTAAGTAATCCCAGATTGTTTTCTCAACTGGTTAGACAAATTTATACTTCAACCAGCACTACGTGAGTGTTCCTATTGATCCACATTTCACCACTACTTATTAGGGAGCTATACATACACATGTAATATGTATATAAAATATTCAATAATATTAATATAAGTATATTAAATGTATTACATATATTTAATTTTTGACAAGTGGAATGGTGTGAGATTGAATCTCATTGTAGTTTTAATGTGCATTTCTCTAAATTGTGATAAGTTTGTGGATATTTTCATACATTTATTAACCTGTAGTTTTTTCCTCTTGTATCAAATGTTTGTTGTAATCTTCTGAGTTTATTGTTAATTGATTCATAGGAGTTCTTTATATATTCCAGTTACTAGTGTTTTATCAGTTATATGTGTTAAAAAGTCTTTTTTCAGCATGTGGCTTATCTTTTTACTCATGTAATGGTGTCTTTTAATAAACAGATGTTCTTAAGTTTAATGCAGTTGACTTTGCTAATTTATTTTCCTTAATGGTTTATGACTTTTGGAATCCTACTTAAGTTTCTCTTTGTACCCTAAAATGACTGAAACTATTCTACATTTTCTTTAAAGCTTTTAGTGTTGGCTTCTATACTTAAGACCTTAATTCATCCAGAATTGATGCTTTTATATAATGTATAATGCAAGTCAATTTATCAAATTTCAGGTTTCAGTATGTATGGAGTTGTGTTCTCTCTTCTATTGCATCTATTTGTCTCTGTGCCAATGTGCAAATATCACACTGTTATTATTTGTATATTCATATTATCTTAGTATCTTGTAGAACAAATCCTCTGCCTGATTTATCTTCAGGGCTAACTTGGCTATCCTTGAGATTTTCTTCTTCCTTTTTAAGCTTTTTGCTTGTTCACATATGGAAATGTGTGGAAATCCTAAACACACAACTGTACACAAAGTAAAAATACCAATGTAAACAGACAAAGAAATAGAGCACTACTAACACCTCAGGATTTCCAATCCCAGACGCAAAATAAAACCACTATCCATGCCTGTTTTTAAACTTTATATACATTTACTTCTAAAACTTCACTTCAGCTATATCTCAGGTTTTATTAGGTAGTATTTTCATTATGATTTTGTTCTATAGATTTTATAATTTTCATTACAATGTCTTGCTTAATCCATAGATTACTTAAAATTGAGGTGTTTTATAAAATATACATATTTCTAAATCCATTGCATATTTTAGTCACATTTTTATTATTAACCGCTAAATTCTTTGGTTCTATTTTTATGCCCTGATCATAGCTAGTTTTCATAAATTTTCCATCAGTACATGAATAGCTTATATACCATTGTCTTAATTTGTGTTTTTTTTTCCTGTTTGGTCTATAATACTTTTTATTTATTTTTCAATTTAATACTTCCTTGATTTCTTTTGATTTTTAACTGTGTTTTGCTTTGCTTCAATCCATTTTTTACCTTTACTAATTTTGAAGTTATAAACTATATTTATATACTTTCTGTGATTGTAGTAGCCCCAAGCTTTATCTCCTACTTTCCATGCTCTTGAGGTCAATTAAAACCCAGACTCTAAACTAGATTTAGAAGATCCCCTCAGGGAAAATAGCTGCTTGGGTGTCTATTCTCTTGTCTCTTTGTAATCTTGCTTCTTTATCTCCTCTGTCCTCTAGTTGTTTTCCTTATTCATGTTTTGAGATGGTATTTAAAATTTTAACACATCATTTGTATTTTTTTTAACTGAGAATGTTTTTTATTACATATTTTACCAAGTTGTTGGAAATAGAAATTAATTCTTTTTAAAAAATAAATGTTCTAGCAGTTCAAATAATTTGAGGACATATTAGGAAATAGACATGTGAATTCAGTCAGCCACTCTGAGCCACTCAGTTAATTGGCTCTAATTTTTCTGCCTCCTCAAGGGTCCCCAGATAATGCTCAATGATATGCCTAGTTTAACCTTCATAGAGTTACATGAGATACTGAGATTCTTGAGTTCAGCATTTCTGAGATCTTATCCATATTTCAAGGCAAGCAGCAGAGCATAGAGGCAGAAGCATAAGAACATGGACTCTATTTTCTGAAGACTCTGAGTTCAAATAATAGTTACTTAGTAGTTAGGTGGCTTTCTGCACAATACTTCTTTTGGCCTCAGTTTCTGCTTCAGAAAAGGAGAAGCCTAGTATTCAAATTAAGTGTTTTAATGATGATTAATTAATATAATATATATCTGCTAATGTCCTTTTGTCCCTCTGACCCATTCCCTACACTTCTTAACTTCTCTCTGCTCTGGGAGGCCTACCTTTATGGACTACACCCAATAGACTACTCCAGAGGAGATATAGAATGTAAATAACCTGACACAGTGACTTACTTATGAGAGACATTCTTTAAATATTTGTTGAATAAATAAAGAGTGAGTTTTCAATTACCATTAACTAATATTATTGAAATTAAATAGATATATTAAATTAGGATCCAATAATAATAATAACTTTCGATGACAGCGTTGTATCATGTTACAAGATCTGTGGTAAATATTTTTCAAGCATTATAGCAGCAGTCAGCAAACTATGCTCTATAATCCACATCTAAGCTGCTGCCTGCTTTTATAAATAAAGAATTATTGAAACACAGCCACCCTCATTCTTTTACATATTGTCTGTAGCTACTTTCATGCTACAACAGCAGCATCGAGGAGCTGAGATTGGATCTATACAGCCCACACAGTAGAAAATATTTACTATCTGGCTTTTCATGAAAAAAAGTTTGCTGACTTCAGCTTTATAGCATTGAATCCTCATAATGATCCCATGGAGTAAATATAATTTATATGCCCGTGTCACACCTGAAGAAACTGAGATTGGAAATGTTAATTAGTTTGTACAAGCTACTGTAGAATAGATTCAATATAATTTAAATTGATTTAAGAGAGCCAATTATACATTTATCCAGTCTCCCAAGATGTTTTCAATAAATTGTACACTCTTCATACACCAAACCCTACAGAGAAAAAAGAGGCCTACTAATTTGGGCATTATGGATAAAAATGAAAAAGAGAAAAGTGATACCAATTGCTCATACTCCTTTGCTTCTATCCTTGGTCCTGGGAAAGTATTTCTTACAATCTGGGCATCTTCCTTAGAAAGGTGCTGATAGGATATGATGGTCATCAATTGGTTGCTTTAGGGCTTCTATTTTGGGCCACTTAACCAGCTCCTATAGGTATTCTTAAGGGTCTCAGAGCATCATCTGAAGGACAGTGTGTCCTCCAGAAGTCCCAGCCCTGACGGCACATCATCCCTGTTATGCCGTTCTCCTCACTTCCCATCCATGAGATGTTGGCTCTTTGCAAGTGGTCCTGCTCTTTTATGGCTGTTCCAGAAGTGGTGGTGGATTGTTTCTTCCCGGTTTATTCTCTACTCGTGCCTCATTTAAAAGAATGAGACTCTTTTTATTGGTTCTGTTCATTTTCATTACTTAGGGGGAACAATTTAATAATATTGGAAATCAAAACTTTTCTGTCAGATCATATTTGTGAGTGCAAAGCTATTGATAATTTTGAGAGCATTTAAAATGAAAATATACTCACTCTTGGAGAGTTGTTTGATTTACAAAAGAGGAAACCATAATAATATTTTATAATTCACAATATAGAAGCTACTTTACCTTTCTTTGTGGTTTCTTGTTGGAAAATCAGAGACACTTAAAAAAATCTCCTCTGCACCAAGGCCCCAAAATTGGAGATTTAGCTCACATTGGAGTGATTTCAGAGTTTCTGTTATTAAGAGCAGACTTTGTCTTCATCCCTGATAACATGTTTGTTCATTACTGTTATTATTATTATTAGTATTAAAATTATTTTATATGTTAATATAAAATAATACAATACAAAATAATACTATAATAAGGTATGTATTAAGCTATTATTTATGAGATCATTATCATTATTGTAATTAGTAATGGTAATATATATGTGTGCATATACCACAAATATTATGTTATATAATATTAATATATGTTATTATACTATTATATAGTACACATATACCTATATAGTATATATGCATAATTATATAACTGTTTTATTATATGTGCTGTTGGCTGGATACTCACTGCAATAACCAGTCTAACATATTATCTAATTAAAATCTAAGCAATGATTATCTCAATGCTCTTTAAATTAGTAGCCAGTAGTCTTATTGCAGAAAAATTTAGTACAAGAGAAATGCACCTTTAATAGCCTGGAAAACTAAATTGATAAAGTCATGATAAGTTAAGCTGATGAATGATTTTTAATTTTAACTAACATCTTGACAACTGTCAAAAGGATTTTATAAACTAAATGATGGCTATTAGTATGCCATTTATGTCTTATTTTCTTAATTATACCTTATCTAGTGTATGAACTTTTATTGACCCATAAAATAAAATTTTAAATTTGATAATTTTTAAAGCAGGCACTATTTAACTGAGGGAGTAGATTACCCCATTCCTATGTGAATGCATTATCTTATTGAAATATGATAAATGTATGAATAGTCTTGTATATTTATAAATTATGATTTAATGTTTGAATGAAATTATTGCTTTACACTGCAAAACTCAGATGTTTGAAGTTAGGACTGTTTACTGGGATTTTTTTTTTTCCTGAAGTTTCAGAGACATATTCCATTTCACTGGTATTAACAACTCTATGAATTCACATAGTTTTGCCAAAGTTCTATTTAAATGAAAACAGAAATACTACAACTTTCACAATTCTTCCATTATATAATAGAATAACTACATGTAGCCAGTGTATCATATATTCTAACAGATTTTAATAGTTATGAATGATTTAGTATTGTATATATTCAAAGTGTTTATTGTTGTCAATATTTTGCTTTGTAGAGATAACAGTTGGAATGCATATTTTGTAGCATGCTTTTCCACTTTGGTTAACGCTTGATGATTTTTTGATCTGATGTTTCTATTTGTTTATTCCCTTCTCATTTCTCATTGCTTTTCTATTCATTGTTTTATGTTTTCATTTATAGTCAACAATTTTCATTTAGATTTGAGACTCTTATTTATTATTCTCTTTAATGATTCATTGACATTTTTTCCTAGGGATTTTTAGTTTTTACACATTGAGATATTTTAAAATTTCTTAATTTTTTTGATTAATTAAGTTAATGCTCATATTATATGTGTTGTATATAAGGTATGTTCAAAATGCATAATTAATACACATACTAGGTTTAGCTGGATAGCTGGATAATTTCTCACTCAATGTTTACATGAGTATCTTGTAATCACATGAAAATAATCATGATATAAGCAGTGATAGCTTATTTCTGGAATTTATTTAACCAAATATTTTAAAACTTATCTGGACTTTGTTACCCTTGAGTGTCATTAAAATATGCCATGATTTTTGAGGTAAAAGAGATCCTAAGTAAGTATTTTTAAGAATTATATGCAGGTTGAGCATTTATTACTTTATCAAAATATCTTATACATTTTTTTGAATATTCCTTTGTTGTATCATCAGAAAAAATAATTTTTTCATAATAAGACATTTAGTAATATAAGCCTACATTTGTGCTTACAGTTTATCTTTTCTAGCCCTTACTTATTTATTCTCCTGAATAAGCATCTCTCACAAACTGGAAAAGCCTTATCCTTTACCACTGTGCATTTATAATGCATTTTACCCCCACTGGATACCAGAAGATAACAAAGAAGCTTCCACTCTGTCTTAAGTAATTAAATCAAATATCCCTTTCTCTGTGAAAACTTCCATCTCCCTCAGGCCTAGTCACTTTGCTTTCTGTCATTATATTACATTAAAAAAAAAAAAATCTCTTAGAGCAATTGTTATATTATACAATAATTATTTGAAAGTTATAATGAGAACTCATTGAGTGTACTTAATTTCTCTATGTATTTTCAGTAATTATCACAATGCCTGATATGTACTTGGTGTTTAATAAATATTTGTTGAATAAATGAATAAATTATTCAGTGAAAGAAATGGAATAGAAGTACAATTAGAGCTGGTCAAAAGATATGAGCTAAAGTATTGCTAATTGGAGAAATAAACTAGGATATTTCTGGACAATACAAAAGAGATGAAATATAGCATACAATTTACACAATTATTTAACATTTTAAGAAACTTAAATTTAATATGTTATTATATATAATTATACTATTGCATAGATATTGTATAATATAGAATATACTGTTGAATACAAAATATTTAGTCCCTAGATTTGTTTCTCAGAATCATCACCTATATTAAAGTTTAAAAAAAAACACACTAGGAGGATTAACCAAGATGGCGGAGTAGAAGGACGTGCTCTCACTCCCTCTTGCGAGAGCACCAGAATTAAAACTGGCTGCTGGACAATCATTGACAGGAGGACCCTGGACTTCACCAAGGAGGATACCCCACGTCCAAGGACAGAGGAGAAGCCACAGTGAGACAGTAGGAGGGGCGCAATCAGAGTAAAATCAAATCCCATAACTGCTGGGTGGGTGACTCACAGACTGGCGAACACTTATACCACAGAAGTCCACCCACTGGAGTGAAGGTTCTGAGCCCCACGTCAGGCTTCCCAACCTGGGGGTCCGGCTACGGGAGGAGGAATTCCTAGAGAATCAGACTTTGAAGCCTAGTGGGAATTGATTGCAGGACTTTGACAGGACTGGGGGAAACAGAGACGCCACTCTTGGAGGGCACACACAAAGTAATGTGTGCATCGGGACCCAGGGGAAGGAGCAGTGACCCTGGGGGAGACTGAACCAGACCTACCTGCTGGTGTTGGGGGGTCTCCTGCAGAGGCGAGTGGTGGCTCTGTTTCACCGTGGGGATAAGGACACTGGCAGCCGAGTTCTGGGAATTTCTCCTTGGCGTGAGCCCTCCCAGAGTCTGCCATTAACCCCACCAAAGAGCACGGGTAGGCTCCAGTGTTGGGTTGCCTCAGGCAAAACAACCAACAGGGAGGGAACCCAGCCCCACCCATCAACAGTCAAGTGGATTAAGGTTTTACTGAGCTGGGACCGCCACAGCAACAGTCAGCTCTACCCACCACCAGAGCCTCCCATCAAGCCTCTTAGATAGCCTCAACCACCAGAGGGCAGACAACAGAAGCAAGAAAAACTACAATCCTGCAGCCTGTGGACCAAAAACCACAGTTACAGAAAGATAGAGAAGATGAAAAGGCAGAGGGCTATGTACCAGATGAAGGAACAAGAAAAAACCCCAGAAAAACAACTAAATGAAGTGGAGATAGGCAACCTTCCAGAGAAAGAATTCAGAATAATGATAGTGAAGATGATCCAGGACCTCGGAATAAGAATGGAGGCAAAGATTGAGAAGATGCAAGAAATGATTAACAAAGACCTAGAAGAATTAAAGAACAAACAAACAGAGATGACCAATACAATAACTGAAATGAAAACTACACTAGAAGGAATCAATAGCAGAATAACTGAGGCAGAAGAACGGATAAGTGACCTGGAAGACAGAATAGTGGAATTCACTGCTGCGGAACAGACTAAAGAAAAAAGAATGAAAAGAAATGAAGACAGCCTAAGAGACCTCTGGGACAACATTAAACGCAACAATATTCGCATTATAGGGGTCCTAGAAGGAGAAGAGAGAGAGAAAGGACCAGAGAAAATATTTGAAGAGATTATAGTCGAAAACTTCCCTAACATGGGAAAGGAAATAGCCACCCAAGTCCAGGAAGCGCAGAGAGTCCCATACAGAATAAACCCAAGGAGAAACACACCGAGACACATAGTAATCAAAGTGGCAAAAATTAAAGACAAAGAAAAATTATTGAAAGCAGCAAGGGAAAAACGACAAATAACATACAAGGGAACTCCCATAAGGTTAACAGCTGATTTCTCAGCAGAAACTCTGCAAGCCAGAAGGGAGTGGCATGATATACTTAAAGTGATGAAAGGGAAGAACCTACAACCAAGATTACTCTTCCTGGCAAGGATCTCATTCAGATTTGATGGGGAAATCAAAAGCTTTACAGACAAGCAAAAGCTAAGAGAATTCAGCACCACCAAACCAGCTCTACAACAAATGCTAAAGGAACTTCTCTAAGTGGGAAACACAAGAGAAGAAAAGGACCTACAAAAACAAACCCAAAACAATTAAGAAAATGGTCATAGGAACATACATATCGATAATTACCTTAAATGTGAATGGATTAAACGCCCCAACCAAAAGACATAGACTGGCTGAATGGATACAAAAACAAGACCCATATATATGCTGTCTACAAGAGACCCACTTTAGACCTAGGGACACATACAGACTGAAAGTTAGGGGATGGAAAAAGATATTCCATGCAAATGGAAATCAAAAGAAAGCTGGAGTAACTATACTCATATCAGATAAAATAGACTTTAAAATAAAGAATGTTACAAGAGACAAGGAAGGACACTACATAATGATCCAGGGATCAATCCAAGAAGAAGATATAACAATTATAAATATATATGCACCCAACATAGGAGCACCTCAATACATGAGGCAACTGCTAACAGCTATAAAAGAGGAAATCGACAGTAACACAATAATAGTGGGGGACTTTAACACTTCACTTACACCAATGGACAGATCATCCAAAATGAAAATAAATAAGGAAACAGAAGCTTTAAATGACACAATAGACCAGATAGATTTAATTGATATATATAGGACATTCCATCCAAAAACAGCAGATTACACGTTCTTCTCAAGTGTGCACGGAACATTCTCCAGGATAGATCACATCTTGGGTCACAAATCAAGCCTCAGTAAATTTAAGAAAATTGAAATCATACCAAGCATCTTTTCTGACCACAACGCTATGAGATTAGAAATGAATTACAGGGGAAAAAACGTAAAAAGGACAAACACATGGAGGCTAAACAATACGTTACTAAATAACCAAGAGATCACTGAAGAAATCAAAGAGGAAATAAAAAAATACCTAGAGACAAATGACAATGAAAACACGACGACCCAAAACCTATGGGATGCAGCAAAAGCGGTTCTAAGAGGGAAGTTTATAGCTATACAAGCCTACCTAAAGAAACAAGAAAAATCTCAAGTAAACAATCTAACCTTACACCTAAAGAAAGTAGAGAAAGAAGAACAAACAAAACCCAAAGTTAGCAGAAGGAAAGAAATCATAAAGATCAGAGCAGAAATAAATGAAATAGAAACAAAGAAAACAATAGCAAAGATCAATAAAACTAAAAGTTGGTTCTTTGAGAAGATAAACAAAATTGATAAGCCATTAGCCAGACTCATCAAGAAAAAGAGGGAGAGGACTCAAATCAATAAAATCAGAAATGAAAAAGGAGAAGTTACAATAGACACTGCAGAAATACAAAACATCCTAAGAGACTACTATAAGCAACTTTATGCCAATAAAATGGACAACCTGGAAGAAATGGACAAATTCTTAGAAAGGTATAACCTTCCAAGACTGAATCAGGAAGAAACAGAAAATATGAACAGACCAATCACAAGTAATGAAATTGAAACTGTGATTAAAAATCTTCCAACAAACAAAAGTCCAGGACCAGATGGCTTCACAGGTGAATTCTATCAAACATTTAGAGAAGAGCTAACACCCATCCTTCTCAAACTCTTCCAAAAAATTGCAGAGGAAGGAACACTCCCAAACTCATTCTATGAGGCCACCATCACCCTGATACCAAAACCAGACAAAGACACTACAAAAAAAGAAAATTACAGACCAATATCACTGATGAACATAGATGCAAAAATCCTCAACAAACTACTAGCAAACAGAATCCAACAACACATTAAAAGGATCATACACCACGATCAAGTGGGATTTATCCCAGGGATGCAAGGATTCTTCAATATACGCAAATCAATCAATGTGATACACCATATTAACAAATTGAAGAATAAAAACCATATGATCATCTCAATAGATGCAGAAAAAGCTGTTGACAAAATTCAACACCCATTTCTGATAAAAACTCTCCAGAAAGTGGGCATAGAGGGAACCTACCTCAACATAATAAAGGCCATATATGACAAACCCACAGCAAACGTCATTCTCAATGGTGAAAAACTGAAAGCATTTCCTCTAAGATCAGGAACGAGACAAGGATGTCCACTCTCACCACTATTATTCAACATAGTTCTGGAAGTCCTAGCCACGGCAATCAGAGAAGAAAAAGAAATAAAAGAAATAGAAATTGGAAAAGAGGAAGTAAAACTGTCACTGTTTGCGGATGACATGATACTATACATAGAGAATCCTAAAACTGCCACCAGAAAACTGCTAGAGCTAATTAATGAATATGGTAAAGTTGCAGGATACAAAATTAATGCACAGAAATCTCTTGCATTCCTATACACTAATGATGAAAAATCTGAAAGAGAAATTATGGAAACACTCCCATTTACCATTGCAACAAAAAGAATAAAATACCTAGGAATAAACCTACCTAGGGAGACAAAAGACCTGTATGCAGAAAACTATAAGACACTGATGAAAGAAATTAAAGATGATACCAACAGATGGAGAGATATACCATGTTCTTGGATTGGAAGAATCAACATTGTGAAAATGAGTATACTACCCAAAGCAATCTACAGATTCAATGCAATCCCTATCAAATTACCAATGGCATTTTTTACGGAGCTAGAACAAATCATCTTAAAATTTGTATGGAGACACAAAAGACCCCAAATAGCCAAAGCAGTCTTGAGGCAAAAAAATGGAGCTGGAGGAATCAGACTCCCTGACTTCAGACTATACTACAAAGCTACAGTAATCAAGACAATATGGTACTGGCACAAAAACAGAAACATAGATCAATGGAACAAGATAGAAAGCCCAGAGATTAACCCACGCACCTATGGTCAACTAATCTATGACAAAGGAGGCAAAGATATACAATGGAGAAAAGACAGTCTCTTCAATAAGTGGTGCTGGGAAAACTGGACAGCTACATGTAAAAGAATGAAATTAGAATACTCCCTAACACCATACACAAAAATAAACTCAAAATGGATTAGAGAACTAAATATAAGACTGGACACTATAAAACTCTTAGAGGAAAACATAGGAAGAACACTCTTTGACATAAATCACAGCAAGATCTTTTTTGATCCACCTCCTAGAGTAATGGAAATAAAAACAAAAATAAACAAGTGGGACCTAATGAAACTTCAAAGCTTTTGCACAGCAAAGGAGACCACAAACAAGACGAAAAGACAACCCTCAGAATGGGAGAAAATATTTGCAAATGAATCAATGGACAAAGGATTAATCTCCAAAATATATAAACAGCTCATTCAGCTCAATATCAAAGAAACAAACACCCCAATCCAAAAATGGGCAGAAGACCTAAATAGACATTTCTCCAAAGAAGACATACAGACGGCCATGAAGCACATGAAAAGATGCTCAACATCACTAATTATTAGAGAAATGCAAATCAAAACTACAATGAGGTATCACCTCACTCCTGTTAGAATGGGCATCATCAGAAAATCTACAAACAACAAATGCTGGAGAGGATGTGGAGAAAAGGGAACCCTCTTGCACTGTTGGTGGGAATGTAAATTGATACAGCCACTCTGGAGAACAATATGGAGGTTCCTTAAAAAACTAAAAATAGAATTACCATATGACCCAGCAATCCCACTACTGGGCATATACCCAGAGAAAACCGTAATTCAAAAAGACACATGCACCCGAATGTTCATTGCAGCACTATTTACAATAGCCAGGTCATGGAAGCAACCTAAATGCCCCTCAACAGACGAATGGATAAAGAAGTTGTGGTTCATATATACAATGGAATATTACTCAGCCATAAAAAGGAACGAAATTGAGTCATTTGTTGAGACGTGGATGGATCTAGAGACTGTCATACAGAGTGAAGTAAGTCAGAAAGAGAAAAACAAATATCATATATTAATGCATGTATGTGGAACCTAGAAAAATGGTACAGATGAGCCAGTTTGCAGGGCAGAAGTTGAGACACAGATGTAGAGAATGGACATATGGACACCAAGGGGGGAAAACTGCGGTGAGGTGGGGATGGTGGTGTGCTGAATTGGGCGATTGGGATTGACATGTATACACTGATGTGTACAAAATTGATGCCTAATAAGAACCTGCAGTATAAAAAAACAAACAAAATAACTAATACTAAACTTTCATTGGGTTATTTGTATGGAAATATGTTAATATAAATGTTTCAGACATTACATGGAATTTCTAAAAATCTTATATTTGTATTTGTATGGAAATATGTATGGAAATATGTTAATATAAATGTTTCAGACATTACATGAAATTTCTAAAAATCTTATATGTTCTGGTATAATGTTGTAATAATCCTAGTTATTACTTTAAAATGTATATCTCAGAAATAACTAATTTTCTTGTCAACTGCATTATTATGAACTTTCATCAAATCTTTTACCGTGGTCATGTTTAAGTCTTTTGTCATTTACAGACACTTCTGGGTGTACTCTGATGATTTTGCAAATATGTTCCTATAAAAGGGTTTCATCTTCAAGAAATTCATGGTAAAGACTCTGACAAGTACAGGTTTCTGGTAACTGACTGTACTGCTGAACTGAATGAATAAGCATTTTCAGAACTCTGATGAAAAACTGATGAACTCATAAAAGTGCTAACAAAAGATCAAGATGAAAAAAACAATTAATTACATGGGACTGAGTGAACTGATGAGGATGAGTATAATTTTTGTGACTTTCTGTCTGAATTTAAAAAAAAAAAAAAATCCCACAAGGACTCAGAGGCAAAGAATATACAAATCAATTTTCACTGCAAAGTAAAGGAGCTGTTACAGTGGAGGATTACTGGACTGAATGTCAATATTATGACATAGTATGAGTGTGTTTCATGTTTGGTAATTGCAATCATTGTTGCTTTTGTTGTGGTCATCCATGTACAATGCTTGGTGTCAGTCTATTTATCTCTTGTAAAAATAAAATGCAGTGTGTGTGTGTGAAAAAAAAAAAATCATAACTGAAAGAATTCATTAACAGAAGGCAGACATAAGGAAAATAATCTTATCTTGTTCTAAAACATACTTTATACTGTCTCAAATTGTTATCCCTAAGGCTTTAATTTATGTTGGTTTTAATTATTGATATTTATTCTCATAAATTAAAACCAAAAAACAAAATATTTTTAAAATTTGTGAAAATTAATAAATCTATTACATGTTAAAAAAAAAAAAACACACTAGAGCATGCATTATATTGTCTTCTGTTTAGAGCAAAATGCATTTATTTTACCTGCTATTCCTAACTTTAAGAATATAAACGGAAATATTAACATCAAGTATGTAGATCTTCTGGAGAAAATTTTTTGGAAAGCAAATGCAATAGTGAAGAAGAAGCAAGAGCAAGAGGGAATAGGTAAACATTTTATCTGTCAATTTTATTCAATGTGGATTAAAAACTCTTCCATCTGCTTGTGGCTGTAACAGTTTCCTGGATGCTAGTAAACTTAGTGTTATTACCTAGTAATCTGGTATCACTTGCTTCAGCTAATTAGTAATATCTCATATATATTCAAAGCACACTGCAGTGTATATACTACCATTGGTTGACCCATAACAGGCAAATTTTAAATATTTGGTGGCAAATAAAATGAGTGAATTAAGTATAAAAATTCTTAATTTTTACAAATAATCCTGCAATGTATGCATTTAGCAATCATATACCATATCCCTTTACCCCCATTTTTTTCTTTTAATGATAAGCTAGAGAGTTTTAAGTTTTGGCATTGACCAAGGCATCCTTAATGTTCCCCTCAGGTTGACTAAACTTTATACAGGTTTCTTCCTTTTTTTTTACCATGCAACAAAACCTTTATTAACATTTTTTTTTCTTTATTAACATTTTGAACAGATTCAGCTATTACTGAAACTGATAATTTCTAATCTTAAATTGGGGCAAATGGCTAGAGTGCAGAGTGATGCCATCATTGGGCATTATGAATGCAAGACTGAATAATTAACAGCCACCCCTCAGACGGAGGACCAGGTGCAGTGTTGACTCTTTCTGGATGTTGTAATCAGAAAGAGTGCAGCCATCTTCCAGCTGTTTGCCTGCAAAGATAAGCCTCTGCTGGTCAGGGGGGATGCCTTCTTTATCCTGGATCTTGGCCTTCACATTCTCGATGGTGTCACTGGACTCCACCTCCAGGGTGATGGTCTTGCCTATCAGGGTCTTCACGAAGATCTGCATACCACCCTCAGATGGAGGACCAGGTGCAGGCTAGACTCTTTCTGGGTGTTGTAATCAGAAAGAGTGCAGCCATCTTCCAGCTGTTTGCCTGCAAAGATGAGCCTCTGCTGGTCAGATTATAGGCCCCTGACCTCCCTTTTCTTAGAGCACGTACTTTGGAAAACTTGCAATTGTAAATTCCTTTTCTGCCTTTTGGAGGTGTAAATTTTCTCACAGCCTCTTGCAAATTTTGCATCCTAGGAATGTCTTTCTCACGAATTTGGGAGCTATCCCTTTGAAATATAATTACAAAGAAGGATAGGGTCCCTGTCTCCCAGTCTCTATAGGAAGGTATGAACCTAATTTCTTAAAGTACCAATTAGCAGAGATGGCCTACTCACATTGAACAACCTCCCTTCTCATGTCCTCTAGGACTTTTCCACTAGCTCACATCAGTACTTAAAAACTCTTTGCCTTGAGTTGAGTTCAGTCTTTCTCCCCTATGGCAATAATCTTGACACATATTATAATATTCTTGAATAAAGTCTTCCTTACCATTTTTAACAGGTGTTCAGTACAATTTCTCTTTGACAGTATAGAATTTAAATATAACAAGTTTATCTGTATTAGTCATCCTAACAACTAACATTTAAAAAAAAATCAGTTGATGAAACCATGGTTCATCAGTCTTCAGATTTTCTTAACTCACTCTTCAGATTTTCTTTCTTTTCTTGGTGTAGGCAGTAGATCCCTGTGATGGTTAATTTTATGTGTCTACTTGACTAAGCCATGGGGTGCCCAGACACTTGGTTAAACATTATTCTGGGAATGTCCATCTGTGAGAATGTTTCTGGATGAGATTAATTAATTTTAATTGGTAGACTGAATAAAGCAGATTGCCCTCCCAAATACGGGTGGGCTTCATCCAATCAACTGAAGACTTGAATAGAACGAAAATGTTGAATAAGAGGAAACTCCTCCTGCCTGACTACTTGAATTGGGACTCTAGTCTTTTCCTGCCTTTGGTCTCAACCTGAAACATTCGTTCTCTTGGGTCTCAAACCTGATGGCCCTCAGGCTGGAACTTACATCATCAAATTTCTAGTTCTTAGGTCTTCAGACTCTAGCTGAAATCATGCCATCAGCTCTCTGGGACATTCAGCTTGCTGCAGATCTTGGGAATTTTTAACCTCCATAATCAAATAATCATAAGCCAATTCCTTTAGGTCATGAAAGGTCAGAGGACCAAGTTCCAGCCCTAAGCAGAGAGCAAGGACATTGTTCCAAAACGTTTGAACCCTGTGTTCCAATTTGGCTTTCATAGGACTAAGATATATCCATTTGTTATCCAATATATGTAATGTTGACAATATGTAACCAGAGAGTTCATAGTATCTTTAAGTATTATAAAATGGCTAGAATTTTCATAAAGTGAAGGTACTCAGTAGTTCTCTTCAGATCCTCTTTGATCTCAAAATATAATTAACATGAGAACCATAACTGTGGAATTTAAACATTTTATTGTCATGGAAATTCAGTAACTTGGTATCAATGTAATTCTACAAACTGTAGTCTCTGAATGAATTAAAATCATTCCGACAAAAAATGATTTCTCCATATAATTTCCTCACCTTCAAAAAAAAAAAGAATTCAAACTATATTGCCTCTAGTGGATTCTCTGCCTGAATCACACTTGTGTCTACCAAGGTAAATGGTCAGCTAATTTAAAATTAACATCATTAGTTGAAGGGATGAAGTACTAAATATACTACAGCTCTCTGCTATTCCTTGAGAGTTATTTCTATGTCTAACACAATATTTCTTTTATTCTTTTCAACTGAGAACAGAATATTCAAACCCCTTGCATCTATAAAGGAAGCTTCATAGGAGATGACTCTGCAAATGTTTTGGGGTCCTTTTTACTCTGGAGACAAAGGTAATTATGTCAGTCTAAATCTTGGTGAGTGAAAGGGAAGGTAACAGTAAATATTCACATTACTTATAAATTCCTATGAATCGCCTCTCAATTTTCCTCACTCACACTGATAACCAATGGAAAGCAGGTAGAAACTGGAGGTCAAGAATACAATTAACTTTCCTGCTGAATTTTGGAAACAATTCTTTAATAAATGATGGTAATGATATAAAAAGTTAATGAATGTTGCTGAGAGGGTTGCTTGACTCTGGCCCAAATTGTTGCAAAATTCTCCATGACCCACATTTTAGACCGAAAACTAAATGAAAGAGGAGGATTAATTTTAAATGTTACGTCATTGTGCTGGCCTCCTTTATATTTCTTGCACTCAATTCAGCTGTCAGTTACAAAGTTAGTTTTACCTATTGCCACTTTTTGTCCCAATTCAACATTTTCTGTATTAAAACAATAGAAAAATATTTCAAGCTCAAAAGAATTTTGGTACTTCTGTCATCTTTTAAAGTTAACTATTTTAATTAAGCAATAATGATTGAGACATAAGACACTTTCAGAAAATTAATAGATGCTAGAGAGTGCTGATGCTTTAGGCTAAACCAACAACTATATTCTCTTGGTAAGTACACAGACTTTTAAACCATAATTGCATTTCTGAGATAAAATGAAAAACAAATAATATGGTTCAAGTATTTTTTATTCCTTGTCTTATTTTAATTGCCTAAAATGAAGTTTTTTTTATCATTAAGGAAAAATAAACTTATTTTCATAAAGTATTTTTTTATTTTTAAAACATTTTTATTGAAATACAGTTGATTTACAATGTTGTGTTAGTTTCGGGTGTACAGTAAAGTGATTCAGTTATACATATATATATATATATTTTTTTTTTTACATTCTTTTTCATATCTATTCTTTTACTATGGTGTTCTACTTTATTCTTCAATTCAAATAAAATATATTTGTGCATTTACTTAAAGAAAAATACTGTCCTAAGCATAATAGAGAATGTAAATATTGCACTCTCTTTACTCTTCAAAGGCACACAGCTTTGTGAGGATCTTTTCGGGTAAATGAAACATAAAGCCAACTGATACTAGCATTATTCCAAAGTTACAAAATACAAAGGAAGAATGGTAGCGATTCTTTAATCACATACAGAGGAATCCATAAAAGCCTTTGGAGAAAGACATCCATAAAGGCCTCTGGAGTAGAAGTATAATTTTTCCCTGATCTGTACATCAATTAGGATAGAATTCTTCTGTGGGTTACAGTAACCTCTACTATAGGAACTTAGGTAAATAAGAGGCTTAATTTTTTTCTTGCGTGAGAGTAGTCTGGAAGTAGGTAGTCCAGAAGCAGTATAGCAACTGAAAACTTCCGTGAAGGAACCAAGAGCTTTCTCTCTTTCTGCTCCATCATCCTTAGTGACAACTGCTATGCTACAGATATAACATATATTCCAGGAAGTTGGAAGGAAGAAAAAAGAAAATATGGTACTTGTGTACTTCTACTTATGGCTTATTGGAAAACTGCTGATGTTCTGCCCCATCTAGCAACATAGGCAAATGTATTTTAGTTTTCCAGTCACTGGAGCAGGTAAGAAAAAGATAAAAATAAGGAACTGAAATCTGTGTTGAGTGATCCAACTTATATTACCTATAACAATTCAAATCTTTGACTATATAGAACTACTCAGAATTGGAAAGGAAGTGGTATTACTTTCTGTCTTAGTCATTTCTGGCTTCTATAATAAAAATACCATAGACTAGGTGGCTTAGACAACAAACATTTATTTCTCACAGATCTGATGGGTGGGAAGTCCAGGATCAAGGCACTGGAAAGTCTGGTGTCTGGTGAGGTTTGGCTCCTGGCTTGTAGACAGCTGCCTACTTACTGTGTCTTTACTTGGCAGAGGGGAGAAGTAGTGCAGGGAAAGAGTAAGGAACAGATGAGCATCCAGAGAGAGAGAGGAAGATCTTTCCTGTCCTTATCATAAGAGCACTAATTCTATCATAAGGGCTCCACCCTCATGACCTAATTATCTCCCAAAGACCCCATTTCCAAATACCATCACACTGGGAATTAGGGTTTCAACATATGAATGGAGAGGGGCAAACATGCAGTCCACAATATTCCACCTCTGGATATGCAAAATTCATGTCCTTCTACCATGCCAAATACATTCATTCCATCCAAATATCTCCTAAAGTCTAAATTCATTCCAGCATCAATTCTAAAATCTAAAGTCCAAAGTCTTACCTAAATATCATCTATATCATCTCTTTTTTTCTTAACTAGCCTGGCTAGAGGCTTATACATTTTATTGATCTTTTCAAAGAACCAGCTTTTGGTTTTATTGATTTCCTCTTTCAATTTCACTGATTTCTGCTCTAATTCTTATTATTTCTTTTGTCCTACTTACTTTGGATAAACTTTTCTCTCCTTTTTCTAGCTTCTTAAGGTGGAAACTTAGATTATTGATTTTAGTTCTTTCTTCTTTTCTAATATGTACATTAAACACTATAAATTTTCTTTGAAGTACTGCTTTCTCTGCATCCCACAAATTTTGATAAATTGTGTTTTTATTTTCATTTAGTTCAAATATTTTTAAATTTCTCTTGAGCTTTCTTCTTTCATTCATATGTATTTAGAAGTATCATATTTAATATATATTTATTTTGGATTTATATAGTCATCTTTCTGTTATTGATTTCTATTTCATTCCACTATAGTCTGAGAGCAGACATTGTATGATTTCTATTCTTTTAAATTTGTTAAGGTATGTTTATGACCCAGAATGTGGTCTACCTTGGCGTATATACCATGAGATTTTGCAAAAAATGCATATTCTGTTGTTGTTGGATGAAGTGGTCTATAGGTGTCAATTATATCTAGTTTATTGATGGTGTTGTTGAGTTCAACCACATTCTTATTGATTTTCTACCTGCTGAATCTGTCCATTTCTGAGAGAGGATTGTTGAAGTCTCCAACTATGATAGCAGATTCATCTATTTCTCTTTTCAGGTCTATCAGTTTTTTGCCTCACATAGTGTGATGCTCTGTTAGTCACATACACATTAAGAATTGTTATGTCTTCTTGGAGAACTGACTCCTTTATCATTATGTAATGTTTTTCATTATTTCTGAAAACTTTCCTTACTCTGAAGTCTTCTGTGTCTGAAGTTAAAATAGCTATTCCTGCTTTCTTTTGATTAGTGTTATCATAGTATGTTATCCTCCTTCCAGTTACTTATAATCTATATGTGTCTTTATATTTAAAATGGTTTTCTTGTAGAGAAAATATAGTTGAGTCATGTTTTTAATCCACCCTGACAATCTTCATCATTTAATTGGTACATTTAGACCGTTGACATTTAAACTGATTCTTGATATTATTGGATTAATATCTACCGTATTCGTTAGTATGTTCTATTTGTGGCCCTTGTTCTTTGTTCCTAATTTTGTCTTCTCCTCTTTTTCTGCCTTTTGTGACTTCAAGTAAGCATTTTATATTACTCCATTTTCTATTCTTCCTTAGTGTTGAGGGTTTAGTTAAGCTTCTCCGTGGCATTGCTTCCTTGACATCCATTCTGTTTGGTCAAGCAGCCTGCAGTGACCTTAAACTGACACTAGCCCTTCATGCAAGTATTGTACATGCTCTAAATAACAGCTGCAGAGTCACAAGTAAATGTTAAGTTCCTGATATGATTTCCCCAATAGCCCTTGTGATCAACAGTCTCCTCTGCCTCCCAATACCTTCCCCTTATATACCTCTTATATAAGACCTCCACAGGGCTTACGAAAATACCACTCTTTTGGTTTGAATTGACTAATACAAGCCTTAGTGTGGGAACCCCAAACTGCTCCACTCACATACCCTAATAAAAGCATGTGCCCCAGGTCTGTCTCTCCCTCTGTCTGCACTCTTTCTTGACCTCTCCCTGTGGTCCCTCGAGATTTGCCAGGTACTTCCTCCAAGACCCGTGAGTAATTAATTTCTCTATTTCACTTTCTCTTGCAGTCTATTGTTGAACCATGGCTCACCATCCGGCACCCTGTGCACCACTTGACAAGTGTTAGTTTCGCAGATTCATAACACTTAGCATATCAGTTCTTCCCCCCCCTTTAAGTGGTTGCCCTAGAGTTTTCAATATTCATTTACAACTAATCCAAGTCCACTTTTAAATTATACTATACGATTTCACAGGTAGTGTGAGTACATTATAATAACCAAATAATTTTAATTCCTCCTTCCACCCCTTATATCATTGCTGTCATTCATTTCACTTATATATGTGTATATATACATTTATAATATAAAGTCAAATACATTGTTGCCATTCTTTTGAACAAACTATTATCTCTTAGATCAGTTAAGAATAAGAAAAATAAAAATTTTTATTTTACTTTCACTTATTCCATCTTTGATGTTCTTCCTTTCTCTATGTAGATCTGAGTTTCTGATCTGTATAATTTTCCTTGTCTGTAAAGAACTCCTTTTACCATTTCTTTCAAGGCAGGTTGACCGGCAATGATTTTTGTTTGTCTGAAAAAGTGTTAATTTCTTCACTTTTGAAGGATAATTTTGCAGGGAATGGGATCCTAGGTTGGTGGATTTCTTTTCTCTGAGCACTTTAAGTATTTCACTCCACTTTATTACTGACATGTTTTCTGAGCAGAAGTCAGACATAATTTTTATATTTGTTCCTCTATAAGTGCGGTTTTTTTTTTTCCTCTAACATTTTTCAGGACTTTTTTCTTTGTCTTTGATTTTCTGTAGTGTGAAAATGACATGCCTAGATTTTCTTTATTGGGATTTATCATGCTTGATATTCTCTCAGCTTCCTGGATCTATGGTTTAGTGCCTGGCATTAATTTGGGAAAATTCTCAGTCATTATTGTTTCAAATAGTTCTTTCATCCCTTTTGCTCTTTTTTTCTCCTTCTGCTATTCCCATTATGCATATGTTACACCTTTTGTAGTTGTCCCATAGTCCTTGGATATTCTGTTCTGTGTCTTTCATCTTTGTTCTCTTTGCTTTTTAGTTTTTGAGGATTCTATTGATATATCCTCAGCCTAACCAGTCTATTAATAAACCCATCAAATGTATTCTTCTTCTCTGTTACAGTGTTTTTTATCTAGCATTTGGTTTTGGTTCTTTCATAGAATTTCCATCTTTTAGCTTACATTATCCATCTGTTCTCTTATTTTTTCTCCTTTATCCATTAGAGCCCTTAGCATATTAATCACAGATGTTTTAAATTCCTGGTCTGATAATTCCAACATCTCTGCCATATATGATTCTGACGCTTGCTCTGTCTCTTCAAATTGTGTTTTTGTCTTTTGGTATACCTTATACTTTTTTCTTGATAGCTGGACATGATAGACTAAATAAAAGACACTGCTGTAAATAGGCCTTAATTATGTGGTGGTGAGGTGTGAGTACAGGGGACTTATCCTATATAGTTCTAAGATTAGGTCTCAGTCTTTCAGGAAGCCTATGCCTCTGCTGAGAACTTCAAAAGTGTTTCTCAGTTTCTTCTCCTCACTTAGGTGGAACAGGATGGCTAGTGTGGGCTGGATTTGAGTATTTCCCGTCTTCCCTGTGGAATGCTAGAACCAACTGGAGTTTGGTGTTTCCTTTTCTCAGGTCAGGTTGGCTCTGATAATACCCCAGCAGGTTAGGCTCTGCTTAATTAGTTTCTGCTGAGGGTAGTCCTTATTAAGAACAGAGTTCTCTGGCATAGTTCAAAAGGGTTTCTTTTTCCCTCTCCCATCAGGAAGCAAAAAGGAATTTTTCTCTGATATTTACTGTGGGAATCTGGTTGAGCTCTCTAGGTGAATCTCACAATATTGTGGGACCCCCAAAACTGGGTCCCCTTGGAATTTTTAACTATCAGAGTTGTCTGCACTCAGCCTCCAGCAATGTGTCAATTAGAGTTTAGGTTTTTCCACCCCAGCAATTGTTCCCATGGCAGTTTATGAGTTTCTGCTCCAGAAAGCCATGATTCCCTGTAATCAACTGCCTGTCTCTCCAGTATTGGGGGCAGATGTGTATCCTGTGTTTGTTACTGAATCTAAGCCACCTTTATGGTCTTGCCTATACGTGCTTCCTGCAAGATCCCTCAAGTGGTGGTGTATAACATTCTGGTCCAGTACTTAGGAGACCTGGGGCCAAGGTGAATTCTGCTGCTGATTAACAGAAGATCTGAACATTGTTTCCTTACTTCTCCTAACAGAAATTGTTTACATACATAAAGTACTTTGTGATGTATTATTTGAGTAGTTTTAATGGTAAGCAAAATAATTCCCCCCCTCCAAAGATGCCCATGTCCTAATCCCCAGAACCTGTGAGTATGCTGTTAAGTGGAAAAGGGGAATTAAGGTTAATGACAGAATTCATGTGGCTAATCAGCTGACCCTGAGATGGGGAGAGTATCCTGGTTTATCCAGGTGGGCCCAATGTACACAAAGTTCCTTATAAGGGAGAGAGAGAGCGCGAGGTGAGTCAGTAGCAGAGAGGGAAGAAGGGTGCAAGGAGCCAAGAAATTCGGGCAGCCTCTAGAAGCTGGGAAAGGTAAGGTAACAGATGCTCCCCTAGAGCCACCAAAAGGAGCTCAGGCCTGCAAATAGCTTGATTTTAGCCTCCTGTGACCCCTTTCCAGACTTCTGGTCTCCAGAATTATGATAATAAGCTTGTTTTAAGCCACCAAGTTTGTGGTAATTGGTTACAGCAGCAATAGAAAACGAATACAATTATCATTACAAACCTGTAATGTAGGTATCATTTTGTCTATTTTGTAGATAGGGAATGAGGCTCAGAGTTTAAATGGCATGCTTAAGGAAACTCGACCATTAAATATTGCTTAGGAAATTAACTCGGGTGTTTGGACTCCAAATCCAGTGAACTTTTTATTGTAAAATGAGGAGGTTGGATAACATACTCTCTAAGGTTGTTCCAGCTCTAACATTTACTGATTTAAAGTATCAAATTAAATCTCAGACTAAAATGGGAGGATTTGTTGGTTGTGTATCTTCTTAGTTCTCAGGAGTGTTTCTAAAGCAAAAAGGTTTTGGCCTCATTTTGCTGTATAGCAAAATACGTAGGTTTTTTGTTTTGTTTTGTTTTTTGTTTCCAAATGCAAGCCTTGTAGGCTTTGCTCCTAGCTCTGAAGTTTAGCTGCTTAGGCTCTTTCACATACAGCACTGAAATAGCTTTTTCCTTCTGTGCTGATAGGGATTTACTGACAGTTCACCAAACTGACTTTCTGCTGACTGAAACAGATTTTTGCTTGACCTGTTTCTTGAATGAAATTTGTCTTTTCAGCAATTCAAAACAGTTGAACAGGTAGGCTTAAATTTGGCATCTGTTTTGAAGCATATTACATAAATTTCTTACATACATGGTAACTAATACATGTATTTATATACTGGTATAAATTCCCTTAAAATATTTGTTTTCTTTTCTAAATGTCATTTTTAAGTGCTGGTGTTTTATTTTCAAAATATCATTTAATAGGATTTAGAGACAAGTGTGTAGAAATATGGTCCATAATTCCACTGACCAGATGATTCTCTGTTGACCTCTCAGAAAAAAGGGAATAGTCTGTGCACATACTTAGAAAATATAAACAGACTAGGATGGTGTAAAATGAAAGAAAAAGGGAAGGTTTTTATGTGACTGGTTGGGTTTATGTGCATATCTATTAAATCTGATAAAACTTAATCACCTTCTATAAGCAATGTCACATATTTGTGTAGTATATTATGTAGCCAAACAAGAGAAAGAAAATTCTACATTGAATACTGCTTACCTGATCTGTCATTCCAAAAAACCTAGATCCTGACTCTATCATATGGGGTACATTTTGCATAGGATTTAAGAAGTGGATTTAAAAATTGCATTCAATGAAATTGAACCCAAAACTTTATAAATAAAGCAACAGATGAACTTGAGAATGACTTAACTCAGGAGTGAAATGCACAATTATTATTTGTACATAAAAGAAACTGCAAATGCTATTTTAATTTTCCATCTTTTCTTAGTAAATATGGATGAAATTCTTTGCTGGGGTAATTAAGGGACTTGTTTTAGTGTATTTTCCTTTTTCACTTATTGTCAAAATTCTACTTTGTTCACTGATCTCTTCTATTCCTGTATTTGGCAGCAAAATAATTACTTCTATGTGCCATGGCTCTTATTTTTCACTGTAGAGAATTACTGGCTTCTTCATCAGAAATTGTCTATAGTTTAGACTTATAAAAAAAACCTACTTCAGATACACTGTAATTTGTCACAAGTTGCATACGTGTTCCTGAGGTTTGAGAGCTCTCTACATCCACGTATCTGTTGTGACTATCTGTTAGGTTTCTAGTGAAAGAACACGATATTTGCAGTGCAGTGAAGCCACCGCAGTCTAGTTTGGCAGGAAAAGATCTTCCTCATTGTCTAAAGGAAAGACAGCCACCTAATTGCAAAAATAAAAGTAAATTGTATTATGGAAAGATTTTGTATGCTAGTTTTGAAAATCTCTACTGGTTGTAACACTTCAAGTATTTTTTGTTGATTTGATTTTGGTTTTTATTAGAGTCTATTTTTAAGCTCTTCAGGACTTTTATCAAAAAGACTGGTGCCAGAGTGGGCAAGAATATTAAAGAATGTCTCTGCCGTTAAGGTGCTCTTACATTCATTGGAGCAGTAGATTATATATGAAAAGTTAAATATTAGAATAAAATAGAATTCAGTGGAAACTGCCTAGTGTATGTATAAATAATTTACAAATAAGTCTGTTTTAATCTTTCATTGAAATGCTTAATAGACAAATGTGAAAAGAAATCCTTTTATATGTATGGATTATAAATCATTTGAATCCATGAAATACTACTCATTGAGCATTGTTATATCAGGAACTTTATAAACGTGAACATGATCACAGCAGTGCTATGGTGTGTTACTATTTTTCCTATTTTATAGATCAGGAAACTAAGGAAAAAGTTAAATAACATGTTGAAGACTGTATGGCTAGAAAGTCACATATGGAAATATAACTGGGGGCTTCTGATACCAAAGTATGTGTTTGTTCTTCTGTACTACTGCCTCTAAATGAATTAGAATTGTCTTGTTTTTCTACCCTGATAATAAACTTATTTTATAAAATTAAAAAGATGATAGCAATATTTTATTAGGTGCAAACAGTTCCAAAGCTTATTTGCTACCCAAAGACAGACTATTTGACTTTTAGAAATACCTTCTTCTAGGGCAATAATAATAGCATTCCAAATGATTTTGAGTGAGTAACTTAGCTATGAAAGAGAAACAGTGTTATGGGAAGATCAGTAAATTGTGAAAAATCAAGTGTCTACATAACCATAAGCCATAATTTTTTGCATTAATTCTATAGTTCTTAAAATGTTTTCAAACGATTCTTTTTTCCTAGAGTAAGAATGACTGCCAAGTAATCATTTGTTCATCCTGTAGTCATTTGCTGATAATGGAAAGGAACCATATGTGGTGAGGTTTATTTCTAGTTGAAGTTATTGTGTGCTTTTGTACAAGGTTATGAATTGCCATTCAATCAAATACATCATTCTTAGAATTTATTTGTGACAGAAATGTGGCACAAACTATTAATTAACTCCTCACCCAGTGTGAGAACATTATGTACTAAAATCAATAAATTGAACCCCAAAAGAGCCCATGCTGAAAGATTTATAACATGAATAAAAATATATTAGATTTTAAAACCAATTTTACAGAGAAGTAATTTAATGATAGTGATTTAAGGAGACGTATTTTAAATGAATGGGCACAATTTAGAATCTAGGTTAAATTGGTTTAAAGGGCTTAAATTTTGAGTATCTCTTATGACATCTTCCAATATTAAAGCTGATTTAACTGTCATGTATACAAATTATTTGTGGGTGTGCATGTGCATGTGTGAATATATGTGCATATGTAATCTCAGCATAGTGAATTACCAATTCATACAATTTTATTTTAGTCTACATTGAAATATTTCTTCATATGTTTATCAATGTTTCAATTGTTGGGAAAAATGGATTCCTTTGGATACACATTTATGCTGGTTGACAGTTATATTATAATGGTTTTTTGTCAGTGATGTGTAGTGAGGTAAAGGGTTTGCAATGGGGATGTAATTTCAATGTGAAATTAGGTAAGATTTTTTAGTCTTTGAGCAAAAAGAGGGAACCAAGTTTAAGCTGGTGATCCATCCAGACTTAATTGACTAGTATGTCACGTGCATTTTATATTTACAGTATTTCATTCATTCTAAGTCACATTTTTAGTTCACATTTTTCACCTCTGAAATGAGGATGCATCATACAGTTGACAGTATTTTACAATTATTGACCAGAAAGCAGTTGCAGTGTAATTGTTTTTACTGTGCATGTGGGGACTTGGTCACAGATGTTTGTTTCCAAAACAATTGAGTATATGCATTGTGCTACTGTAAATGTTGAATTTGACATTTAAATGTCAAATAATTTAAAGATAATTTGAGAAAGAAATGAGTACAGTTGTTGCCTGAAAACCTTCCATTGATAAATTATAGTGATATTAAAAATTATTAAAGTATATAGACTTGAAAATGGTATTTAGAAACTAAGGTCTGATCCAAGGTATTGCCTATTGCTAATGGTGTGCCATTATCTTTACCCAACAGTGAGGTATCTGGCTCTCATTATCTACAATATATTTATTGTCTGTTCAACCCTAGGGTCGAAGAATTGTTAACCCATACCCTGCGAGAAACAAATTTACCAACTAAATTCATTGTTGCTATACCCTCATTTTGTCTTTCGCTTTATAGCTAAAATACTGTTTCTGAAAGTTAGTTCAGCTATTAACTATCTCTTCAGAGAGATTTAAAGAATAAGAAAGACTCGATTCCCCAGTTGCTGGTTTAAGAGTGGAGAAAGGAGGGCAACAGAAGGAATATAAACTGCCTCTACAAGCCAAAATCAACTCTGGCTGACAGCCAGGAAGGAAATGGGACCTGAATTCAGAAAACCACCTAAATAAGGTTAAGAGTAGACTTTCTCAAAACCTCCAGTAAGGAAAGCAGCTCTGCCAACATCTTGATTTCAACCTGTGAAATCTGGAGCAGAAAAAATCAGTGGAGCCAACTTGGATTTCTGCTCCTCTATTGTCTCCAAGATTGGCTCGGCTGATTTTCTGTTTTTTTTGTAAATTTTATTTATTTTTGGCTGTGTTGGGTCTTTGTTGCTGCGCATGGGCTTTTCTCTATTTGCAGTGAGTGGGGGCTACTCTTTGTTGAGGTGCACAGGCTTCTCATTGCTGTGTCTTCTCTTGTTGCAGAGCACGGGGCTCTAGGCATGCGGGCTGCAGTAGTTGAGGCATGTGGGCTCAGTACTTGAGGCGTGTGGGCTCTAGGGCACACAGGCTTCAGTAGTTGTGGCACGCAGGCTCAGTAATTGTGGCTCATAGGCTCTAGAGAACAGGATCAGTAGTTGTGGCACATGGGCTCAGTTGCTCCACGGCATATGGAATCCTCCCAGACCAGGGATCGAACCCGTGTCCCCTGCATTGGCAGGCAGACTCTCAACCACTGCGCCATCAAGGAAGTCCCTTGGCTGATTTTCCGTAGAGGAGTGAGATGATAAACTTTTGTTTTAGGTCAGTCGGTTTGTGGTAATATTTCATAGCAGAAATAGAAAATGAATATGGTATCCTACCCAATTATTCATAACCTCTATCCTGAAAAAAGATCAGACAAACACAAAATATCCGACCTTAACTCTTCAAAGGTATCAAAGGCATGAAATACTAGGAAGGACTGAGGAACTATAACACACTGAAGAGGATTATTACAGTGACAGTGGCAACTCAATGCAATGGGAGTCCCCTGATTTGATCTGAAACAGAAAGAGACATTCATGGGAAAACTGGTGAAATTCAATAAAGTTTGCAGTTTGGTTGATAGTATTCTACCGATATTAATTTCTAAGTTTTGAGAATTATACTATGGTTATACGCCATAACTTTGGGAAGAGCCGGGTGAAATTACATGGAAATGCTCAGTGCTACTTTGAAACTCGTTTCTAAGTCTAAAATTGCTTTAAAATAAAGAAATTATGCAAATGGAGGTCATCATCTTGGAAGGAAATCTTGGAGACAATAGAAGAGCAGGTTGAGAAAAGCTGCTCAGTGTGCTTTATGACAGAAAATGTCTAGGAAAATGAGCATTGACAATGACAAGTTAAAAAAATAACTCAGGAGAGTTGGACTCTGAGTATGAAGATGATTTAAGAATAATCAATTTGCTTAGCTCTTTATCACTATGTATACATAAAAATATACAGTAAATATTTATGATTAAATTACTTTTAAAAAGAACTCTAAGTATGAAATAAGTGATCAGAAAGTATTGTGTCATAGCTTAATTTGCCACATGTACTCTGGTATAGTGGAATGAGGGCATTTTGCAATTGATGTGATAAAAATACATCTTTGTATCACTTAACTCTTGTATCAAACATGAATTGAAATATTACCATTATTCCTATTTATAAAGGAGGAAGCTGAAGTTCAGTGGTATTAATTTGCCCAAACTCATAGTGTTAATAAGAGGCAGAGCTGAAATTTAAAGCCGCTCTGTCAGACTTAACAGCCTATACTCTTTATGCAAAATATACTACCTCCCATAGCAAATGAAAGATTATGCAACAGGGCAGAAACTTGGCCCTGGACTCAGAATATTACTGTTCTAACCCTTTAGGCTGGCGCGTCTGACATGTAGCATATTCAGTAGGAACTAATTCTATAAATGAAATAATCAAGCTTATTTAGAACTGAGAAATGTTGAAATTTAGAAGATAATTACGTGAATTTACTCATTTAGATGTTAACTGCATTCTGAGGCACAAAGTAGCCATAAATTTGAGGGTGGTTTCATTTTCTTTAGATCAAATGAGTGAAACATACACTATTCTGAATGATTTTTAATTATATTAAAATTATAAATTTTAGCCTATTAGACATAGTGAAAACAGGGGTGACAGTGGTGAATATTTCCCTTTAGAAGCTCCCATAGTTTCTGACCCTGAAACACATAACAGCAAATTAACAAATATAAAGCACTAGGCATCATTGTGGGCTTTTCAAAGGTACTTGCTAATTTTTGAGAAAGAATCATAGAAGAGCAAACAAGGGGTTTAATTTCTAGACCATATTTCATCCTTTATGTCATGCCAGTCAAAATATTTCTGTTTATTTCACAGCTTTCCCAAATGAAATGTTTTAGAATTGACCTTTACTTTCAACACTGTGTTTTGAAAATTTAAATAGCCACAAAGCTGAATAAGAATGGAAAAAAAAGATGTGGAAGTCCTCAATTTAGGGAACTATCCACATACACACACTTCTTTGATACTTTTGAAATCAGGTTACTCAAATGAGTCAGACTAATTTGGGTTCTTTACCCCTATTACCAGAAACTAGATACTTAAGCAAATTCTTATTTTTGGTATTTTTCAAGGTAATAATCTGTTTATGATATATTCAAGATGTTAAAAAAAAACCTACATAAACTTAAAACCACTCCAGATTTTATTGCACAGAAATAATCATTAATATTAAACATTTCAGATGTAGATTTTTATATATGGAACTAGTTGGTTATGAAGATAATATTTAGAGTTATATTTTTTAAAATGGACTTTCACATGTACTATTTAAATGTTCTTATTCTATTTTTCTTTAAGTAAAAAATACAGAGGTAAAATTTTAGTAATTCCTAATCTCCTTATAAATTTTCACAAAAATGAAACATTAAAAAAAAACTCTCTACTTACTTTAGGCTTAAGTTGTTCATCTTTCTCTAAGTTCCTAAGGTGGAAATTTGCATGATGAGTTTTATATCTTTCTTCTTTTCTAATATACTAATGATATAGTTTTTTCTCTAAGCACTCCTTTCTCAGCATCCCACAAGTTATAAGTTGTGTTTTCATTTTCATTTACCTCAAAATATTTTAAAATTTGTCTTGAGATTTCTTCTTTGACTCATGTGCTATTTAGAAGTGCATTGTTTAATCTCCACATATTTAGGGAATTTCATCTTTCTGTAATTGATTTCTAGTTTAAATCCATTGTAGTATTCTATTATTTTAAATTTGTTAAAGTGTGTTATGTGGTCCAGAATGTGGTTTATTTGGGTGAATGTTTCATGTGAGCTTGAGAAAAATGTGCATTCTGCTGAAGTCATCTACAAATCCATTATATCTAGTTGATTGAAAGTGTTAAGTTCAGCTGTGTCCTTACTGATTTTCTGCCTGCTGAATCTGTCCATTTCTGAGAGAGGAGTGTTAAAGTCTCCAACTATGACAGTGGATTCATCTATTTCTCCTTTGGAGTTCTATCAGTTTTTGTTCCACAAAGTTTGGTACTGTTGATAGGTGCATACATGTTAGGAATTGTTATGTCTTTGGAAGAACTGACCCCTTTTTCATTACGTAATGTCCTTCTTTAGCCCTGATAACTTGCTTTGAAATCTGCTCTGTTGGAAATTAATATAGCTACTCCTGCTTTCTTTTAATTAGTGTTAGTGTGGTGTATCTTTCTTCATTTACTTTTAATCTATCCATATTTTTATATTTAAAATGAGTTTCTTATAGATCTAATTTTAAAAACTTCAAAGGTAAAGGTGTTGGAAATATTTAGGAACTAATAGGAGAGCTGAAAAATAAAAATTAGAACAGAAATCCATGAAGTTGAAAATAGGAAATCAATAGAGAAAGTCAATGAAACCAAAAGCTAGTTCTTTAGAAAGATAAGTAATATCAATAAGCCTCTAGCCAGGCTAAGAAAAAAGAGAAGGCAAAAAATATTAATATCAGAAACAAAAGAGGGGGCATCATTACAGATCCCATGGACATTAAAACAATAATAAAAGAATACTATGAACAACTCTATGCCCACAAATTTTATAGCCTAGATAAATTGGTCCACTCCTTTGAAAGATGAAAACTGCCAAAATCACACTTACAAAACTAAACATACTCTTACCATATAATCCAGCAATTATACTTCTTGGTACTTAAAGGAGTTGAAAAGATATGTCCACATAAAATTATGCACACAGATGATTATAGCAATTTTATTCATAATTGCCAAAACTTAGAATCAATGAAGATGTTCTCCAGTAGGTGAATGGATAAACTCTGATACATCCATACAATTGTATACCATTCAGCAACTGAAAAGAAATGAGCTTTCAAGCCATGAAAAGACATAATAGAACCTTAAACGCATATGGCTAAAGGAAAGAAGCTAATCTGCAAAGGCTACACACTGCATGATTCCAGCTATATAACATTCCAGAAAAGGCAAAACTGTGGAGACAATAAAAAGATCAGTGGTTGCCACAGGGTAGGTGTTGGGATTGGAGATGAATAGGTGGATATGTCATTAGACATTTGTCTAAACCGATAGAATTCTTCAGAATATTTTTAGGGTTTATCTTCCACTTTCTGAGGCTTATGTGTCTTACAAAGGTTTCCAGCAAGCTAGTCATTTCTTGTTCATCTGCCCTGATTAGCAAAATATCAATATGATGTTCTGCATGATGTTTGGACCATCCAGATCTCTTCAAACATTATGACAGAGGGTGGGAGAGTTGACATGGTTCTGGGGCAGAAATGTAAATGTAGATTGTTGTCTCTTGATAATAATTCTGATGGAAATTTAAAAACTTATTGGCCAAATTAAAAAAAAAGCATAAAACAAAAAACTCTCTAATATTAAAAATGAGATTATGCAATAAATTAAGAGGTTGCAGTATTATTTATAATAGCAAAGATATGGAAGCAACCTAAGTGTCCATCAACAGACAAATGGATAAAGATGTGGAATATATATAATGAACTATTAGTCATAAAAATATTTAAAATTTGTCATTTGCAACACCATGGAGGGTATCCTGATTAGTGAAATATGTCAGACACCAAGACAAATGCTGTATGTTATCACTCATATGTGAAATTAAAAAAAATAAAACAAACGAATATTAAAAAACAGACTCACAGATATAGAGAACAAACTAGTGGTTATCAGTGGGGAGAGGGAAGTGGGTAGAGGCAAGATATAGGGGTTGGGGATTAAGAGGTACAAACTACTATATACAAAATAAGTTACAAGGATATATTGTACAGCACAGGGAATATAGCCATTATCTTGGAGTAACTTTAAATGGAGTATAATCTATACAAACATTAAATGGTGTTGTACAACTAAAACTAATAATATTGTAAATCGACTGTACTTTAATAAAAAAATACCTATTTGAAATAAAAACAAACTAAATTGCTCTTTTGTTGAAAATGTCCAATTAAAAAAATCTGGCAATAAATTTAGAAGTAGTTTAGTTCTTACATTTAAAGAGTTGGTTTTCAATCACTTCCTGAAATGGAGTGGGTACTTAGAATTTCCTACTGACGCTGCTTGCTAAGGCTTTTGACTTTGTATGCTTTGAAGTTGTTATGGATAAATCTGACTAGACCATGTTCTTCCTGTATTGTTATTAACTGACTGGAGGATTATGTTTCCTAGAAGCCCAGGGTTGTCTGCCTTTGGCTTTATATCCGTATTTATTTTATCACAAATACTTCTTTGTGGCCATTTGCAACCAGCTGACCTCCAAGGCCCCGATTGCTTTTCTTTGGTAGTTGATCATTGGACTTATTCTTCTATAAGTAGCTAGTGGGTTTTTAAAAGCAGGTTCATATACTTTTCTTTGAATATTTTAACTGATTATTTTGCTAATATTATACACCCTCATTTAATTTCAGTTTTACAAATGGCAAACTAGAAATTCTGGCATAAGAGAAGAATTATGCAGAAAGTTAATGCTGAAAGTTAGGGAGATTGAACATTTTTTCCCAAAAGAGAGTCTATGAAATAGATCCCCATATTCCTTCTATAGCTGAAGTCTCTATTACAACACTAAGCCTGCAAGAAAAGGCTGACATGGTGAACAGAAAAACCACTGAGCTGGGCAGCTCAGAGAACCAAAAACCCAAACTTTCCCCTTGACAGCAGTAAGTCCACCCTGGGTTACAATTCAGCTGAATTATTTGTGCATGTTGTCTCCCTCTGTCTGGAACAATTTATTCTCTTTATGGGAAAGGGGAAATTATCCAAAATACATTGTCTCCAATGTATGTGATTAATTGACATTAGCCAATGTGTGCAAGCATAATAGGAGAAAGACAGGTTAGAAGAGCCTGCCAGAGAGGGATGCAGAGTATGCTCCCTCAGGATTAACTCAGCAGTTAATCAAACAGTTCTTTACTTGCCACTCAGGTTTTCTGCAAAAGAAGTAAAGTGGAAAATCAGTAAACAAGACATTGGAAGCCCTTTCACCTGCCCTGGAACAAGTATCAAACATTTGTCTTTCATCAAGGTACAACTTTAGGTTTCTTCTCTTATGTGTGCTAGGTTTCCTCAACACCCTTTTCTAATGAAAGCTGTAGAAAGAGACTCCCCACCCAAAGAGGTGTTTTTCCTTTATTGTTGATGGTGGTGGTGCTGGTGGTGGTGATAGTTTTATTTCTAAATATAGAAGTTGCTATATCTGTTTCATCATGACTATCTATAAAAGTAGAAACAGCATGAGTCAACCAGGGATTATCTAGTCACCAAGAGTAAAAATCTGTATTTCTTTTCCTTCGCCTACCACAAGGTTTCCTTGTGTTGCTTATTTCCAAGAAAATGGTAGGAGGCTTTCATGAGAAGACAAGTCACTGTAGAGATTCAAATGGACATGACAGTGATTTTAAATTTAATTTACCCAATCTGACGTTATTGGTATTTCCTGTTATATCTAAGGACCTTTCTAATTGCAAATGTTGTTTCATTCAAAGAATCTGCCCAGTTGACACTGATGTTAATGGGTCATATTGCTGAATTTCTCTGAAAATATTATTTCTTCAGAATTGTTTCTGTGTGGTCAGACCTTTAGATGTTCTACTTCTCTAGCTGTACAATGAAACAATCCTCAGTAGCTGACTGGTTCCCCTCTCTTTAGATAGCTTGGTATAAGAAGCCCATCAGCTTTCTTACCACAATGAATTAGTCATTTATGCTGACTCTCCAATATGACATGTGGGGCCTATTCAACTATGGTAACATTATTGAAACTTCAGTTATGAAACTTAATTTCCAAAAATCTAATGGTTTCCTTTTCCCTCATGACATAGATTTTGCAAGATTATCTTTCAAGATAGATGATCCTTGGATCTAATGCAAAGATCCTGAACTTCTCTGATCATTATAAATTCTATTTTTTTATGAATGTAACTTAAAATATTCAGTATCTTTGTTTTTGAGACATAGAACTTTCTGCTACAAATAGGGATTTATCAACTTTGGCAATTACTATTATGTCAGTGGGTATTTTATGACTTGCTTGGCAAATTACAGACCATCTCTTTTTAGGTACTCAATAATATCAAAATTATATTTTAGCACTTACATTCCTTTTGTCAAGATGCATACACATTGTTAGATGTCTAGTGTTAATTTTTTAATCTTTCTCTTTTTTATTATATCTATATCTGTTAATTGATATTATTTCAGGAAATCTGAATTCTAGAACCATAATAAATCTCTCTCTCGAAATATATATGTTCTTGGATGGTAACCTTATTTTTCAAGGGATTACTCTGATCAAATTATAAGATTCTTTAAAGATACTTAAATTGTAGTTGATGGGAGAATTCTTAGCATCATCTTAAAGTCGATATCTGATATCTAATTGACAGATTTCATTTCTTTCTTGTACTCGATTCTGTGTTTCCCTGAAATATTAATAAGCTCACCAGGATGCATTGAAGAATGCAATTGAATGAGGAACTTTCTAGCATAATAGGCAATTTCCTTTTGATAGAGGCTTGCCCCCTACTGCATATGGATATATCACAGGGAGACTGAAACAGCTCTCTTTGTTCCATGCTTAGCATTAAGATCTAAAACTAAATAACTTACTAATTTTATATCATTAAAGTAATTAAAATTTTATTACTTTCATAATTTGTGTATGAAACATCATTGACATTCTTGTATTAATTCACTTATTTTCTTAGATATTTGCAATAAAGATGACACAGGATTGTAGTTACTTGATCAGGAATTGCTATAACAGCTGAATACACTGAGATGGGCTTCACAAAACCTTTCTAATTTTTTCACTACTGTGTGTGTGTGTTTCATCTTTGGAAATTTAAAAATATTAAGCTATTTCAATTTGGCAGCCTAATATCAATGGAAAATCAATTAATAAAATGAAAAAGTATATTGACTTTATATATTTCTCTCTAGTTCTATATTTGATTAAGTTTCTGTGTTTAATATAGAAATATATTTAGTAAATTAAGAGAAGTACTATGTCTATTATTGAAACAAATATGATAATTAGACCAAAGGTATTACTCATGACTAAGTAGAAGGAAAACTTGTAATTCAATGAGGCAATCAGATAACAATTTTATGGGATATCTTAGCTGCAGTGCTCTTTATCAACTAATTTTCCATGTAAATCAACTGACACATAAAGAGATATAGAGGCAATAAAATGATGAGTTTTTGGCCAAAATAAATTTCTTCACAATTACATTGTAATTTTATTAATATGTATTATTTTGGTCTCAGTGATTTCACATGATTGTGATTTGAAAAATCACGCAAAAATATTGGTTGACTTGGAAATGGGAGTGTTGGCATAGAAATCTCTGAAGGTAAGAAGCTGCTAAATTTCTAACACAAGCTAGCATGTATTTTCTATGTATTTTAGCTTAATACAGAAGTTCCTTCAGAAGTCCTTTTTCTAAGTAGATAGTAAATCAGATATGACATTCTCTTGAATAAAGTGTTAAATGTTGTATATTAATATTTTAAATTGAAAAATGACAGTTGTTAAGTATTGACAGGATTGAAAGCCAAATTTTTAACATTAATCACATACTGATCTACCATTTGCAATCTAAGATCATCTATTTCACTTCTACATAGTACAAAAAAGGAGGTGGATTGCTATTTGGGCACAGTGCACTAAATACACAATTTGAAGAAAAACATATCAAACGCTGTGCAAATTTTGTGGGTGTTAGAACGAAAACAGGGTCAGCTTCTTAAGCAAACTTGTATTATAATTGAAATTTATTTTCAATTAATGATTTACAGGAAATTACAAAGTTGAAAGATGCCATGTTTTCTTCACCCAATTTCCACAGTGGTTTTATCTTGTGTAACTATAGTACAATATCAAAACTAGGAAACTGACACTAGTGCAATGCGTGTGTATAATTCTATGCCATTTTATCACATACATAGATTCCTGTTACCACCACCGCCATCACTATACAGAACTATTCTATCACTGCAAAGATCAACTGGTGTCTATGTTTTTCAACTAAGTGTAGAGACCTTACTTTAATCCTGTTATCCACTTCTTTTAGTATTATAATTGTCAAATATTTCCACTACACACATATTCTGTGTCCACACATATATTAAAGTCCACATCAGACGATGTTACACTTTTTTCTTTGAACATCAAACATAATTTAGGAAAGTTAAAAAAAGGAGTTTATTACATTACCTGTATTTTTGATTTTATTCTTTTCAGATATTCATCCTTAAATCTAATACTTCTATGACATTTGTCTAACACTTTTAGAAAGAAACAGTTTTTAGGGGTATAGCCAGTTATTCCCAAATAAAGCTAGAACAAGAGATACTGACTACTCATTATGTTAGCGTTTCCCAATATGCCCATTTCTGCTTAAGGAAAAAGATCAAGCATATCCTTCAGTAGTGGAATTGGAGTTTAGGGTAGTTTAATAATACATGGAAAAAGAAAGAAAATTGGAGTGAAGAGAATAGCATAGAAATCCTTTGCAACAGGGCAAACTTCAATCATACTGTATGACTTGGACTGATTAATATTACCATGATATTATTGTCTTATGGAATAAAATCAACTGACCAGTTATTGAAGCTAGCACATGAAAATCAGGGTGATAACCAATTAACTTATTCAATAAATCTCATTACAATTTATTCACTTCTTTTCAAATTTTTCTTTACTCTTATGGGGTATACTTAGGGGTATTCTGTAGGATTTAATATAGGATTTTGAGAAATGCATTTTAAGAGTACAAGGTTGATTTATAAGGGACATAACTATTTTTGAGAAGGAAATATTTTCCCCTGTGCTATATTCTTTTGTGAAAAGTCATCCATCAGATTAATAAATGCTGTTTCTTTCCAAGAAAAGTATTTTTGAATAGTTCTTATATTCACATATTTCACAAATAAAAGTGCATTATGAAGTAAAAAGTAAATTCTCCCTTGTACCTTCTCCTATATCCAACTAGGATATAATTGTCTAAACCATAAGTGATTTATTATTTACTTTTACTTATTACCATTATTACTATTACTAGTATCTTCTTGCATTTCTATGGAAATACAGACATAGATTCTTATTTTTCACTGTTTATACACCATTTTTTTTCTTCTTGGAGATGCACATGTATCATTAATAAGTTCCTTATAGATAATTTTTTATGGTTTTCTATATTTTTCTAAGACAAACAATTATGCAAGAAACAACATTGTATAAATGTCACCTTACATAAGTGATATACCTATGGATATATAGATAAAGGTAAATTTCTGGTAATGTAACTGCCAGGTATAACAAGGGGACATGTATCATTTTATAATGCCATCAGTAATCCTTTAGGCCACCCTTTCTACACATCCCTGACAAATGAGTTTGTTGTAGACCTTTTCAACTTTTTGAAATTCAATTTTTAACAGAATTTTCCAATCTGTTAGGTTTAATAAAAGGCTTCTTGCTGTAGCTTTGATTGAAATTTTACTTTGTATACATGAGATCATATATTTTTATATACTGCAAATATTTTTCACCTAGTTTGTTGTGTTCTGACATGGTTTGTAGTGGTTTTCCCCTTGTTTAGAAGTTGTCATTTCCCTTGTAGTTGAATTTTCTTAATCTTTTTTTTAAATGGCTTTTGGTAACTGCATTATTGTTCAGATGACTTGTAACACTCCATCTCTCATTTTTCTCCATAGCAGTTGTCACTTTCTAGTGTATAATTAATATACAGTTAATTTACTTATTATATGGATTATGTTTCCCTCATAAGATCCTAAATGTCATGAGCACAGAGATTTTATTTCACTACTATATTTTCTGCACCTGGAATAGTGCCTGGCATAGAGTGATTGTTCTATAAACACTTGTTGAATGAATGAATGAATGTAGGTTTTCTTGATCAGAACTTTTTAAAGAGTAATTCAATAATAGTCTAGAGACTGGATTAGGGTTGGAAGGCCAGGTGAGTACTATTGTCCTTGTTCTTTGGGTCATCCAGTTGAAAAATAACTAGGAAAGTTCTAATTAAAGATCAATGATCAGGAGCTAAGTAGTGAATGTGTGTCATACCCATGAACTGTCTGTCATAGGAGAAAAAAAAAAGATTCATTGTTCATTCTTTGAGAGATAATCAAATGGCTGATTTCTATAAATTACATATACAACATCTTTTTCTGTACTTTCTAGAGAGGAGTACTTGAATTACCAGTGGAAGCCATATAAAGGCCCTAATTTTCCTTCAGTGGCTGTGCCTATGCAATATCACCTTATTTTAGATGTGAAAAACCATGACACTTTTAGAGCACCTTAGAGACTACTGAATTAAGGAAAAAACTGAGATCATGAAAAATTTCCAAAAGAGAATAGAGATAAGATAGAAAAGAGCTGCAAAAGAATAAGTTAGCAGTTTTCATTCCCTCAAAGGACAGGATTTGAAAATATTTGAAAAGAGACAAACTAGGAATATGAACATGAGTAAGGGCTTAAAAGTGAAGCTAAAATACTTAAAGGTTGTTTTGATATGGGTAGGAAGTAAAACATGGATTTGCATGACTTTTGTTGGTGAGACCATGATCAAAGAACTTATTTGTTAAGGGGCTGGTTAATGGTGATTTGTGGGTTTCTCTTTGCAATTGGCACTGGAAAAGTATTGAAGAAATATGATACCCAAAGTATAAAGGCAAGCTCCTTGCCATTTTAGTTATGTTATTTAGAGATAGCCAACAGGGTGACAAGTTTCTTTACCTTTATTCTAAGCCATTCATGTTCTTGAAAATGGAAACTTAAAGAATATGTTTGAATCTCTTAGGTGTGAAGGGCCCACATAGCCACATTGAGAAAGGCATTTGCTGAAGAAATAAAAAGTTTGTAGCAAAATTAAGACGTGAGATGTTATGGGCTGAATTGTGTCCCACCAAAATTCAGGTGTTGAAGTCTTAAGCCCCAGTTTCTCAGAACTTGACCTTATTTGGAAATAGGGTCCTTGCAGATGTAAATAGTTCAGTATAGCTCATACTGGAGTAAGGAGGGCCCCTCATCCAATATGAGTGGTCTTGTTAAAAAAAAGGGAGATCCGGACACAGAGGTAGACACGCATACAGAGAAGAAGACATAAATAGGCAAGGAAAAGACAGACGTCTACAAGCCAAGAGAGAGAGCAGGAAGAGATTCTTTTCTCACAGGCTTCAGAAGGAATAAACCCTGTTGACATTTTGATTTTGGACTTCTAACCTCCAAACCTTAAGAAAATAAATTTCTGTTGTTTAAGGCACTCAATTTGTAGTATGTTGTTAGAGCCTTTTAATTTACACAACAAAATTGTTCTAAGTTTTAAAGAAATACAAGTTTTCACTAAAGAATAAATATCACTTTATCTGGCATAGGTCTCCAAAAAACTATTCTTATTTTTAATATTGGTCTGTTTTTCTTCTGGGCCATTTTCTTACTCTTTTTATGCCTACCAGCAGATTTTTTATTTTTCTAAGGAATATTTAGGTAAAAGCCCTTTTAATAAAAATCCACTTTCAGTGAGATGTTTCTTTTAATCAGTTTCTAGCCTCCTTTAAGAGTCAAGCAAAAAAAAAAAAAAAAACAAAAGAGTCAAGCTATTCCTAATGAACATGGCAATTAATGCATTGCACAGGTACAGGTTTGTGTCATGTAAAATACAGTACTTCTCTGGCTTTGGTGTCTACAATTGTTGACAATAATGTCATTTGAACTTTAAATAAAACAATTTCTAGCCAGTTTCTACAAGCTACAGAAGATTTGGGGAGCTTGGTGCATTTTGCTACTCCAGGGACATTTCAAATAGAATACAAGTAACTCAATTGATCGAGGTCAGAGAAGCAGGTTAATCAGTTTGATCTGTTTTCTTTAAACTTCTTTTTTATTAAAATGTTAATGTTTATTTCCAAATTTTCAAAAAAAGAAATAGCAGAGTTCACTAATAATATAAGCAAAATGCTAAAATGCACTGAGAATGCTCTTAGTTGTCAAGGAATAACACTCTGGTTTTTCTCCTATTTATCACACAGTGTCATTCTGGGTATGGGTTTATGACAAACTGGCTCAGTACTTTAAAAAGTACTGAATTTTCAAATAAATGACTGAAGCACTGTTCCATATTAAATATCTCTAAAGTGCTTCTACATTTACACATCAAAAGATAGATGTCCCACCCTCCATTGTTCTTGGCTCTGCTAAATGGAAAATAATCTATGTGATTTGTAAAACAAGGTTTTAACCAACACAGTTCTTGTTCATCATTTTAGGATAAAAATTAACTGGTGGCAAATCTTATAGAAAATCATTATTTTTCAACCAAATCAATTTTTGTTGAAAATTTACAGCTGTCCATAGATGTAGCTTGTTTCGTACTTCTATTCACCTGTACTACTAGAATGGTAATAGATTTGTAAGTATTAACTTTAAATAACAATAATTAAAATATTTAACTTAAACTACTTATTAATCAAGAAAAAATATACTGGAGACTAGGTTTTACCTGAATTAGTATTGTCTAGATAGGAAAATCACTACTACTAAATAGCTAATCTGTACGTGTTCATGTGTCAAATACTCTAATCCCAACTACAGCTCTCTAAGAGGAAATACCATTAGTATTCACTTTTTACAGATGCGAAAACTGAAGCATGGCCAGTTGAGTTGAAGAGATAAGAAACAAAATGTGATATAATACAAATAATATAAGTAAATAAAGAGTATTTAATCATGCTAAGGACAGAAATCATTTTGGCCTAAGAAAGTAGAAAATGAATTCATAGAGTAGGCAATGTTTGAACTCAGCTTTGACATAAAAGTGGAAAGTTTACAAGAGAAGAAAAAATTTGTCGGAGGGGGAAAAATACAAGATGACCAAAAATAGCTTATCTGTTCTGTTCAAGACATTTTGGTGGAAAAGAGCAACAGCCTACTAAAGCTAGCTCAAATAGAGGAAGGCTTATTTTAAAAAGGCAAAAAAATCTCAGTGAAGATTACATTCAGAAAGTGTCATGAATTAAGGTAGTCTGTTCATATTTCTCTGTCCACCTGCCTCTGTCTCTGATTGTCCTCAGTGACTAAACTTCTCGTTCTAAGCCTGCATCTCTTTTGACTGACTTCTTCCTGTTATTTTCTCTGTAGACATATAGCCGATAGCCGATGGCTTTCTAGCCCCAGAACCTGGATGACTTCCTAGCTGAGTTCTCCATGGATTACTACGTTTATTCCTCAGTGTACAAATTTCAAGTTGTCAGTAGTGAAACCTGATTGCCCCAACTCACCTTTTCATACCAGAGCACACATTGTCTCTAGTCCATTCAGATATAACCAGAAGAGTGAAGTATGACCCATTCTATTGTCAGCATCTATAAACAGACATTCACTGACTAAGTCTATTGGGTAATAATATGGGATAGCAATTGGCTTAGTATGGCAGTAATACATGCATTTGGTACTTACAGTAGAAAATATAGGGTTATGGAGGGTCTTCTTTGTCATGCAACTGACATTGATCTTTGATCTGTAGCAATTTAGAGCCTCTAATTTTTTAAAACTTTGGAGTTTCATAATCATACTAGACCTTTAGAAAGAATACTTCTGGATATGTGAAGAATAAAACAAGTCAAGATACAGGAAAATAGGAGGGGACAGTTGTAGTGATTCAGGCTAGTGATAAGGAGTAACTAAACTCAAAATGATAGGCACCAATCCCTAGCATTGACACCCAATTCAAAACCTTCACAGAATGTCTTTCTGCTTCTGAAATACTGTAAGGATGGTATGTTCCTTTACTGTATGGAAAATGACTCCATGTTTGGGGTGAAAACAAACAAACAAAAATATATGAGAAAACAGAGCAAGATGTAAACTAGAATCCAGAAATCAATAAATAGAAAAACAAGGGGAAAAAAAGGTAAAAGAATAAAAGTGTAATTGTAGGATTCTTATATCAACTATACTGGTTTTCAAAGAGGGAGGCAATAGAAGGGACTCCTATCTGTTTAAAAAATTATTGTATGTTTTATCCTACAAAATAACAAAAACGTTTAAAGGCATGAGCAGATGCAAGGGATCTAGAAGGAAGACAGATGTATGAGTGGGTAGTTCTCTGTGTGTGGGAAGATATCCATAGGGTGAAATAAACTCAGGAATGGACCGATGTTGGAAAAATGGTCCTTAACTGTCAAAACTATCCATGATGGAGGCATTAAAGGAAAAAATCTAACAAATTATAACAGTAACAATAATGGTAAGACAACCACCTATTAAGCACTGCCATATACCAGGTATTATACTAGTATTCTGTTCAGTTTATTACATTTAATCTTCACAACACCTCCAAGATGTATATAGCAATAAGATAAAAACATTAAGGCTTAAAGAAGTTAATATTCAAGTTAGTAACCATTTCTGTAAGAAGAGCAGAAAGGCCTTAAACCCGTAGTGTTTATGTTGTGTTATAATGCCTCCCCAGAGTACTGTTGAGAGCTGACAAGCACCATGAGAATATGGGTTCATGTAATCCTTAAGTTTACAAGGGGCTGTTAGATATAGGCAGACATAAACTCCAAAACTTAGGACTAAGAAACATCATTTAAGATGGCATAGTTTTAGATTTCTGAAAACAGATTTTTTTTTTGAGAATGAAGATTTCTAAAAATTAGAAATACTTCTGGTTTTTTATCACAAATTATCCAAATAAAGAAGTATCTCCTGATCAACTGAAGAAGTCCAATATATGGAGAAAGTAAATGAGCACAGATCTGAAAGAATTGTATGAATGTTGGACAAAATGACTTAGTTAGAATATAGATGTACAAGTGACATTTATAGGTCAGGAATACTAAATGACAGACTGTGCTAAAAGCCTGTGCAAATGATTTTTATAAAGGATCATGTATGTCTTTTAACTATGTTAAGAGCAAGAAGACAGAAGCAGAGAATGCTATCACTTGAAGAAGATTTAATATTAACAAAATAATAAATAAAATAATACCATTAAACAGAAACTTAACCTCTAGTCTAAAAATGTTTACAAAAAAAGTAGACTTAAGAAGGAATGGCACCCAGGATATGAGAACCACACAGCTGATTAAAATGAGTTCAGTATTTTTTCCAGTTATTGAAAGAACTTAAAGATATGCTTGCACAGCAACTCACTGTTAAAAACTACAGAGGAAGAAATCAGGTTTTCTTAATCTTATTTCAGAAATAATATTCTATAAGGTATAAATGGTAAACCTAATAAAACTGAGCGATTATTAAATAGATGGTTTATAAACATTTGCAAAAGAAAATGATGCTTGCTGAAAGTCACCATAGGTCTACCAACAAAAGTTCACCAGAAATCAAATTTATTATATTCTTCAACATGCTTCAACAGGTTATAGCTGTTCTTTCTACATTGTTTGTTTCCATTTCTTTTCTTGTAAAAGAACACTGGGTTTCTTTTCTTTTTCTTTTCTTTTTTTTTAATTTTTAACTTTCTTGGCTGCACCGCATGGCATGTGGGATCTTAGTTCCCTGACCAGGGATGGAACCCACGCCCCCTGCAGTGGAAGTGCGGAGTCTTAACCACTGGACCATCAGGGAAGTCCAACCCTGGTTTTCTTTTGTGGAACTATTCCCACTCTACTCTGTGTTCATGGTGTTGGTATGGCCTTGTCTAGGTTCTGCCATTCAGAGAATTCCATCTCTCAGGCAAGTGGACTGTATCATCAGACAATAAGGAGAAAACTAGGACTTTTCTGCAACCATATAGAAAAAGGAAAGCACTTCCTCTGGCACTACCAACTGGAGGAATATGAGTTTGTAATTTTTGGTGGCAATTTTATATCATGAGGGGAAACTTTACTGAGAATATAGTCAAGACACAGAACTTCTAAGCTGAGAGATGGTGACAGAATTCTAGCAACACGATTTGATTATTTGGAATTTTCAGTTAAGCAAAAACGCTACTCATTATTTATGCCACTCTGAGTTAGTTGAAACTAAAAAGAGTTCTAGTTCTGAAATTGCTCCCTGGAAGTGGAGTATTAGAACTGAAAAACTTAAAGTGTGGATTACGTTTTCTTGCTGAAGAATACAAGATGAGGATTCCCCCTAACCTTGGTTGAGAAGATATTGATACCAGTTATACAATGGAGAAAATTGCTTATACTTCCTGCCAAGTTCATGCAGAATTCACTTGGCTCTCAGATTTTCAGTTCTCTGAGGCTAGGGCTTTTGGAAATTCTGTAGAGAAATGGCAGTATTTTGGAATGTGTTGACAATTTTTTGTGGCTTTCAATAAGTTCTTCTGAGACAGAGAGAGATGAGTTTCTTCTAAATAGCCTATTTGAAAACAGAAGAAATAAATACAAACTAGTGAAGAGATGCTCTTTGTGCCTGCAGCCAGTGACATGAGGTGGCTGAGAATCTGATAATCCTCAGTTTGACAGGACTGTAAATCTTAATACCCTGCCCTAAGCTAGAGTTCATGGTAGAAAAAGCAGCTAAGGAGGTAAGAAGCAAAATGAAGATAGTACTTTAAAAACCCTGGAGAAACCACTGTTCTCCCCATGTAGCTAAGTTTTTCGATTTCTGATTGACAAGTGTAAAAATTGTTCCCACTGAAGAGTATAGTCCACTGGGAAACAACCTTGAAGAAAGGACTCTATTAGTTCCATTGCTGCAGAATAGTGGTTGAGATGGAATCCATTATACCCAGTACTGGGGGAATGGCAGAGCACCAAAGCCTCTTGTAAAAGGGAAGGAATTCCCACTCAATGGTCTAGATTTGTGACTGGACCAACTTTCTGGTTTTGGTTATTAGTCTATGAAGTTTTGATTTCCCAATATATATTGCATATGTTGAGTTGGTTTAAAATTTATTGGCTAACCCTAAGTTTCTGAACCATAAAGAACTTTGTCTAGTAAAGACCAAGAGGTATGCTTGTGCTTGGAGTTATATGCAATTTAACTCTGAGTGAACCTTACCTCACCGTGTCCTTAATGTCTTAAGAGTTTTTACTGGATACATCACAGGTTCAAACTCTGTCATGAGGGAAAGTAATTAAAGAAGTTAGATTATCACTCTTTATAACCATGGTCTTCTAGGCCTACAAAGGCTCTTCTCTAAGCACAGACTTAGATCTCTGTTTACTGCCCTAAGTGGCCTGAAAAACAACAGCAATGTAGGATTTAGAGTTATTTATATAGTTAAAAAAATCTCATCTTAAGGCAGAACACTAAAAGCAGGTAAAATAATTTTTATTGGAACAGAACAAATAGATAAAATATACATGTTTAGCATTATATTTAATAGGGGATAAAGATACTGTGAAATAATAATTGGTCCCTTAGTCTTTGTGCCTCAAACATTTTGATCTTGGTACATTTAAATAATCAAATTTTCATCTCCACTATAGATGAGAGACTGTCATATTTAGAAATCCTCAGATTCTACTACTAAAAATGACCAAAATCTAGGAGAAAAATTGACATTTTAGGATCTAAAATATCTCCGATAATAGAATTACAATTCAAAAGGCATCCATATATTAATTTTTTTATTGTCCATGTATAATTTTTAAAAATTTAAAACATGATTTTCTTAAAGATAAAGGAATTTGTTTCAAAATTACTCACCTCATTATTGAAGGAACCAGTAAAATGGTAAATCTGGTCCAAATGAGAATTAGAGGAATAAGGATTATATAGTCTTTCAAAAAAGGCATTTAAAAATTGAGATTGCTGGTTTAGATACACATATGGTGACTGCCCTACAAGGCAGTATAACCATAACCTTTGTGTTTTATCTTTTATGCTAAGCAGAAATGTGCAAATTAACATTCACAGAATCAATGCCCTTACTTAATAGGAAATAGCAAAGATAAACATAAGCATATTTCCCTAGATCAGAGGCTAACAAACTAAGCCTGCTGACCAATCTCCTGGTTTTTTGTGAAGTTTTAATGTCACACAACCATACCCGTTAATTTATGCATTGTTAGTGGCTAATCTGAGTATTTGTTACGTAGAGTGTATGACTTGAAAAACCTAAAATACTTTAAGAAAAAGTTTGCCTACCTCTGCCTTAGATAATTAAATGATATTTAAATAAATAACTTATTAACAGTACCCTATTTTGAGAAATAATTTCTAAACAATAGTCTTGATGATGAAAAGGTTGTTCTTTTTATGTGTAGGTAAGGTCTGCTTATTTTATATAGGTTTAGCAAGAGTTGCCTATATAAGCCTCTTTATGCATACAATGTCCAGTAACTTATGAGTCTAAATAATTAAGTTCTTTTCAAGAAATTTTTATTTAAAATCTCATGTGCTTTTAAAAGCCGCAATAGTTTACTGTTCTGTACCGATGATAGAAAATTAAGTGAAAGAAGTTCTCTCTACCAGCATTATCTGTAGATTGGGGTGACTTTCTCTCACCTTGAGGTCCACCAGATTTTCTAAAGTTCTGGGCCTGTCATGGAGTCACTCCCTCACCAGCTGGGAGGCTGGGGCCCTGGAATCTGGGTGCCAAGCCTGTTTCCTTAGAAAGATTGGAAGGTGTTGGCTCCACATATAAAGTGAAGTTCTTTGTCATTAATGGTGGGCTTGTTATAATTAAATTGATTTATTACCAAACATGACACTCCAGGTATGATGTTGATTATTGCATACTTAGTTTGTTCAATTATATGCTACTATAGAGGAAGATTAAGTCTTATTGTACTTATATGAGTAACAATATAATGGAAAATAAGGAGACTGAATAAAAGTAATTGTTACCAAAGTCACTTTTCAGTAGAACAAAATTACTCTTTTCCTTGAAAAACAAAAAGATACACTGTTACTTTACATACACAGTTGTATTTCTTTGCCATTATTATTTCCAGTATATACTCAATCACCCATATTAATCATACGTTTACCCAAATTTAAACTAACCACATCACCCATCTTAATTACAACCTTTAGCCAAATTAACTACTGTTTCACAAAGAAAACTAGGAATTAGGTAATTGAAAATTGTCTGTTATACACAGGCATTTCAACAAAGCAGCAAAGCTCACGAACATATCTAATGACCACCTATAAACACCCACATTATTTTCTCACCAAAAGTATAAGCACTCTGTAACATAACAAACTAAGAAACAGAACTTTCTAGCTTCTAAACTATACTTTGTGAACAATGTTTCAGTAGTCTATCTTACTTAGGCAATATTAGATATGCAAAGATTTATATTTGAACTCAATTTAATATTATCTAAGTTTTTTAAATTAAGTATCTTAAAGGATGTTTAAGCTAACATACTACTGAGCAAAATTATCATTAAAATGTTTTTTTGGAAATATGGTTTAATTTAGTAGAAAGTATAACTATGTTTCTTTTTTTTTTTCCTTTTTTTTAATCCTAGACATGATGTAAGAGTAATGTTAGTTCATCTGATAGCCAGCATAAGCAGTTTAGGAAGTTCAGAATACCTAGTTCTCTATGAAAAAAATTGAGTACCTGTATTACATATTCCAAGATGATAAAATCAGAGAAAGTGTATTTAGTTCTTTTTTTAAATCATATTTTCAAACCCTCTGGTTGGTCTAAGGATTCATCTTGATTGACTGAATTTGAATTCTTATACTACAGTTCTGCTGAAGTAACAGTTTCTATAAGAGGGATTTTTTAAAAAGCTACTATATTTACAGTACTAAAAATTTCATTTAAAGAAAAACTTATTCCGGACAACTGGGGAGGATATAAAGCTTATGTAAACATGTGTTAATCTCTTCAAACCAATCAGAACAGAGCTGTTTATGTTCGAGATTTTCTAATCTTATTTATTAATATCTTGCAGAGATAGGAAAATATTTCACACTCAATAAAAGGTAAATGCCTTTGTAGCTTGTCAGTCTCAGCAATGGTCAAGATAAAAGAAGCAGAAAAACTCATAATCCAGATCTCAAAGGGCTATCCTTTAAGATCAAGAAAGATTTTCCTAATCGATAAGAGGTCATATAAACAAATCTAAAAACAAAAGAAGAAAAAAAATCTTGCAAATCATTTTTTTGTTGTTGTTTTTGACTGACAGAAAACAAATTTGTTTTAATTTTGTTCTCAATTTCCGAACCTGTTGCCACTGCCATTATGTCCTCCTCCCTCTGCCTATCACTTGCTAACAAACTGACAGCCACATGGTGTTGCTAGAAAACATCATTCAAGTATTTTTTCCTTCAATCCAAAAAGTAAAGAACAATTGCACTCTCCCAAAGGTTATATAATATTAGAATGGATAAGGATATTAAAGTTCACTTTTAATAGACAACTTTTTAGAGAAGTTTTAGGTTCAAAGCAAAATTTAGTGGAAGGTACAGAGATTTATCATTAATCCCTACCCCTGATTATGCATAGCCTATTCCATTTTTTAACATTCCACATCAGAGTAATACGTTTGTTAAAAATCAGTGAAACTACATCATTATCACACGGTCTGTAGTTTACATTAGGATTCACTCTTTGTGTTGTACAGTGCATGGGTTTGGACAAATATATAATGACATGTATTCACAATTATAGTATCATACAGAGTAGTTTCACTGTCCTAAAAATACTCCGTGCTTGACTGATTTATCCTTCCCTCCCTCCTAGCATCTGGCAACCACTGATCTTTTTACTGTCTCTGTAGTTTTGCCTTTTCCAGAATGTCATATATTTGGAATCATACAGTACATAGTTTTTTCTGATTGGCTTCTTTCAATTAGTAATATGCCTTTAAATTTCCTCCATGTCTTTCAATGAGCTTTCAAATGAGCTTGATAACATTTCATTTTTAGTGATGAATAATATTTCATTATCTAGATCTACCAAAGTTTGTCCTTACACTTACTGAAGGGCATTTTGGTTGCATCCAGATTTTGGCAATTATGAATAAGGCTGCTCTAAATATCTATGTGCAGGTTTTTGTACGGACATAAGTTTTCAACTCTTTTTGGTAAATACAAGGAACATGATTGCAGGATCATATGGTAAGAATATGTTTAGTTTTGTAAGAAACAGCCAAAGTGTCTTCCAACATGGCTTCATTTTGCATTTCCACCAGCAGTGTATGAGAGTTCCTGTTGTCCCACATCCTTGCTGGCATTTGGTGTTGTCAGTGTTCTAGGTTTTGGACATTCTAATAGGTGTGTAGTGGTATCTTATTATTGTTTCAGTTTGCATTACCTAGATGCCATGATGTACAGCAGCTTTTCATGTACATATTTGCCATCTATATGTCTTCTTTGATGAGGTGTCCTATTAAGGTCTTTGGCCCATTTTTTAGTGGGGTTGTTTGTTTTTTTTTGATAAAAATTGTATATATTTCAGGTGTGCAATGTAACATTTTGATATAGTTCATATACATAGTGAAATGATTTCTACAGTCAAGCTAATTAACATATCCATCTCTTCACATAGTTACCATTTGTGTGTGTGTGTGGTGAGAGTACCCGAAATCTACTCTTTTAAGCAAATTTCCAATATACAATACAGTATTAACTATAGTCACCATGCTGTGCACCAGATCTCTAGAACTTATTCATCTTACATAATGGCAACTTTGTACCCTTTGGCCAACATCTCCCAATTTCCCCCACCTCCCCATCCCTAGTAACTACTCTTCTATTCCACTTTCCTATGAATTCAACTTCATTAGATTTTGCATATAGGTGAGCTCATGCAGTATTTTTCTTAATATGTCTGGCTTATTTCACTTAGCATAATATCTTTCATGTTGTTGTAAATGATAAGATCTCCTTTTTTAAGGCTAAATAATTTGTGTGTGTGTGTGTGTGTGTGTGTGTGTGTGTGTATAATCACAATTTCTTTATTCATTCGTCCATCAACAGACACTTAGATTGTTCATATCTTGGCTATTGCGAATAATGCTGAAATAAATATGATTCAGCTGTTTGTCTTATTGTTGACTTTTAAGAGTTCTTTGTATGTTTTAGATAACAGTCCTTTATTCAATGTGTATTTTTCAAATATTTTCTCCTAATCTGTGGCTGTTTTTTCATTCACTTGATACTGTCTTTTGCAGAACAGAAGTTTTTAATTTTAATAAAGCACAGCTTATCAATTATTTCTTTCATGGATCATACCTTTGGTGTTGTATCTGAAAAGGTGTATCATATCCAAGGTCATCTAGGTTTTCTCCCATGTTATCTTCTAACAGTTTTGCATGTTACATTTAGGTCTGTAATTCATTTTGAATTAATTTTTGTGAAGCGTATAAGGCCTGTGTCTAGATTCATTTAGATCCCAATTGGTCATGGCGTATAATTCTTTTTATATGTTTTTGGATTTGATTTGCTAACAATTTTGTTGAGAAATTTGCATCTATGTTCATCAGAGTTAATGATCTGTAGTTTTCTTATATTTGTCTGGTTTTGGTATTAGAGTAATGATGGCCTCATAGAATGAGTTAGGAAGTATTCCTTTTGCTTCTATATTCTGGAAGAGATTATAGACAATTGGTATAATTTCTTTCTTAAATGTTTGGTAGTGAACTAATTACCAGTGAACTCATCTGGTCCTGGTGATTTCTGCTTCAGAAGATTACTAATTGTTTATTCAATGTGTTTAATATATATAGACCTATTCAGATCGTCTATTTCTTCTTGTTTGAGTTTTGGTGGATTGTGCCTTTCAAGGAATTCATCCATTTTATCTAGCTTATCAAAATTGCGTGTATACATCAAAAATTTTCTACCAGTGTTTTTGCATATTTCCACAACAGAATACAGAAAAAGGGATTTATTTTAAAGAGAAGAAAAATAGTTTTTGCATTTCTAAATGTATTGAAAACCATTATACGATGAGAAAAATCAATTCAGATAAAAACTGATTTGATTTGACAATTTTTGTCAGTTCAAAGTATCAATTGAATAACAATCAAAACCCTGTATTTTAGAGACCCAGTGCAGCATTTACCTCTGCTCTCTTGTCTTCCAATTCTAACTTCCTTTGATTTCCAATGCTATTGATTTGGAATAGCAAAATTTTGTTAAATTTGGGGGCCGATATACTAGGCTAAGCTTTGTCTATGAACATCATTCATGGCATGGATTCTGTAAGATGTGGATTTTTGAGTGTTCATTTAAGACTGCTAAGAAGACTTTAACCTATTTTTTCTCACTTGACCAGCCGTCCATGTGAGCTGTAAATAAATATATTTTTTAGGTGATGGCAAGAATTAAGAGTGCAGTTAGAAACATTTATTATAGATATTGAACCTAAAGTGTGCCCTCTCAGACATTTTTGACACCCTTCTAAGCAAGAAATCACATGAAAATCTGGTGATCATTGGGATAATGAAATTTGAACTCTAGGAACTCCTAATTTTTCTACAACTGTAATTATGAGTATTTGTTATCAAGTACATTTTACATAATCATGACTTTTTAGGATCACAAGCATCAGAGGATATAAAATACTGTGTTCCAAAGCTTTTCTAGTGACCATTTTTTACCCTTTGTTCATATGTATAAGATATCAGATTTGACTTATTAATGGTGTTAATTCAATATAAATTTCCTCTGCGGATTATATTTCCTTCATGGTCAGAACAAAAACTTCTCAGACACCTGGGTTTCTTTTGAATTTCCTTCATTTCACATCCTGTGTCAAAATTGTAATGATGATACACAGTATTGTATTTCTGGTGTCATCCCCTTGCTTATATCAGGTTTTGATTATCCGTGTGATTAGGTTACTGATGTTGCTATGTACATCCTGCTTGTTCTGCTAATTTCTTTAGACACATTCTTACAAACAGAAAGACAATATCTTCTGCATCACAACATTTTTAAGGAATTTCTTTTTATTTTCCTGTAAACTTGTTTTAAAAGAGGATTTTCCTTTGTCCACTTTTGAATAATTTAAATATAAGTTAAGATGCAATTAAGAAAATTTTAAAAAATGACAGATATATAGTGCTTTTCACAATGATTATGAAATGACTGTATAACACATGCAGGAAACAGTAATGTGTGTCAGATATCAACCAGAAAAGAATATTTAATAGATAAACATCAAGATCATGTGATACAACGCTATCATGAATGGAGAAATACATACTGTACATTGTTGTAAACTAATAAGAAATGTGTGTCTCAATCCAAGAAAATTTGAATATAAGATAATCATTAATTGAATCACAGGCCATTAATTAATTATAAATTCCAACTGAATAACAATATCGTTTCTATTTCCTACAGATTGTTTGGTCTTTGCAAAAATTGCATTAAACTTTCTTTAGTTCTCTAAGTATAGACTCTGAAATGGAGATTTGCTTGCAGGGAGTTTACTGGGGGGGGTCCTCTCAGTATTAAAACCTGTGATATAGGTTGAAAGTTTGTGCCCCCCCCCAAATTCATATGCTGAAATCCTAACCCCCAAGGTGGTGGTATTAGGAGGGAGGGGTTTTTGGAGTTGATTGTGGCATAAGGGTAGAGTTGTAATGATTGGGATTAGTGCCCTTATAGGAGAGACCCCAGAGACCTCCCTCTCCCCTCTCTGTCATGTGAGATTACAGCCAGAAGAGGGCCCTCTGTGAACTAGGAAGTGGGCCCTCACCTGACACCAGATCTACCAGCACCTTGATCTTGGAATTCCCAGCCTCTAGAACTATGAGAAATAAATTTCTGTTGTTCATTAGCCACATAGTTTGTTATTTTGTTATAGCAGCCAGACTGAACAACCTGGGAGGGAGGAAATGAAGGAAGCAGGATCTGGTACAGGAATTGCAGTGCCGTGTGGAGTTGTGCAACTATGTGGCCCTCAGAATTGTGAATGGAAACAAGAGGGCTGGGGTTTTGTATACATGCGTACATCAGGAACCAGGGAGGGGTTTCAAGGTAGGCTGAAGCAGCTCCCTTAGGCTGATAGCAGTTCTAGGGAAGGGATTCAGTTGTGAACTGGCAGCAGGTGACACTCCTAGCAACTGAGGGAATGAGTGCTTTAATCTGTATCATGGAGGTATAAGCAGCATAGCCTAGCATTTACCACTTGCCAGTAACCCAATATATCCTGGTGATGTGCAGGACTTTAATATACTTTTCTAATTATCATTAAAAGGTATCGACCGTTTATCAAACCAACAAATGTTAAAAGGTGATGCTTATTTAATGATGTTTTGAATGGTACAGTAATAAGCTAAAACTTTCCCAAAAGAGGTGAATATAAAAATAAATTATTCATTGATAAAATATGTTTTAAATGCAGTAGGAATATAGCTTTTTTAAAAACCAGTAAAATTAAAAGGAAAATGTAAAATATGGCAAAGTATTAACAGTATATTTTGTTGTTTTAGTTATTTTGTGGAACATATTTTTTTAAATACTTTTTTTCTACTTTTCCATTTTTTGTCAATGAGCCTATATTATTTTGACAAACAGGTGATTTCAAAAATTAATAATGACTTTGGGGGGATAGCTTAGTATGTGTAAAAGCTCAAAGAGAGAAGTAGGAATCATGACATTATTCAATGCTATACTCCAGTGTAGTTAAGGACAGACAAACAGTAGATGATTTTTGCAAACCTTGGGTTTCTTGACATTGGTTTACTTTCTCTGGACATTCTGTTGTTATTTTTAACATGGTCATTTTGCCCTCTAGGTTGCATATTATTTCTGCTGAATCAAGACCACACTATCCTAAAACAGTATACTACTATATATAAGTTTTGCTGATAGCAGTTATTTTTCAACTTTGTTATGTTTCACTACATCCTTGAGGAATTTATCCAAATCTCTGAGTGTTTTTTTTTTTTTTTAAATTTTGTTCTTTCATATCACATGTCCAACAGGAACAGAAAACCATAATATTATGTAAGAGACCAGTCTATTCCTGGAGAGTTTCTTGCCCAAATACAGTGAACTATAGCAACTTTTCTAGAAAAATGAAGCATATAAAGCTTTGCAATATGTGAGGCATTTGGGGAGGAAGGATGTTGGGGGGGAGAGAGAAAGAAGAGAATGTAAATGGAAAGAAATGATGAGAGGGAAGCAAACTAGAATGATGAGAGAAAATAGAAAAAGGATTTCCAGTTGGTATGTCTGTCTTCATTCCATTAGCAACAGAAATAGCATGTATACATCTTATAGCCTCTGGCTGCAGGGCTAACACCATTTCCTGGAGGTGTAGAGGAAGGCTGTGCTGCTTTAATTTCAGCACAAGGACATCTGTGCTCTAAACCTACATCTTAATAAGGTAAATGGTCTGTTTTAGATATCAGATATCTAAACACTGTTCTTTTGTATTAGCTGCATTTCTATGTGGTCAGTTCTCTGGGCTGCAACCCAAATAATGATATGTATATGTGTGTATATGAAATCATTGTTCCTATAATTGTGCTGTGCCTGACCTCAAAGCAAATGTTGATATGTTTATCTGCCTTGGCTTGTTTCTTGTTATTAGAACACATTAGTTCTGAAAACAAAACAGTCAATGTTATCTTTTTAAAGCTTTTTTAAATTAACTTCTTATCTACCAGAATCATGAGGGAAATGCCATATTTAAGAAATAAATTAGTATTTTTAAATAATATTTACTGTTACATAGTATTTATTCCTTTCACTATCATAACTGGAAAATACAGGCAGCTCGTTCTTTCATAATAAGAGAGAAATGGGGTTTATGTGTTGTATGCCAAAAGAAAAAAATTATAAAATGTCTACAGGAAATGGCAAACTCATGAGGAAAAAGTTAATATAATATTAAAGTGTCAAATCTCTATAACTTTACAAAAGTCCACATGTAAAAAAAAATCACCAGATTCTATTAGACATACATATTATTGTTAATAGTGTGCAAAGAGCTTGCTTACATTTTATTCCACAGGTGCCTTTGTCATAGAGAGTTTGAAGGAAGGATATTAATGTCCTCTGTATATAAGGTTAGAGTTTAGTAAAAATTATAAAAGTGAGCTAGTAAACCTCGAAGGCAAAAAATCTATGAACCATACTGAGTGTGGACCAATAACTGATGACTGTAATTATCTTGAGGGAAGTGATTTAATATAATATTAAAACAGACTTGAACATGTAGTTCTTGATTGTGTTTTTCTATATACAAGACAGCTAGATACATGAGTATGTGGGGATCATACCAGGTAGGAAGAAGTTCTGTGTTAGTATGTGGTGGTTGTATCACTAGTCATTACTCAAGAAAGTAGGAAGGAAACATAAATAAAATAGTTGAGGAATTTAATATTCATTTTATAGATGGATATGAATATATCAACACCCAAATCCCTGATCATTTTGGTTACTCTTGCCATGCTGGCTTCACAGAACTGTAAGTGCCTGGAATGGAAGTTTCACTCCACTGTGAAGAGCTTGAATCCAACAAAAGATGAATATGTGCAATTTGTGCAGTAGTGGAAGTGTCAGTTTGACAGCTCTTTTGATTCAAGCTCAATTTAGCTGTCCCCTCCCCTCCCTTTCTTTTCCCTCTATCCCACCCTCTATTATTCTAAACTAAGAGCTACTCATCTAAGATATAGATGAAAAAATAGACATGAACAAAGAGCAATGCTGAAGAAAATGCAAATGCGTACTTTGAAGCCATGTAAATATGCAGGTTATCTCATAAAATAGCATGAAATGGCCAAGGGAAATGACATTAAACAGTAAATGGAGGTGGATCAGAGTGAATCTGGAAAAGGACAAGGGAAAAGGTCATTGCCAAAAAGCATAAGGTCAATATTTTAATATGACAGTATCAAACTATCACACTTTTTAAAGGCATTAAAGCAAGGGTTTTAAGATCCTTGAAAAACTTAGTAAATGCTCATTAAATGTGAGCTGCTAGTATTATTATTATCTGCCATATAGCTTTCTTTTTTTCCCCTAAGTATCTCTAATATAGTTTATTTTTACCCTCTTTTTGTAGTTTATACATGTGGTACAATGCACTATTTATTTCACTGTGCCTGGCTTCTTTTACTCAACATTATGTCTTTAAGATTCATACGTGTGGTTGTGTGTCTCTGTAGTTCATTTCCAATGCTGTATAATGCCTCATAATTTGAATATACCACGCTGTGTTTATCGATTCTATTATTGATGGACATTTGATTGTTTCCTGTTTGGACCTATTTTGAACACTTCACTTTCTATATTCTTTTGCAAGTACCTGGAGCATTATAAGCATACATTTCTGAGGCTATAGATTCAGGAATAGAAAAGGGTATAGGTGTATCTTCAGCTTTAGTCAACACTGCCAAATTTTGTTCAGAGTAGTTTACAAACCTCTATTCCCATCTGCTGTGTATAAGAATTCACTTCCCACCAACATTTTCTATTGTCAAACATTTTAATTTTTGCCAATCTTGTGGACTCATACTGATATCATTGTGGTTTTAATCTGTATTTCCCTATAATTAATGAGGTTAGGAACATTTTTACGGATCTATTGGCTCTGTTGACATTCTCTTTTGTGAAGTACCTGCTCATATCTTGTGCCAATTTTTATTAGATTCTTTTTCTTGTTGGTTTTGAAAGCATGTACACGTTTGGAGTACAAGCTTTTGATGATGAGTCAAAAATGTATTTTCACGATATGGCTTTCCTTTTCCCTCTCTTTAGTCTGTCTTTCAATGATTTCAAAAAATCAGTGCACTCAAAACTTATCCATTTTTGTAATACTGATAAACGCTTTCTGAGTCTTGTTTTAAAAAATGTTTTCTACCTAGAGAACATAAAGATATTCTACATAATATTACTATCAGCATGAAATGATTTTTTTTTCTTTGTACGTGAAATGAGGTAGAGGTATGTCTCTCTTTTTTTTTATTTTTCCCCCAGTATGGATGTTCTAGCATTGTTTCTTGAAAAGACCACCTTACTCTCCCTGCTCTGCAGTGTCACCTCTGTCATAAATCAGGTGTTCATAGATACCTAGGTCTGTTTTTATTCTGGGGCATTTGGTTTTTCTGTCTGAGATAGACCCACACTTTCATTTCCATAGTTTTAGGCTAAATCTTGACTTTCAGTGGAGCAGGTTCTCTCACCTTGACTCTTGTAAAGTTTCTTTGCTATTTTCTGACCGTTGTATTTTCATATAAATTTTAGAATCAGCTTATCAAGTTCCACCAAAAAAAATTTTTTAAGTATTCAGATTTTGTGTGGGCTTGCATTATATCTATAAATTGGGAAGAACTGACAACTTTTATAATATTGAGCTTTCCAATTCGTGAACATGATTTATGTCTCTCCCTACCCCTGCATTTCTTTAGATGTTTCATTAAAATTTTATAGCTTTCTTTGTAGAGTCTTGCATATCTCTTGGGAGCTATATTCCTAAGTATTTAATAATTCATCTCTTGATCCTTTTGCATTCTAGGTATATCCAATCACAATAATATAATAACATTTTAATTTCTTTTTTCAATTCTTAAAACTTTATCACTCTATCTTGTCTTACTGCCTTAGCCAAAACCTCCAATTCAATGATAAACAAAATTGGACATAGCAGGTATTTTTCTTTTTTACCCAAACTCAAGGGGATACATTTTATGTCTCCAATTAAAATGTTTGCTGTAGATTTTTTGTACATACAGAGACGAAGTAAGCAAAAATTATTAAACAAGAAAGTTATCCATGACTCCTGTCAGTCTCTCATACCCTACATTTTACCCACCAGCACTTCTTACCACCTCCAGACAGCCATATAGCTTTCTTGACATAAATCAATCAGAAGTTTTCATTGGTCTTCATTTTTTATATAGCTAGGCATGTCCATGTAAGAACAATTTTTCCCATTAGAATCTTAAATAATTTTGATGAATCACTTCATTTTTATCATTTTTTTTTTTTTGACCACACTGAGCAGCATGTGGCATCATCTTAGTTCCCCAATCAGGGCTTGAACCCGTGCCCCCTGCATTGAAAGCGCAGCATCTTAACCACTGGACCACCAGGGAAGTCCCTCATTTTTATCATTCTAATGTCAAAAGTTGAATTTAAAATACCCTTAATAAATGAATATTTTATATGTGTCTAGTTATCTTTCATGTAGGGGCTTCTTCACAAATAGGCAGGATTGCTGCCCTTTAGTACATCTATTTTTAAATATAAATAATAGGTAATACACATATCTATTTTTAAATAAGCATTAAGTAAAACCTATTCTTATTTTTTCAAATGGAAAACGTCTCACTTTTATGACCGCCTTAGAAAAATTCAAATAGACTTCCATCTGTTAGCTATAGAGAACATACTATTGTCAACATTTTCATCCATGTTTGGGCTAAAGGCTACTAAAGAGACAAAGTGAATTTAAGGGTCACGATAACTAAGTAGCAGATTTGCAAATATTTTAGGACTTTTAAAATGAAAATTTTAGACACATAGTCACAGTAATTTCTTTTTTTTTTAAGATTAATGAAAATATATTTATTGCACAATATGACTGTTAAATACAGCCATATACTGCTAAATCCAAATAATGGGGTCATATTTTTTCTTTTTTTTTTTTTTTTTTTTTAGAAAATGTTCTTGCTCTATCTGTGTCTGAAGATGAAGGACAAGGAAACCCAAACTAATCCTCTGGCTGTTCTGGCCAAATAAAATCTTTGATAGGCTTCCTTCTGGTTCCCTACCCCCAAACCCTGTTTTCCAGTCTTACCTCCCTCTACCTTCTTCCCTCCCTTTCTAACTTTTTTGAGTACTTCCTATGGTACTATGCTATCTGGGGGGAGGATAATAAAAACCACATAGTCATTTCTCCTTAAATTGGATTTTTATTCTCCTTCAGGTATGAAATGAGAAAAATACTATATGATCTTGAAGAGTGGTCATAATTGATCACAAAATCATTATTCTCCAATGCCAAAACACATTTTGAACAAATTCTTTAAATATATCAGTTATCTACAAATATCCTCAATGCAACATTTTTATTTAGGTCTGTATTTTAAATTATTTTCTCTAAATAAGTTATGCTTACTGATTCATCCTTCTCTCACAACAAAAATTCAACAGAATCCTCCAAAATTAATGAAAACAAACATATTTTTCATCTCTTATATCCCTAATTTTAATCTTATTTTAACTTATCTGTTGGAAAAATTGTTTTCTATTTTAAAAAATTAAGGAAATGCTTAGCTAATTCAATTATAAAATATAAATATATTATAATATATAAATATAATATATAATATAAATATATATAAATCTTGTATTAGTATTAAATATTAAATATATATGATATACATATTATAATATATAAAATATAGCTAATTATTAGCTAATTCAATTATAAAATTATATAATTATATATTTTATAAAATTATAAAATATATAATTATAATTTTATAAAATTATAAAATATATAAAATATTCAATATTAAAAATATTCTTGAACACTTATGTCTTTATTATTTGTTGAGTGCTAACTAGCACTTCTGATCATCTACATGTTGGGATATTTGGTTGAAAGTATTACAATCCTCCATAAACTCAGTCTATAGAAAGCAGGCCCATGCAGAAATAACCTTTATTGGAAATACTATGAAAGCTGTTCAGCAAAGAAGAGGAACGGATGATTGGCAGAGTAACAGATTTCATAAACATTGACCCTCCCGTTATTGAAATTTAATTGGTGAAATGAGAAATAAACATAAGGTTAAAAAGCAATACAAGGCTCCATATAAGTACAAGCTTAGTACCATGCTCAGTAGATTCTGCAGAAGTTCAGTAGGGGCAATCCTCTCCTTTTAAGAAAGTTAAAGAAGGTAAATGGTCTTTATATTAATGAGAGTTGGGTACAAAAAGTCTATTTCAGAATTCATCTTTTTGGAAATTCTAAGATACCCTTTAAAATTCCCAAGGCAGGTATTATAATGCACTTAACTATTATGGAATCAGAGTTAAGTTATATAGCACAAGGCTACTTAGTGACAAAGTTAAAACACAACCTGAATTCTGGAATCCCAGTTCATTCTTTTGCCTTTAATAAAGCTAAACTGTATGGGCTTGAAATTATTTTGGGCCTTATTGTTGGTGCTTAGTATACTATTAAGCATGAATAAGAAATTATTAAATATTCCTGGTATTATTATATATAATGCTGGTAATTATATCCAACTTGGAAATTCAATTTCAGAAGTCAATATCTATGACAAAATTATATGCAAAGGGGCTATCTGACTTGATTTCTATTACTAGGATTGTTGATTTATCACTCTATAGAAATCAGCTGATTGCATATGTTTAACTGTATATAGGAATTATTAAAGTTATATATATGTATATATAAATATCTTTTAGGCTGATTATCTAACTGTGCTCAACTGGGCTTATTGGAAGCGAAATTTAGTAAAATACATGGATTTGAATTCAGGGAACAGTTAGGTTTAAACAAAATATTTTTAAAGAGGAATTTTCTTAATTAACACCATTTAAACTAGGAAAATAAATTTTATTTATGTATCCTTTTGAACATGGCCTAGAGACTCATTCTAAGGCATTTTTAAAAAATGGTTAATAATTAACATGAATGGGGTGTTTAGAGCATGCAGCAAGGGAAAGTTGAGAGCTAATCCATTAAAATAAGGTCTAAACAAAATCCTTTATGGGGCCCTAGAATTTAAGCTGCCTATAGTGGTGGGAAGAATAATTTATTCTCTTTGTATATATATTTATTTATGTATGTGTAAATATTTATTCTCTTTATATATATTTATTTATATATATAAAATTTATCATCCTGGTTTGGTAGATGTGATTTATTCACAAAATGTTGATTATAGAACTGGTTACAGTTTGATTACAGTGGTCTATAAGAGTGTGAGATGTGGAATTCGTACATGATGGTTTTACAAAGGGGAAAAATCAAAACTTCTTTGAGATTAATGTATAAAGATGACTGCAGTATATTCAGTTAAAAACTCTAAAGTCTCTTATAAATATAACATTAATTAGTGTTTATGTATGTTCCATTCAAATTATAGCAATAAAATTCAGAATTAGGACATATAATTAAATTTTTAAGCTTTTCATTAGTTTTCAAGGAGGTAAACCTTTTCCTCTATCCCTTATGTAGCCTAAATTCATAGAGTTGGTTTATTTTAGTTGCATAGTTTATTGAATTTTATAATAGCTGTAAACTTATTATCTGAGTTATATTCTAGCCTATCAGTAACAGTTGTAACATCAAGGATCAAGATATCTTCTGTAGCTTTTTCAATTTCAACATATCTTTGTTATTAAAAGAATTTTTCTTAAAGCTAATGAATGAAAGACAGAGTCTGCTGGAGCATTATTGATGTATTTTCATACTTCAGTTTTTAGAAATATGAATACCAATGAAAATCTGCTTTTACACATTAGGGTTTTTTAATAAACAAAGATGAGAATTTTTACATCTATTTAATGTTTCCAATGGAAATAACACATATGTAATTTATAAATCACATACTCTATAAAAGTATTATGTATTTTATATAAATGTAAAAATAATACATAATTTTGCAATCTAATCTTATTACCACTTGTGGCTTCCTCCAATTTTACTGTATTTTCCTTTATGGACTAAAAGAAGAGACACACAACATTAAGCAAAATCTATCACGTTTCCTTAGTAAAGCAGGTACCTGGAATCCCAGGTACTTTTGCAGGAGCTTTTATAGAAATGTGTGAATAACATAGCAAATATAAAACAAAAATATTGATCTGAAAAGTTACAAACTCGAGCTCCATTCTCTGTGTGTAATAAGACAAGCTGAGGTGAATTTACTGACTGTGAAAGATGGTCATTTTGTAGCTGTAAGAGAGCATCTTAACAGAACATAGATGTTAACCAAGTAAAAGACAACTGGCATATTGACAAAGAAAAGTGGAGGGGAAGGAGGTAGCTTCAGACATGCTGTGGGGCTAATGTCATCATTGATTCCCCCATCAAATATCATGATATTAGTTCTTTCCATCTGATATCAAGCATTCTGTTGTAATACTAAAGTCTCAGAAATGTAAAGTTAATTTAAATGTATCCTATAAAAGAGGCAACGGTGTTGTTTCTACTACACTAATAAGTAGATACATATAAGTAGATTATAACTAGGCATTTAAAAAATTTCTCTGAGGCAAGATTATCACATGAGGTAGGAGATATTTTACTTTGGAATGATACCTTTTAAGATATCATTGATAAGCCCTTTTATATTCAGCAATATACAGTGCATAACCATAGATGGCATTTTGTTTTACATATTGATGAGTACTCATTTGTGATGGTAATAAGGATTGAGCTATTAGAATCATCAAGAAGGCCCAGTGTACTTCTACATAAACTAGAATGCAACAGTTGTGTTCATCATTTATTCACATTCTACACTAACCATGTTAAAATATTATATGCTTAATAGTTGGTTCTTAAATATGTTGATGTTCTAGCTTGGAAGCAAACAAATTATTTGCAGGGCACACTTCATTTTTGATTTTCCTAGTTCATGGTTTTAGACTCCTAAGATTATAAGGAATTTAAGATAATATGCAGGTCTAAGTTGAATTTAAGGGAGGATAGCCCATAGATCACCCAAATAAGCTGCCCGAGGTAAGTGTTCACTGAAATGGTCATAACAGAATCCTTTTATTCTACTTCAAAATTTTATTTCCCTGAGGACTAGAGTAGTGAATGGAGAATCCAGTTAGAGTAAGCTTTTTGTACCAAAATAAAAATAAAACAAAACAAAAGCATGTTTTTTTCTCAAACTAGTGAATCTTTTTAAAGACAGGAAGCAGTATACAATCCTGAAGTTTAGTCCCATGACAGCTGGTAATCAACAGAAGCTAGCAATCCCACTGAGGCTCAGTTTAATCTTATTCCTTTGATTCTGAGCTGCATTTTAAGGCTCTACACAAGCTGTTCTTTTAGAAATATGCATTAATACAACATTCTTGTCTTGAGATTTGTTACCTGCACATGTTAAGTGCCATGAGAGCAGATTGAAAATCTTTGTTTGTAGTATTGCCCTCATGGCACATCAATGACTTCCTGTTGATGTGTGACACATTAAAAATTTTGTGACCAGAATATATCCTTAATATAAGTATAGATTTAAATAAAAATGGCCACACTGGAATTTGGTGGCTTATATATTATATTGGTAAAAATGGCACAAAAATTAATGAATCTTGATAAGCCACTTACTTTTTACTCCTGATTTAATCAAAACAAGGTAGAAAAAAATGTTTATGTCTTTATTCAGAAACTCTCCATTACCATCACTTTCTTTTTTTTTTTTTTAAACATCTTTATTGAAGTATAATTGCCTTACAATGGTATGTTAGCTTCTGCTTTATAACAAAGTGAATCAGTTATATATACATATACAATATGTTACCATATCTCTTCCCTCTTGCATCTCCCTCCCTCCCACCCTCCCCATCCCACCCCTCTAGGTGGTCACAAAGCACTGAGCTGATCTCCCTGTGCTATGCGGCTGCTTCCCACTAGCTATCTATTTTACATTTGGTAGTGTATATATGTCCATGACACTCTCTCACCCTGTCACATCTCACCCCACCCCTTCCCCATATCCTCAAGTCCATTCTCTAGTAGGTCTGTGTCTTTATTCCCGTCTTGCCACTAGGTTCTTCATGGTCTTTTTTTTTTTCCTTAGATTCCGTATATATGTGTTAGCATACTGTGAGTCTGTCATAAAGAGTGAAGTAAGCCATCACTTTCTGAGATCAAATCTAGAGATAAAATCCTCTGGGAATTTTCTTAAAAGACTAAATGTTGAATCCTGAAGTAGTGAACAAGAAGAATAAAAACCCTTCCTTTAGGAGAAATGACTTATCTCAATTCCAGGAGATGTATATTTTTTCTTTTACAACATGATGACAAGTATCTAAGCTAGGTTCTTGGATTATAGTTCCTAAATCCAGTTCTGGAACTTAGAGAGGAAATAATTTAACAAGCTATGTTCATTTATTATCTTTCTGTTTAAAATGTGTTTTTTCCTTTTGTGGTAAACAGAACCAAATTACATTTTTTCACTCTCTTGGACAAGCAGAACGGTTGTTCTCAACAATGTGTTATTAAGATTATGAATAAAAGCAGCAAGAATAATTTTGGAATATTTAAAAATAACTTCTGATTACACTTAGAGTAATGAGTGACATATAAAAATGAAGACTGTGTGATCTCTTTTGAGTTAACTTTAAACTTAACATTCACATTAAAACAGATAAGACCAAGACATGGCTATATATTTTATTTAGTGTTGTAAAATTGTTTAATATTGAATACACATTGCTTAATATAATAGACATGTGCTCAAATTATGTAGCAAGGTATGTGACATTTATGTTAACCAATCAAAAGATGGTGGATTGCAATAGGCTGCATGTAACAGAAATCTGACAACAATAGTTCAGTAGTTCTTTTTCTTATAACAAGATATTTGAAGATGAGTAGACCAGAGCGGGTGCAGTGATGTTATGAAATCATCAAGGACCCTAGCTTCGTCTGGCTCCTTGGGTCACCATCCTTAGCATGTGACTTTTCCCTCATGGTCACAAGTTGGCTGCTACAGATGTCATATCTGTGTCTCAGGCAGGAGAAAAGGAAGACAAAGGCAAAAAAGGCAAAGCAGCTGAGTCTTTCCCTTTTACCAGGAAAACATCTTTTTGGAAGCTCTTAGTAGACATCCCCTTACATCTCACTGATTCAAACTCTGTTACTTATCCATTGCTAGCTGCGAAGGAGCTGAGAAAAATCAAATCTTGTAGCTGGGCTTTGGGCACCCTGAACAAAACCAGGTTTCTACTGGTAAGGAAGGCAGGGAGAACAGATGCTGTGTAGGCGATTTCAAGGTCTGCCACCATGAGATTAGAAGTCAGCTGGTAAATGTTGCCCCTGCCTCAAAGCACAGAGCAAATGTCTCCCAGGGATTGTTTCAGTTGATTCTAAAAGGCAGATTATTACATAATTAAAAGAATGTTTGTTTAATTGATTTTTTACATGTGTTTTTCTAGTATAAATTTTGGCAGAAAAAAATAGCATAAGCATTAATTATTTTCATGGAACACATTAAATTTATTCAGAGCACAGTTTAGGAAATTCTGGCCTTAAGTCATAGAAATAACATATTCCAAATACCAGATATATTTACATTAAGAAAACTCAAAACTTTTCTCAAGATTTCTTTAAATCATACCCTCTCTTAGATTAAAAACATTTAATTTAATTAAAATTTAAAAATCTATTTATTTTTAAATATCTATTTATAAATATTTTAAAATAATTTATTTTTAAATATCTATATATCTCAGCACCAAATTTATTGTATCCTATTTAGGACTACAAATTTTTATTTCCAGATTCCAAATGGATAAATAGTAACACATTGTATACTTCCTGGGAAAATTTTCTAAAACGATCATGTGCACTTGTTAATATGAATCTTTTTAGTATCTGCTTCATTGTTTTGTCATTGTCCCTGTCAATCACAAAGTCTTCTTCTACTTTTTCTACTGACACTGGTCCATGTCCTGAGTGAAATTAATCCTTTCCTGCACTCAATTTTGAATGACTTCATTTTTAAATGTAAAAATAATATCTATATGAAAATAATACAAACACATTGTAAAATTTTTTGAAAAATCACAAATATTTATGTCTTAGCTAGCACAAGTTCCCTCTCATAGATAACTGTAATGCAATTTATATTTTTGTGGACTTTTGAATACATGTATATCTAAGGGTTGGGGGTAATAACTCATTGTAGTTTTGATGTACACTTCCATGATAATTAGTGATGTGGAACACGTTTTCATATACCTCTGGCTGTCTGTATGTCTTCTTAGGAAAAATGGCTATTTAGATCCTCTGCCCATTTTTTAATTGGATTGTTTTTTGATATAGAGTTGTATGAGTTCTTTATAAATTTTGGGTAATAAACCATTATCAAACATATCATTTGCAAGTATTTTCTCCCATTCAGTAGGTTACCTTTTTCTTTTGATGATGGTCTTCTATGCTGTGCAAAAACTTTATAGTTTGATTAGATCCTATTTGTTTGTCTTTTGCTTTTGTTACCCTTGCCTGAGGAGACAGATCTAAAAAAATATTGCTAAGATTGTTGTCAAAGAGTGTACTGCCTATGTTTTCTTCTAGGGGTTTTATGGTTTTAGATACCTTAAAAACATTTGTCTTTAATACATTTTAAGATTATTTTTATATATGATGTGAGAAAATGTTCTAGTTTCATTCTTTTACATATAGCTGTTCAGTTTTCTCAGCACCATTTTTTGAAGAGATTGTCTTTTTCCCATTCTATATTCTTGCCTCCTTTGTTATAGATTAATTGAACATATGTGCATGGATTTACTTCTGGGCTCTCTGTTCCACTGATCTATGTGTCTGTTTTTGTGCCAGTATCATATTGTTTTGATTATTGTAGCTCGTAGTATAGTCTGAAGTCAGGGAGCACGATACCTCTACCTTTATTCTTTTTCAATATTGCTTTGGCTATTCAGGGTATTTTGTCATTCCATGAAGATTTTAGGATTATTTGTTCTTGTTCTGTGAAAAATGTCATGGGTATTTTGATAGGAATTGCATGAAATCTGTAGGTTGATTTGTATAGTATGGACATTTTAATAATATTAATATTTGAATCCATAAACATGGGTTATCTTTCCATTTATTCGAATCACTTTTAATTTCCTTCATCAATATCTTATAGTTTTCAGAGTACAGGTATTTGCCTCCTTGTTTAGATTTATTCCTAGGTATTCTATTCTTTTTGATGCAATTGTAAATGCATAGTTCATTATTAGTATATAGAAATGAAACAACTTCTGTATATTTTGTATCCTGCAAGTTTACTGAATTCATTTCTTAGTTCTAATAGTTTTTTTTGTAGAGTCTTTAGTGTCTTCTGTATATAGTACTATGGCATCTATACAGAGGGGAAGTTTTACTTCTTCCTTCAAATTTAGATTCCTTTTATTTCTTTTTATTGTCTGATTGCTATGGCTAGGACATTCAATACTATGTTAAACAGAAGTGATGAGAGTAGACATCTTTGTCTTGTTCCTGATCTTGGAGGGAAAGCTTTCAGCTTTTCACCATTGAGTATAATGTTACCGTTGGGTTTGTCATAAAGGCCTTTATTATACTGAGGTGTGCTTCCCTCTATACAAAATTTCTTGATAATTTTTAATCATGAATGGATGTTCAATTTTGTCAATGCTTTTTCTGCATCTATTGAGATGATTATGTGATTTTTGTTCATGTGGTGTATAATGTTGCTTGATTTGCAGATGTTGAACCATCTTTGTATCCCTAGAATAAATCCCACTTGACCATAACGTATGATCCCTTTAACATATTGTTGAACTTGGTTTGTTAATATTTTATTGAGGATTTTTGTATCTATGCTCATCAGGGATACTGGCTTGTAATTATCTTCTTTTTTTAGTGTCTTTGTCTGATTTTGGTATCAGGACAATGATGGCCTTATAGAATAAGTTGTAAGTGTTCTCTCTCCTTCAACTTTTTGGAATAAGTTGAGAGGGATAGGTATTAGCTCTTCTAAATATTTGGTAGAATTGCCCTGTGAAGCCATTTGGTCCTGTGCTTTTATTTTTGGGAGTTTTTTGATTACTGATTTAATTTCATTACCAGTTACCAGTCTGTTCAGATTTTCTTTTTCTTCCTGAATCAGTCTTGGAAAATTGTATGTTTCTAGGAATTTACTTATTCTAGGTTGTCCAATTTGTTAGTGTATAACTGTTCATAGTATTCTTTTATGATTATTTGTACTACTGTGAAATTGGTTGTAATGTCTCTTCTTTCATTTCTATTTTTATTTATTTGGACTCTTTTTTTTCTTTGAGTCCGGCTAAGGTTTATCAATTTTTAAAATCATTTTTAAAAAAAGCAGCTCTTAGTTTCATTGATATTTTTTATTACTTCTTTGATCTGTATTTTATTTATTTCTGCTTTGATCTCTATCATTTTCTTTTTTCTATTAACTTTGGACTTTGTTCTTTTTTAATTCTTTTAGGAAGAAATTTAGGTTATTTGAGAATTTTCTTTTTTGAGGTAGGCCTGTATCACTATAACTTCATTCTTTAGAACAGTTTTTACTGTGTCCATAGATTTTGGAAAGTTGTGTTTCTATTTTCATTTATCTCCAGGTATTTTTTGATTTCCTCCTTGATTTCTTTGTTGACTGTCTTTTTTTTTTTAGTAGCATATTTTTTATTCACTATGTGTTTTTGTGTCTTGTAGTTTTCTTCCTGTAAATGATTTCTAGTTTTATACCATTCTGGTCAGAAAAGATGCTTGATATGAGTTCAGTCTTCTTAAATTTATTGAGACTTGTTTTGTGACCTAACATATGATCGATCATAGAGAATGTTCTATGTGTACTTTAAAAGAATGTGTATTCTGCTGCTTTTGTATAGAATGTTCTCTGTCTCTCTCTCTCTCTCTATATATATATTCATCTGATCTAATATGTCATTTAAGCCACCGGTTCCTTATTGATTTTCTGTCTGGATGATCTATACATTGATGTAAGTGGGGTATTAAAGTCCCTTACTATTATTGTATTATTGTTTGTTTCTCCCATTATGTCTATTAATATTTGCTTATATATTTAGGAAGTCCTATGTTAGGTCCATATATGTTTACAAATGTTACATCCTTTCCTTGGATTGATGCCTTTATCATTATATAATGCTCTTCTTTGTCTTTTGTTGTAGACTTTGTTTTAAAATCTATTTTGTCTGATATGAGTATTGTTACCCCAGCTTTATTTTCATTTCCATTTGCATGCAATATCTTTGTTCATCCCCTCACTTTCAGTCTGTGTGTGTTTTTAGCTCTGAAGTGAGTCTCTTGTAGGCAGCATATAGATAGGTCTTGTTGTGAAATCCATTCAGCCACCCTGTGTCTTTTGATTGAAGCACATAGTCCATTTACATTTAAATTGATTATTGATAGATATGTACTTACTGCCATTTTGTTCCTTGCTTTCTGGTTGTTTATGTAGTTCTATTCTGCTCTTTTCTTTTAGTCTCTTACTTTGCAGTTTGATTTTCTTTTGTGTTATTTTTGGGTCCTTTCTTTTTATTTTTGGGGGATATCTATTGTAGGATTTTGGTTTGTGGTAACCATGAGGTTCATATACATCGACCTATACATCTATATCTATATAGTTTTTTTAAATTGATAGCTATTTAAGTTCAAACACATTCTAAAGCTCTACATTTTATGCTCCACTCCAAAGTTTTGTTTTTAGTGTCATATTTTACATCTTTATGTCTATATTTTAACTGTTTATTGCAGATGATTTTATGACTTTTGTCTTTTACCCTTTGTACTGGCTTTTTTAAGTGTCTGATCTATTGCCTTTACTATATACTTACCTTTTTTTCCTTCATATATTTTCTTTCTTTTTTTTCATTTATGGCTCTTTCTTTTTTGCTTAAAGAAGATCCTTTAATATTTATTGTAAGACTGATTCAGTGGTGATGAACTCTTAGTTTTTGCTAGTCTGGGAAACTCTTACAGTCTCTCAATTCTGAATTGAATTCTACCTTGTTGGGTAGAGTATCTTTAGTTGTATGTTTTCTTTCATTTCAGCACTTTTAAAATAACATGGCATTCCCTTTGGGCCTGCAAAATTTCTGCTGAAAAAATCAGCTAATAGCCTTATGGGCATTTCCCTGTGTGTGACTCTTTGTTTATTCTCTTGCTGCCTTTAAAATTCTCTTTAACTTTTCCCATTGTAATTATGTATCTTGCTGTGTGTCTCTTTGTGTTCATTGTATTTGGGACTCTGTGATTTCTGGATCTGGATACCTGTTTTCTCCCTCAGGTTAGGGAAGTTTTCAGTCATGATTTTATCTAATATATTTTCTGCCCCTTTCTCTCTCTCATCTCCTTCTAGGACCCCTATAACGCAAATGTTAGTATGCTTGATATTGTCTCAGATGGCCCTCAAACTATCTTCATTAAATTGTTTTTTTGTTGTTGTTGTTCTAATCATGTGATTTCTGCTATTCTGTCTTCCAGGTTGCATACGTGTTCTTCTGTATCACCTAATCTTCTGTTAATTCTTTCTAGTGTATTTTTCATTTCAGTTTCTACATTCTTCAGCAATAATTGGTTTCTTTATATATTTTCTAATTATTTGTTGAAGTTCTCATTGTGATCCTCTGTTCTCCCAAGTTCAGTAAGCATGAGTATTTTTACGTGTATTTCATTGAACTCTTTATCAAGTAAATTACTTACTTACCTTTCATTAGTGTTTTTTGCCCTGGGATTTTATCTCGTTCTATTATTTGGAATATATTCCTGTTTTTTTTTTGTTGTTGTTGTTTCACTTTCTCCCTTTGCCTTTATGAAATTAGGCAAAACAATTACTTACCCCTGTCTTGAAGGCATGTCCTTGTATGGGAGCATCTCTGTGTAGTCTGTGTGTGCCCACTGGCTGTCATGGGATAACTGGATCTGAAGCAATTATGATTCCTGAGCATGCCATAGTCATTGCCTTGGTGGGGATATCCTAGAGTTGGAGGTCACTAGAGTCCAACTCTAGGACAAACCAGAGTTTCTCCTGGGATGTGCTGGGGACCACACATTGGTGGGGTGGACTGGAGCCAGAGAAGCTAGAGCCAGAGTCTGGTGTGAACTGCAGTTTCTCCCAAGGTGTGGTGACAGTGACCACCTTGGTAGGGCTGTAGCTGGAGAGGCTGGAGCCAGAGCCTGGTGCATGCTAGGGGGAGTGTTGGGGCAGTCTTGGCAGGCCAGCCAGATCACTAAGCACTTTTCAATCTGCTGCTTCTGCGATGGGACTATGAATTAGCACATCTTTGCATGTACCCTTTAAGGGTAGAGTCTTGCTTTCCTACAGCTCTCTAGTAAGACCTACTTGTTTTCAAAACAGCTGAGAGAGTCATCCTCCCAGTGCCAGACCTCACTATTGGGGTGCCCAATATGGGCCTCAAACCCTCACCCTTTAGGGAGGATCCCCTAGTTTATGATGTCACCCTCTTGTGTTTCACCTGCTGGTGGTACGAGTCCAAACTAGACAGCTTGTCTTCCTCTCCTTCCAAGCTTTGTGTGTGTGTGTGTGTGTGTGTGTGTGTGTGTGTGTGTGTGTGTGGTTTTCTTTATATTATTGGTTGTAGAAGAGCCATTCTTCTCATCTTCCAGTCGTTCTCAGAGAGAGTTGTTCTATATGTGGTTGTAGTTTTGGTGTGTTTGTGGGAGGAGGTGAACTCTGGGTCTTCCTATTCCACCTTCTTGATCGTGCCTCCCAGACTATCAGGTTTAATTGACATAATCAAGGAGACACTGAGTCATCACACTTTATTGTATCATCATAATCCTGTCCTTTTAGGAAATTATAGCAGAACATTTAGGGTATACTGTTTCATTATATCGCTATTTTCCTGGTTACTCTATATTATAATTTGAAACTACGTATACTAGTTCAAAGCAACTTTTTATGTACTCACAATTTAGACTAAGATTAAAAATACTAATCATCCTTTCGAAGGTAAACTGATATGAGAGATTAAACTTAGATAAGGAATAATATTTCTATTCCTTTCACAAATAAGTCCAAGGATTTTCTACTTTATAGCAGAATGTGTGGTTTCTTAGCCCCACAACTCTAGAAGTTAATATCAATATTAAGTTCTGGGCGTTAGCATAGATGTTAAGTGTGTAACCAAACAAACAGATGGCTTTGAGTCAAATCCAGTCTTGATTACTTTTGCTTCTTTTTTTTTTTTTTTTCATTCTTGATTACTTTTCACTTGGACGAGTTAATCACCTGAGGCCTTAGGTATCTTACTGACAAAATATTGGTAAAGTCCCTATCTCAGAGGGCTGCAGTCAAGGTTGAATGAACTGAAACTTGTAGCATATGACTTGGAAGTTAATGGCCTAGAAGGGAAAAAGACCTTGCAAAAAGTAATTTGGGGTATAACATGTGATAGGATAAAGGGATTCATAAAAGAATCAAGGAGTTCTTGGAAAACTAAAAACTTAGGCTAACTAGGCTTTGTAAAGAGAATAATGTGCTGAGCTAATACTTTTTGAAGGATGGATATTGTCTTATCTGCTCAAGGGAGGTTAACAAAATGTAAATAACATGGGAAAGGCACTAATGTATGAGAGTTAAAGTATGCAAATTAATTACTATAAAACAAGGTACAAAGTATAGGACAAGTAAAGAAAGTGCTATGGTTTGTAGAAGTATAAATTATCCTACATTGGGGCTCCCAAGTCAGGGTTCTCGGAAACAGTCATATTTGGGCTGTGTCTTAAAGATAAGGTGATATCAGTATACCCATGGTTACTGGTCCCTCTATGTATTTTTGCTTTTTATTACTCCTTTTGCCTGTGAATCAACTTGCCTAACCCTTTTTTCTTGCCACTGTGCAAAAGCTTGTATATTTTTAAAAAAATCAATTCATTTATTTTTGACTAGGTAATGCATGCAGTCGCTATAAAAATTAAAAGCTAGGAAAGAATATACAATAGAAACTACATTTTTTCTCAAATTTTGTTTCTCAATGATTATTGTGAGTTTTCTGTATATTATTTCACAAATAGTCTATACATTTCAAGTATATTTACTCATTTTTAATATAAATGAATATAATATGTATTTGAGCATATATATACACACACACTGTGTTTTTTTTCACTCAATAATAATGCCTTACAGCAGTACATAAAGGAATGCATTTTAATTGTATTAACTAATCAATACTGCATTGTATGAATGTGCCATAATTTAGTTACAAGAGCTCCACTGGTGGACATTAATACATTTCTGATAGAAATTCTGCATTCTGATAGACATTTACTGCTTTCCCATTTTTTAACTGTTACAGTTTTATAATAAAGTTTTTTTAAAATTATATATATATTGAAATACATATTCTTTGTCTTAGGAATATAATGAAATATATTAAAATATTTCAAATAGTGAGCCATCCTGAGACTTCTGAAAAATCTAATTTTGGTTGTATTTATTATTTGGTTGCTGTATTCTATAGACTAATATTGATAGAGTTTTCATATCTGTATTCATGAATTATTTTTCTGTGTTTTTTCTCCCCATGGCTATCTTTTGGGTAGTATATTCAGGCATATCTCATTTTACTGTGCTTCGCAGATATTGCATTTTTTACAAATTGAAGGTTTGTGGCAATTCTGTGTCCAGCAAGTCTATCAGTGCCATTTTCTAACAGCATTTGCTTCACTTCGTGTCTCTGTATCACATTTTAGTAATTCTTGCAATATTTCAAAACTTTTCTTTATTATTATATTTGTGATGTGATTTGTGATTAGTGATTTCTGTTACCACTACAACTCACTTAAGGCTCAGATGATGGTTAGCATTTTTAGCAATAAAGTAAGCTTAAATTTATGTACATTGTTTTTTTAGACATAATGTATTGCACACAATAAACTACAATATAGTATAAATATAATTTTATATGTACTGGGAAAACAAAAAATTGTGTGAGTTTACTGTGATATTCACTTTATTGTGGTGGTCCAAAAATCAAACCCACAAGGTCTCTGAGGTAAACCTGTATTAACATTATTAATGAAAGTTTCCCTTTTTTCTTTCCCAGTGCTTTGAAACAGCATTAACTGTGTCAGCTTCTTAAAGGAATTTTTTAACATTACCCTGTGAATGTTTTTGTGCCTAGCAGAATTTATTTTTGGAAGGAGAGGTAGGTAGTCTTTGACAAATTTCTCCTTGATTTGTTTTTTAAAACAAGGTACTTGGCCCACAGCACCCAGAGCACCCTGTCCACCTCTCTGCACAAACTCTACTTTGGGAATAGCTTCATGCTCCACAGACTGTGTCTGGGACCTGCAAATGAAGGTGTCCATTCTTGACAGGATCCCACTGGTCCATTAATCTTCATCGCGTTTGGCAGCTCTTCTTTATTTTTTTGTGTAGGAATTATAGATATTTCCTATTTCCATTAGGGGTGGGATCTATGTTTCCATGTTAATTTCTCTGCCTTGTTTTGGGGCATAGTTCTAAGTATGAAGAAATCAAGTGCCTTCTCTTTTAAATCAGATACAGATTGTTATGGACCGAATTATGTCCCCAAATTTGATATCTTGATATGTTGAACTCTAACCCCCAATGTGACTGTATTTGGAGAAAGGGCTTTTAGGGAGGTAATTGAGGTTAAACGAGGTGATAAGATAGAACTGATATCCTTACAAAAAGAGGAACAGAAACCAGACCTCTTCCTAGCCCTCCCAGAAAGGCCATGCAAGGATACAGTGAGAAGGTGGCTGTCTTCAAGTCAGGAAAAGAGGCTTCCCCCAAAACCAACCTTGACAGCACTTTGATCTTCCATTTCCCAGTGTCAAGAACAGAAAATAAATTTCTGTTTTTTAAGCCATCCAGTCTGTGGTGTTTTTTTATGGTACCCCTCACAGACTAATAATTAGATTATGTAAAAGAACCATAATTGACAAATTAACAATAAGTGTTAAGTTCCCTATACTTGTCTAAATCATAGTTGTCATATTTTCTTTCTTTCTTTTAGAAGTGAAATAATAATCAAAAAGTTGATGTTTGTCCTTAAAGGGAAGATAGGATGAACATAGATACACGGTTGTGTGCTGACTTTTAATGTCTGATAATGTCTAAATGATCCCATTTCTGAAGACATTCTTTTATGTATGACTTAAGTTTCTCATATACAACTGCATTCTACACGAATGTCTGGTGTAATACAGCAGCAAATAATGAGATGGCATGTTAAAGTAGCCTGTGTAGAAGCAAGAGTTCTACCTTTCTATCATTTTAAATTACATTTAACTAATGAATACTTAGCACTGTTATTTACGTATTTAAAATAGTTTAACTTGTTTATGTAACTGATTTCAATATGTGACTTAAATATTCTCAAAATATTATCGTAAAACCTCTGTGAATAGTAACACATATACAGCTTAAAGAAGTTTGTGTGTGTGTGTGTGCGTGTGTGTGTGTGTGTGTGACAGAGGGAGAGAGAAAGAGAGGGAAAGAGAGAGAACAAGAGCAAGATGGAATGAAATATGGTTTGGATTTTTAAAACATTTTAATATTTGGTCTTCTCTTCTTGGAAATAGTATTTTTCTGCTATTTATTACCAATCCTCTACTTTAGATCTGACTGTGTATCTAATTCCAGAAAATATATGGTTTATTAACTTATGACCCCTTTTTCATGACTTTTAATTCTTAATATTGATGCCTCTTTTCTTTATTTTACTTTTTTAGATTTTACCCATTAATCAAGTTTCAGATACTGTTATAGATTGAATCGTGTTCTCCCCAGATTCATATGTTAAAGTCCTAATCTTCAATACGACTGTATTTAGCATTAGGGTCTTTAAAGAGGTAACTAAGGTTAAATGAGGTCATAAGAATAGGACTCTAATCTTATGGAACTGGTGTCCTTAGAGGAAGAGGAACAGACACCAGTGAGCTTGCTTGCACCCTCTCCCCCCCCCTCTCTTTTTGCTCTTCACCCCACCCCCCACCTGTGTGCACACAAAGAAGAGTCCATGTGAGTATACAGTTAGATGATGGCTACCTACAAGCCAAAAGAAGAAGCCTCAGAATAAAACCTGCTTTTCCAGCACCTGATCTTGCACTTCCCAGTCTCTAGAACTGTAAGAAAATAAATTTCTGTAGGTTAAGTCACCCAGTCTATGGAATTTTGTTATGGCAGTCCAAGCAGACTAAGACAGATACTAGCCCAACAATCAATTATACATGACAATTCTGTAACTTTGATATCTTTTTCGAAACTCCATTTTGGCTCTAATTAATATAGACATTTATTCATATTTTATTTTATTTTTCTCATTTCTTTAAATTTTAAACTCTGAGGGCAATTTTCATGTCATGTTACTTTTAAAAACACTATCACCTGTCAAAGGGGTGAATACAAAAACACAACACTTGTAATTTGGTTGCTTAGGCATTTTGAATGCTCCAAAAGCTAGAAAAATTTATCTGGAAAATTTTTAGTTTCCTTTTTACTCCTGAGTGTAAAATTTTATGTTTGGATGACTGGATGAACATCTCAAAAATTTTAAAGATAATTATTCTTAATTTAGCAGGTTTTCTGACTTTGATTCAATTTATAAATGATGAATAATTAAATGAAGGGTTTTTAAAACTCTTATTGTGATCATCACAGTTAATATAGTATTATAGCAATAAAACAAGATGAAATAAATGCATTTGAACCTTTCAAAATGAAGATTTTGTCCATGAACAGAACATAAATTTCAATTAATATATATCCTATTTTTTGAAGGAAATTTATACATAGATATTCAGTGTACTAGAAAAAAATATTTAGAAAGTATTGCCTATGTATTTCAAATAATTGTTTCCAATTAATAATCTTCAGCATATATGCATAAGACCTATATTTTTATCAAAAGTGTATACAAACAGAATTTGAATGTGAAAATAAACAAATTTCAGGTTTAGAAGAAATTTAATTTTCCATGGGTAAAATGATGAAAGAATTTCCGTAAGTTATTACAACTTTACATCAAACCTGCTGGTTTTAATGCACAGGACTTAATTTTTAGCTGCTGAGCTGAAAGTTGGTGTTGGCAGAAAAAAAGAAGCTGGTTTCATTTCAAGGATACAACTAAATGCTAATTATAAAAATGGATTTGAAGTTACCAGAAGGAACATTTTTAACAAGCCTTATGAAAAGAACTGCTAGACAATACTCAATTAATTAAGACACCAAGAGAGTTCTTTTATTCCTACATTCTATTAGCGCAATATTACTCATAGAAGAGATAAAAGGAGGAAGTTAAACTTTTGATTGGCTGCATTTTAATTTCTGCCTTTTTAAAGCAGTCAATCCTGCCTTTCCATACTTGTTGTTGGTGTTTTGAGTATGTTTTCCCCAGCTTTGAAAATGAAGCATTATAGGAGGAAATAGAGGAAGAATGTTTACGTTGATAGGTTAAAGAAGATATTGCTGTTAATAAGGAAACACGTATGTTTTGCTTTCAATTGCATAAACATTATAGACAGAATGAAACCAATACTCAAACACAAATAGGTTTTTATTCATATTTTATTTCTACTGTATTTCATTGAATGGTGAATTGTATTATTAAAAATGTTTGTGAAGAATATAAAGAAATGACTGGTCAAGAAGAGTAATAGTCTTAAAGGTCTCATGTTCATTTATTCATTCATTTAATTCGATATGCAGTCCTTTATTTATTACCATTGCTGTCCATTAATCTTTCATTTAAATCATCAAGTTCTAACTCTCTCAATTCCCCACCCTATCTTTTCCCCAACTTGTTATTAAAATTATAGACATATGCAAAAAAATTTAGTCCTATTTTATGCAGTCATTTGTTGATGTTTCTTGGAGCTTTCAACATTTCAGGAAATGAAGTAAAAAGCCTTTATAAAAAATGTTTTTTTAGAGATTAATTTTTCATGACATTTTCCAAGGAGTATATGGTGAAAAAAATACAAAAAAGGCACAAATAAAAGTGAACCAATGAACCAACTGCTGGGTTTTTAAAAACATATGTATTTCTAATTCAATCACAGTCTTTAAATTTTAAACATGAATCTTTCTCAGCCTGTTGCAATAGAAATGGAGAACGGAGTCCTGCTACTTTCTTTTTCTTAGGAAGAGGTCAGTTGGTAGTAAAAACTTAAGAAGATTTCAGTGATTTACTTAGGACAAAATCTATTGAAGAAACTTTCATATTATAGTAACTTAGAAAAATTTTGGAGAAAAGAAATTAGATTGAATAGCATAGTGGTACTTTATCAAAGTCAAGAAGAAAAGATCCCTAGGGAATTATGTATTTGGGAACAGCCTACCTTTAGCTTTCAACATTAAGTGTTAAAACACAAATGGGAACAGGTCTGAAATAAATGTTCACAGAATATAAATTTGCTTATTTTAGGTAAAGCAGAAGAAATAAGAAAGGATACAGCATATTAACATCTCAAACATGAAAAAATTGTGAGATAAAAAGTTTAGGAATTGACATTATATTTGTCATTCACTAAGTGATTAAACTGTTAATGAAATTTTATATTACAACATAAAATTGTGGCAATATTTTGAAGCTGGAGGAGGACAATATATTTAGTCTTCATACAAATGATAATGGAAGTGGCTGGCTCCCCATTTGCAAAGTTACCTACCTTTCTCCATCAGCAGGACTGAGCAATCAGGGTAGAAAGCAATATTTGCCTACCTGAGGATTCTCTGCAAGGATCAATGAATATACTCTCCATTGTGCCCAGAAAAGTGTCAGGAGTTAAAGAGGAGTATGTCTAAATATGCTTTCAAAATAGTAGAGAATGGGAGTAGTTAATTGTGCATCCAACTTTAGTGAAGCAGGTAGAATCTTTAGAAATCTATTCATTCAACTAATACGTACTAAGTGCCTACAATGTGCATTCACTTTTTTTTTTAATTAATTAATTTTTATTGGAGTATAGTTTCTTTACAATGTTGTGTTAGCTTCTACTGCACAGCAAAATGAACTGGCCATACATATACATATCTCTCCTCCCTTTTGGATTTCCTTTCCATTTAGGTCACCACAGTGCACTAAGTAGAGTTCCCTGTGCTATACAGTATAATCCCATCAGTTGTCTATTTTATACATAGTATGAATAGTGTATATGTGTCAATCCCAATCTCCCAATTCCTCCCACCCCACATCTTTCCCCCTTAGAATCCATACATTTGTTCTGTACATCTGTGTCTCTATTTCTGCTTTGCAGATAAGGTCATCTATACCATTTTTCTAGATTCCACATATATGCATTAATATATGATATTTGTTTTACTTTTCCTGACCTACTTCACTCTGTATGACACTCTCTAGGTCCATCCACATCGCTACAAATGACCCAATTTTGTTCCCTTTTATGGCTGAGTAAAATTCCATTGTATATATGTACCACAACTTCTTTATCCATTCCTCTGTCGATGGACATTTACATTGCTTCCATGTCCTGGCTATTGTAAATAGTGCTGCAATGATCACTGGGGTGAATATGTCTTTTTGAATTATGGTTTTCTCTGGGTATATGCCCAGTAGTGGGATTACTGGGTCATATAGTAATTCTATTTATAGTTTTTTAAGGAACCTCCATACTGTTCTCCATAGTGGCAGTATCAGTTTACATTCCCACCAACAGTGTAAGAGGGTTCCCTTTTCTTCACACCCTCTCCAGCATTTATTGTTTGTGAATTTTTTGTGGATGGCCATTCTGACTGGTGTGAAGTGATACCTCATTCTAGTTTTGATTTGCATTTCTCTACTAATTAGTGGTGTTGAGCACTTTTTCATGTGTTTGTTGGCAATCTGTATATCTTCTTTGGAGAAATGTCTATTTAGGTCTTCCACCCATTTTTTGATTGAATTGTTTGTTTTTTTGATATTGAGCTTCATGATCTGCTTGTGTATTTTGGAGTTTAATCCTTTTTCAGTTGCTTCATTTGCAAATATTTTCTCCCATTCTGAGGGTTGTATTTTCGTCTCATTTATGGTTTTCTTTGCTGTGCAAAAGCTTTTAAGTTTCATTAGGTCCCATTTGTTTATTTTTGTTTTTATTTTCATTTCTCTAGGAGCTGGGTCAAAAAGGATCTTGCTGTGATTTATGTCAAAGAGTGTTCTTCCTATGTTTTCCTCTAAGAGTTTTATAGTGTCCGGCCTTACATGTAGGTCTTTAATCCATTTTGAGTTTATTTTTGTGTATGGTGTTAAGGAGTGTTCTGATTTCATTCTTTTACATGTAGCTGTCCAGTTTTCCCAACACCACTTATTGAAGAGGCTGTCTTTTCTCCTTTGTATTTTTTTGCCTCCTTTGTCATAGATTAGGTCACCATAGGTGTGTGGGTTTCTATCCTCTTGGCTTTCTATCCCATTCTTTTGATCTATATTTCTATTTTTGTGCCAGTACTTTACTGTCTTGATTATTGTAGCTTTGTAGTATAGTCTGAAGTCAAGGAGCCTGATTCCTCCAGCTCCATGTTTCTTTCTCAAAATTGCTTTGGCTATTCGGGGTCTTTTGTGTTTCCATACATATTGTGAAATTTTTTGTTCTAGTTCTGTGAAAAATGCCATTGGTAGTTTGCTAGGTATTGCATTGAATCTGTAGATTGCTTTGGGTAGTATAGTCATTTTCACAGTGTTGATTCTTCCAATCCAAGAACATAGTATATCTCTCCATCTGCTTGTGTCGACTTTGATTTCTTTCATCAGTACCTTATAGCTTTCTGCGTACAGGTTTTTTGCCTCCTTAGGTAGGTTTATTCCTAGGTATTTTATTCTTTACAATCATATTTCAAGAAACAAGAAAAATCCCAAATAAACTACGTAAAGTTACACCCAAAGCAACTGAAGAAGAACAAACAAAACAAAGTTAGTAGAAGGAAAGAAATCATAAAGAGCAGAGCAGGGCAGAAATAAATGAAATAGAAACGAAGAAAAGAAATCAATAAAACTAAAAGCTGGCTCTTTGAGAAGATAAAATTGATAAACCTTTATTCAGAGTCGTCATGTAAAAAAAGGGAGAGGACTCAAATCAATTAAATCAGAAATGAAAAAGGAGAAATTACAACTGACACCACAGAAATACTAGGGATCATAAGAGAGTACTACAAGCAACTATATGCCAATAAAATGGACAACATGGAACAAATGGACAAATTCTTAGAAAAGTACAACCTTCCAAGACTAAACCAGGAAGAAAGAGAAAATATGAGCAGACCAAACACAAGTAATGAAATTGAAATTGTGATTAAAAATCTTCCAACAAACAAAAGTCTAGGACCAGATGGCTTCACAGGTTAATTCTATCAAACATTTAGAGAAGAACTAACACCTATCATTCTCAGACTCTTCCAAGAAATTGCAGAGGGTGGAACACCCCCAAACTCATTCTACAAAGCCACCATCACCCTGATACCCAAACCAGACAAAGATATCACAAAAAAAAGAAGATTACAGGCCGATATCACTGATGAACATAGATGCAAAAATCCTCAACAAAATACTAGCAAACAGAATCCAACAACACATTAAAATGGTCATACACCATGATCAAGTGGGATTTATTCCAGGGATGCAAGGATTCTTCAATGTATGCAAAACAGTCAATGTGGTACACCATATTAACAAATTGAAGAATAAAAACCGTATGATCATCTCAATAGATGCAGAAAAATCTTTCAACAAAATTCAACATTGATTTATGATAAACACTCTACAGAAGGTGAGCACAGAGGGAACCTATCTCAACATAATAAAGGCCACATATGACAAACCCACAGCAAACATTATTCTCAGTGGTGAAAAACTGAAAGCATTTCCACTAAGATGAGGAACAAGACAGGGATGTCCACTCTCACCACTATTATTCAACCTAGTTTTGGAAGTCCTAGCCATGGCAATCAGAAAAGAAAAAGAAGTAAAAGGAATCCAAATTGGAAAAGAAATAAAACTGTTACTGTTTGCAGATGACATGATACTATACATAGAAAATCCTAAAGATGCTACCAGAAAATTATTCGAGCTAATCAATGACTTTTGCAGAGTTGCAGGGTACAAAATTAATACACAGAAATCTCTTGCATTCCTCTACACTAACAACAAAAGCTCAGAAAGAGAAATTAAGAAAACACTCCCATTTACTATTGTGCCATTCACTTTGATAAGTACAGGAATATAGTGGTGAACAAGGAAAATTCTGTTGCTGGTCTCATGAAAATTATAAGTATGTCAGCGAAAATATCTGTATCGTGAGTTTTCCTAGAGTCAAAGTTTATTTTAAAATTTTGTTTTATTAAAGCTTGATGGATTTTTTTTTATTTTACAGTGAGATTACATTATTAGATAGCTATGCTTTTTTGTGTGTTACCACTGCAGTACTTATAATAAAGAGCATAATCATCTTGTCCAAAGGAGGCTTATTGTGACTACTTACTGCCCTCTGCAACCACTACGTAGCTTCTCTGGAAACTCTCCACTGGTCATACCTGAATTAAAATCTGGAGATTTTAATTGAACTAATCCTGTAAGAAATATTGTGCTTTCTCTAAAGAAAGCAAAAAGACCTTCAGTTTTCCCTTGGTTTTTAATTCTTTTGACAGCAATTTTTCATTTCAATGAGACTATCTGGCCAGAGTGAAAGTCATTTGAGACTCCAACACTGACCAGGTCATCATCTAATTTTGTAGGCTAATTACATTTTAATTTCCATGCTCATTCAGTTTCTTTTCTAAGATGATTTAAAAACCTGTGACCTCATTTTCTCTGATATGCTGAGGTGTTATCAAATGTATAATAGATTCCTCCATCTCTTTGTAAAATACACTCATTTTTTTAGGGCTTATGATATATGGGTTTACATCTACTATTGATTACTGATACCTGATGACCTTTTGGACAATCTCCTGCATTTCTTGATGATTTTGGTCTTGGCTTCTCAATCTTATAGCCCACTCTAATTTCTCCAATCATGCTGGGGGATGTTGATGTCTTTATTGATAATCCTTCCAACAATCTGGCATTTTGGTTCCTTGACCTCTTCTTCTCTAACCACCATTTTGCCTAGCCTACCTCAACCACCCACTCCCATAGTCATGCTCCAGGACTTTTTTTTTTTTTTTTTTCCTTTTTCCCCTTCATATAAATTGCATTGTAAAACTGTACATGGGAAAAAAATTACTTTGTGTTCCTAACCCCGTTCTGGTGAGATAGAAAAGCCAGCATGTCACAGGTTAGAGCTGGTCCCTGATAGAACCAGACAGTTTGGTCATCAAAAACGTGAAGTTATAGAATAATTAATACAGAAATGTCTTCCTCTGATGATCTTATTACATTTTATTAGTCCAACAATTCCCACTCTGACTGTTCTTTGACCTCAAGAAGACTTTCAGCCCGCAGACCCAATTATTCTTTCCCTATTCATGATTTTTTTCCTTAGTTTCCTCTGTTTCTACCTAACATGCTATGACTTGTCTTTTAATTACCTTTTTGGTCATTACTATTAGCATTTGTCTATTTCTCCTTTTGTCATTTTTCTTGGGAAAATAAAACCAAACCAAAAACAATGTTTAAGCAAGCTGTTTTCTCTCTATGTCTATATTTAAGCAACTAAACCAGGCTGTAGAAAACCACCCAGCTGAGCATGCTGGTGACATCATTTATGAAATATAAACCATCTATATCCTAGGGGCACTAAATACAATTCAGTATTGAATACATTTCCTTAGTTAACTTGCTCCCCTCTTGTCTGCAATGCTGGGAGAATAGATCCAGAAAAACTAAAAAAAATTATGAGTTCCACATGGCAGACAAATACGTAGTAGAGAGGAACACAGAAAATAGGTGGGTGCTATTGCTGGTTAAAGGTTGTGTACGTTTATAATTTTGATAGTGCCTTCCAGATTATTTTCCCTAGAGGTGAAGCTATTTATATTCCCACCAGCAACTGATGACACTACTCATTTCCTCTACACTTGCCTCTGTTGGATGTTATGAACTCGTTTTGTGTTTCTGATGGGTATAAATGGGTATTTCATCCTTATTTTTATTTATATTTTTCTGAGTTATAGTGAGATGAATTGCCTATTAATATAATTTGTTCATCTTTCTATTGTCTTTTTTATTCCTTTTCAATTTTTCAATGATTTTTTCTGAAAACAATTATCAGATTATAAAAACAGTAAAAGCTTATACTGTTACATTTTATTTGGAAAATTAGTAAAGAAGCAGAAAAACTGCCTATAATTATATAACATGGAAATAAATACTTCAGTGTAATTCCTTCCCATCTTTATTACTAAAAATAAATGGTTTTTATGAAAAAAATTTATTGCAGTTGATGAACCTACATCATTATCTCTCAGAGTCCATAGTTTATATTAGGGTTCACTCCTGGTGTTTTTACATTCTATAGGTTTTGACAAATGTATAGTGACAAGTATCCACCATTATGAGATCATATAGAATAATTTTATTGTTCTAAAAATCCTCTGTTTTTCACCCATTCATCCCACCCTCCCCCCACCTGCTGGAAACCACTGATCTTTTTTTTATACTTTCCATAATTTTGCCTTTTCCAGAGTGTCATTAATTGGAATCATATAGTACGTAGTCTTTTCAGAATGGCCTTTATCATTTAGTAATGTGCATTTAAAGTTTCTCCAAGTTTTTCCATGGTTTGATGGTTAATCTCTTTTTAATGCTGAATAATATTCCACTGTCTGTATGTACCACAGTTTCTTAATCCTTTCAACCAAGTTCATCTTGGTTGTTTGCAACTATGTATAAAGCTGCTATAAAACATCCATGTGCAGGTTTTTGAGTGAACATAGTTTACAAATCATTTGTATAAATACAAAGGCATGATTTCTGGATCAAATGTTGAGTACATTTAGTTTAATAAATTGCCAAACTATCTTCCAAAGTGGCTGTACCACTTTACATTCTCAACAGCAGTAAATGAGAGTTCCTGTTGCTCCACATCCTCGCCAGCATTAGGTGGTACTAGTGTTATGAATTTTGGACATTCTAATAAATTTATTTGTCGGTATCTCATTGTTTTAATTTGCATTTCCCTGTTGATAAAGATGTGGAGCATTTTTCCTGTTCTTATTTGCCATTGTTTATCTCTTTAGTGAGGTATCTGTTCAGGTGTTTAGGCCATTTATTAATCACATTCTTTGTATTTTTGATTTTTAAGAGTTCTTTGTATTCACTTCACTTCTTCCCTCCATTCATTCATTCATTCACTCATTTATTCATTTATTCAGTGCCAAACTTCCCCTCCCTCCCTGGAGCTGATTTATATTGGCTGTAACTGCATTTGTGCTCGTGGGCTGTAATGAGGCTTTGCTGCTTGTTCTTGATGCGTGAACTCTGTCAAAATATTCCTAGCATTCCCAACCTGGAGCAGCAGAAAGTCAGGAAAAGACATTTATTGTTTGGATTGTAGACAGGATCCTAACAGCAGGGTGGTTTGTCATGCAAGGGAGAGACGAGGCCCAGGGTCCACAAGAAAAAGAAAAAAAAAAAAAAGAGTTCTTTGCACATATTGGGTAATAGTCCTTTATCATATATGTGTTTTGCAGATATTTTCTCCTGGTCTGTGGTTTGTTTTCTCATTATCTTGACAGTGTGTTTCCTAGAACAAAATTTAAAAAAAAAAATTTTTAATGAAGTCTAGCTTATAAGTTATTTCATAGACTGTATCCTTGGTGTTCTATCTAAAAAGTCATCACAATACTCAAGGTCATGTAGGTTTTCTCTGTTATCTTCTAGGAGTTTCATAGTTTTGCACATTATGTTTAGGTCTATAATCCATTTTGAGTTAATTTTTATGAAGGGCACAGGTCTCTGTCTAGATTCATTTTATTTTGAATGAAGATGTCCAGTTGTCCCAGCACCATTTATTGAAAAGTCTGTCTTTTCTCCATTGTATGGCCTTTGTTCCCTTGTCAAAGATTAACTGAACTATTTATGTGGCTGTATTTCTGGATGTAATTTTTTGGTTAAAGTTTCATTTCTTCTATTGGGTCTGCCTAAGTTTATGGACCTTTTATGTCTTTTGACCTTCCTAAATGTTCAGCTAATTCCTACTTATTCTTCATGTCTTAGATTAAATGTCAGATTGGATTATATGGCTGATGGTTCCTATAGTTTCTTTTTATATAATTTATTATAATTATAATTAATTTATTTCTTTAGAAAATTTGTGTCTTTTTTTTACTATTATCTGAGACTTTTTTCCTTCCAGTTTTATTGAAATATAATTGATTTACAGCACTGTATAAATTTAAGTTATATAGCATAATGATTTGACCTACGTCATGATGATTACCACAATAAATTTAGTGAGCATCCATCATCTCATATAGATAAAAAAAGAAAAAAAAGAAAAAAAATTTTTCTTTGTGACAAGAACTCTTAGGATTACTCTCTTAACAACTTTCATGTATAATACACAGTAGTGTTAATTATATTAATCATGTTGTACATTACATTCCTAGTACTTATTGTCTTCTAATTGGAAGTTTGTACATTTTAATCACCTTCATCCATTGTGTCACATTTTTAAAGTTCTTTAACTGGGGAATGCTATATAGATGTAAAGGAATACCCCTCAGCTATAAATACATGAACTACTGATACCTACAATAATGTCGATGAATCTCAAATGCGTTATGCTCAGTGAAAGAAGTCAGACTCAAAAGGCTACGTATTATATTAATGTATATGACGTTTTGGAAAAGGCAAAATCATAGGGACAAGAATCAGAACAGTGTCTATAAAAGATTAGGGTAATGGAGTTGTTGACTGAAAGGGGCACAGGAGAAATTTTGGAGGGTGAAGATTCTATTCTATTTGTTGATTACATGCATTTGTCAAAACTAGCAGAATTATACACGAGTAAATTATACCTTAAGGTATATGTATATTTATGAGAATTTTATTGTTTTGTCATAATTTTTTCAATGCAATATTGTTTTCTAATTCCTAGTCTACATTTTTTTTTTCTTGAATAGGTAAAACTTATAACTGGTCACTTTAACAATTCCCTTAGTAATTAAAAAAAATGTTATTAGACCCTCTTTGAGTCTCTGTATATGCAGTCCTATCACCAGCAAAAGGAGATAATTTTAGTTCTTCTTTTAAATTTTTTTTCTGCCAGATTTTCATTATCTGTTCTTTCTGCATTTTCTAGATACTACAAGAAATATTACATAGTAATAGTGATAGTAACATCCCTGTGTAGTTCCTGTTTCATTTAAAATTATTTAGTTTTTACTTGAAATAATGTGTGGTTGGTTTTTGATTAAACCATCTTTATTTTACATAAAGAATTTGTTTTAAAATATTTTACTTAAAACAGCATCATTTATATGGAATGTATGGGATATAGGAAATGCATTACAAGATTTTTAGCATAATTTTTTATAATTTTTATGATATTTTGCTACAGTGACTCATAGCTGTTTAAAGAAGATATTTGAGAAGAAAAAGAAAGTACTTTTAATTGTGTAAAATAATAACCAGTGAGAACTTTGTTAAAAATAAGGGGGAATTTATCATCCAGTAATATTTATGTTCTCACTACCTCCTTACTTCTTTAAAATAACCATTGAACCTCTGTGCTAGAGATGGCATCAAGCTCGTGTGTGTACTGTATAACAGTTTTAATTTGAACAATATTTGGAAGAGGTTATTTTTATCTCCAACTTCAAGTTCAGCACATTTTCCTCCCAGGGTATAACTTGTTGTACTCCAATAACAACAAGCATAACTGCTCGGCTTATGCTGAGTTTTGTCATACTGGCTAATTCAGTTTTTATACTTTCTGATTACTTGTATGGTTTATCACACTCCTCTGTTGATTATTCAATTATATAGTTTAATTATTAACAATAGACAGTTTACTCTGAGGAATTTAATGTTTCTTGTTCTATCAGATCCACCTGAATTTATAACATCTTCACAGTTGTCAATCTATTCATGTCACTCTGTCCAAATCTACTTGAACTTCTTATGAAATAGACTCCAATTCTTTAACTACAAGAAAGAAACATTCCTTAGTTTGGTTATATTCTTCCAAATATCAACTCTTTTTGATGTAAATTATGCCCCAGTGATAGATAAAATATGCTTAGAAGAAATTTTTTATTTAAAATATTTCTCATTAAGAGAAAAAAGAAATTGATATAAATTCTAGGCTATTTCAATAGACAATATATTTAAATCATAAAAATAATAAGCCTTGGAGCCAGACACATGTGACTATAAATCCTACTCACCATGTGAACAAAGTAAATAAGCTCAGTGAACCTCAGTTTCCACAATTGTAAACAGAGGTATTAAACATTGTTGTTATGATGAATAAGATAATTTATACAGCAAACTAAAAATTATTATTTACTTGGTTCACAGCAAAATAACAAATATAGAGGTAGTTGTTTTTATTAGTAGTAGTATTTTCTGTTTAAACAGGCAATGACATACTGAGTAAAGAGACATCCTGAATGTTCTTGGTAGATCTCCAGCATATATTTTAGTGAATAGTAAACATCTTCTCTCATCCTGTAAAATTAATCATTACCCTGATGGTGTCAACTTTAAGATTCTTGTCCACACCTTGCTTAAACTCATCTGAAATAAATCCATATCCAATGCCAATAAAACTGTCTGGTAATCTGTATACTGGAAATACAGGGACTTGAGCTATGTTAGTTAACAAACTTGGAAAAATTTAAGTACTTGAAGATACCTTCCCGTTAGCAATAGCAGTAATTAAGTTGATTGACATTAGACTAATGATATGGATACTATTTTTTACTGCCTTTTCACAGTACACTAATGTTATTTATAGAGCTCCATTTTAATATTTGGTTGAGTGCCAGGAAAATCGGTCTCAGCAAAATGAATCTATCCTTTGAATATTATTGCTAGGTCAGCATAAAACCATGTGATTAAATGTTCAAACTCAATTATTTTTGTAGCAGAACAAAAACTTAGTTTCAAGTGATAAGGTTTTGTTGTGGTTGGATCCATATGGAATAATACGGTAACATATCAAAGGAACTTCTAACATAGTGCAAAGAGCCATCACTAGACAATGTTATCATTGCAGAGGACTGTATGTGAAAAGGTGTGGGAGATTAGATTGAATATGCACTGATCTTAAGACATACACTGATATTATACTCTCATGTCTTTCATCTTTTCCACTCAAAAGCAAAGTACACAAAAAAGTAAATTCTATTCATTAAGGTTTATTCTGCCATTGAAAATAAAATAATGAAAGATCATTGACACATTTAACTTTATTTCATCTTAAACATTATCCATATACATTTATTTCTCTGGTCCTTGAAAACGAGCAAAAGATCAAAGAAGATTTGTGTAACTGGAGAATAATTGTTACTGGAAAAAGCCAACTTGAAGAGAAAAATGAAAATTGAAACTCAATATTATGGAAATATTTTTTGAACTGTTATAAAATTTAGATGGGAATATGAACTATAACTTAAAGAATATATCAAATACTTTTTTGGAAGTTTTGGTCATTTCATAAGTAAATATTTTTGTGTAATAAGGACTTTTGCCTCCCCAAGAAACCTCATTACAGCCAGGAGTCTGATACTGACAGGATAATGAGGACCCTATATTTATACACATTTTACACACATGCATTTCCCTTACATGAATGCAGAAACACAGTTTTTTAAATGTAGACAATAACATAATAATAAAAATAAAATTAAAATGTAAGTAACAGTCAATGAGCATTTAAATGCACCAGGCAATATTATAAGCACTTTGCACATGAAATAAGTGTCATTACAACCATTTTGCTAAATAGTTTGCTTACTTGCCCAAGCTTTCAGAGCTAAAAAGTAGTCAGCTGGGATTCATATCCATTTACATGACATTATGTATAGGTACAATACAATCAACAAATTCATGAGTTAAACAGGAATTTATTGTATATCACCTGTGTGACATGCACTTCTATGTCCTGAGATACACCAAAGAGGCAAAATCTCTGCTCTCCCGAGATTTACATTTTATTTGGGGATGGAAATATTAGACAAATATATATATATACATTATTGCCAGTTAGAGGTAAATGTTGTGAAGAAAATTAAAGTAACCCAAAGGATGGAGAATTGATGGTCTAAAATGAGCTCTGTGAGGAGGTGACATTTAAATAGAGACCTGAATGCTGTGTGGAATGACCAGAGTAGATACGTGGATCAAGGGAGTTCCAGCAGTGAGACGAGCAAGTCTACATGCTTAAGGTAGGCATATGGGTGACACAGTCAAGGAATAGCAAAATGACCAAGGCATGGATCACAGCAAGTAAGAGGAAGAGAAGTAGGAGAATTGAGGGTGATTGTAAGAGTGAGCTAGGGACCAGATGGTGTATGCCACAGGAGGAACTTGGTATTTTATTCTAAAGATGTAGAAAAGCAGTCAGAGGGTTGACACAAAGAGAGTGGCTCAATCTGATTTGTTTTATAAGGATGGCTCTGAGTTCTGTGTGGAGGATAGTCAGTAGAGCAAGAGTAGGATCAAGGCTTTTTCTACTTTCTGCATTGGTCATTGGAAAAGATGATAGGGGTTAAACTATGTGGTACCAGTGGTGGAAGCAAATCTGAATATATTGACTGATAGGCTGATTGGGCTCCTAATTAATGAACTTAAAGTGCTTATTTCTGAAAGAATTGCAGTTAAATGAATCTCCTATATTTTCAGTTTATTTATTTATTTTTTCTGTAGAACCAGATGCTACTATCCTTTGAAAAGCAGAGGCAACTGAATAAATGTCTGTTGAATAAATAAATGACAGAAATGTAACTCTTTTCTATTTCGTAGATCTATTTTCACATGCAGTGTTGAATAATTTATTACCACATCGTACTCTGGTAAGTTTAGCATGCTTCATAGCTTCAAAGTCTTTAAAAAATTTTTTTTACTGTAGTTATCTAAGTAATCCTAAAATGTGGCATGGAGTGTTGGGCTTAAAACTACATAATCTTTTCTTATGTAATTCTCTACTGAATATCATATCTTTTAAATATCACCGATACTAACCTTTATTGTTGTATACTGATCAAACACATTGCAGATAAATTGTTACATCAATTTTAACTTTCTTTATGAGATCTGGGATAAAGTACATAGAATTATAAAAAAAAAATTGTATTAAATGAAAATGGTTTCTAATGCTGCTATTATTTTTACCCTTTCATGTTTTTGAAGGAGAAATACTAATAACTTCATGTTCAATATATATATATATATATATATATAGGAAATGAATGAAAATAATGAAAAATACATTTTCTTAAGAGACTGTTAAATTGGCTTTGAAAACTGTACTGAACATACAGCTTTTTTGGTGCTTTCCCTCTTCCTTGTTATTCTGAGAACTGTTTTTTCTCTGAATCACAGAAGCCATTAGGTGTAAAGATGTAGAATTGTTGGTGAATATACTTTGTGCCATGTGGATAAAGGTGGCTTGCAGTGAAAGGGGAAAATGTAGAGGACATACATGCAGACTCTAAGGCAATAAACACAAATGAGCCTTCAGTGCTCAAGCCCTGAGAATGCTGTTGTAAGATTTTCTTAGACACCACAAGTATCTTATCAAGTCCCTTCTTAGCATGAGCTGGATTTGTAACTTAAATAATACAACTGTTTAAAAGACAAGGTCAAAAATACTTGGACTAAATGTGTGACTCCGCATTGTGAATACTTTAGCAAGAACAATTAAAAGGTTCTATAGTTTTGCTTAAAAACAATCTATATTTTCTATATTATTAATCTATAGATTATGTAATCATTTTTTATTGAGAAGTTCAGCTATCCCAAAACACTACAAATAAGCAAGGAATAGAAAACTATGTATATATGGTGATTCCCAAATTTATGTCTATAGGTCAGATCTTTCCACTTGAATTCATACTTACATAGCTCATGCTCATATACCCAATATCTCCACTTAAATATCTTAATAAATTTTGAAACTCAATGTATTCTTTTCTCGTTTAACATGTGTGATTCATCCTCAAATCCTGTTAGCTTGACCATCGCAACCTGCCCATGACCTGACCACCCCTCATCACCACCACTGCTATTTTCCTGCCACTACCATTTGTTTCACCAAAATGTTTCACTACCTTCTAAATCTGTCTTCCTACTTCTGCTGTTGTCCCTTTCAGGAAAGAATGGATATGTTAAGATGAAAATTAAATCATCTCACTCTGTAGTTAAAAAGCCTTTGATAACTTTCCGTCTCTTTTAGAGTAAAAGTCAAAAATCAGAGAGATGACCTACTAGATCCCGAAAGATGTGCTTCATCCTCAATCCCTTCTTTTCTCTGACCCATTTTTTACCATCTCTGAACTCTCCTCCTCCCTGTCAGTGGCAGCCACACTGTACTCTTTGCTGTGTCATGAGCACTGCTGGCAGCTCTCTCCCAGATAGCTGGACTTGCTGTTCCCATGGTCCAGGATGATCTTTACCTATATGGCCATGAGTCTTGCTTTCTCACCTCTGTAGTATCAGGGTCTAAATATTATTTGTAAACTGCTTTGGTTTTTTTTATAAATTTATTTTATTGATTTATTTTTGGCTGTGTTGGGTCTTTGTTGTTGCGCAGGGCCTTTCTCTTGTGGTGAGCAGGGGCTACTCTTCGTTGCGGTGCGCAGGCTTCTCATTGTGGTGGCTTCTCTAGTTGCACAGCACAGGCTCTAGGTGCATGGGCTTCAGTAGTTGTGGCACGTAGGCTCTAGAGCACAGGCTCAGTAGTTGTGGTGTACTGGCTTAGTTGCTCCACAGCATGTGGGATCTTCCCACACCAGGGCTCGAACCCGTGTCCCCTGCATCGGCAGGCGGATTCTTAACCACTGCACCACAAATAGGGAAGCCCTATTTGTAAACTCTTAAAAAGTATTTAAGAAGAAGATTTAACACATGGAATTGGTTTTACACGTGATGGGAGTGCTAAGAACCCACGGGTTACCAGCAGGAAGAAACCATCTAGCCCTGGGCAAGAGAGGGCGAGGAAAGAGGCAGTGTTATCAGAACTTATGTCCTGGAGTCAGCCAGAAGAATCCTGAACTACAGTTAGCCTATCCAGTGGGAGTTAGAGCCACAGAAGCAAGGCAGCTGCTGGAGGCACTGCCCAAAGCAGATTGTGGGGAAATGGGAAACATGATCTTCTTCCTTCCATCTACTCTTGATTTCTGCCCATTAGCCAGAACCAGCTAGTTACTACTAGCCTAGGTCAGAATCCCTGAAATACCAAGCAGACTAGGGGGAGACTGAGCAGTGGATCTGAGGACCAACTCTTTTTGCCTACCTTTATTTAGTTATTTTCTCAGATAACCCTCTTCAGTCTGGCCTTCTTTGAACTTTCCATCTAAAATTGTATCCCCTCCCCACCAAACATTCCCTATCCTTCTTTCTTAGGCAATTTTTCTCCATACTATTTAGCATCGTTAAATGTTATACATTTTATTTTTTAATATTTTTCATTGCCTGTTTCTCCCAATAGAATGTGAGCTTTTAAAGGTCTAAACATTTTCCTGTTTTATTCACTGTTGATTTCCCAGCACCTGGGACTGTTTCTGGCACATCATAATTGCTCATTAAATATCTGCAAATGAATGATTGAAGGTGTAAGTAAATGGACTTATGAAAGTGGTCTTGCACTGAAGAGCATACCTTGAACTGAAGAAGTTTCATTTAAGAGATGTTTAGGCCTTCACACAGGGCTAATTAATTTATACTTCAGGTGCAGTTTAAAGTGCTAGCTGAAATCATGTTTCTGCATATTGCAAATTCCAAGGAACCAGTTGGACGTACAAAAATGAAGCATCTCAGCAAACAGGCACACTCACAACCAAAATAAACAGCCAATGAGCCATCAATAAAGTATTAAAAAATATCAAAAACAAACGTAATAGTCCAGGTTCCATTAAAGTGAGGATAAATAGACCATCAATATCACTTAATGCATGACAACATTACTGTCCTCTATAAAATCTCATGATCATGTTGAAGCATCAAAAAAATTCATGAATAAAATATGGCAAAGTGTCTTCAAAAATTGCATGATTTTAGTCAGAAAACAAAATTTCAAGTTATGTCACAAGTTGTTTGACTTTGGGCAAGTTATTCAACTGCTTTGAAATTGAGGTTTTTCATACAAGCTTACTGCAAGGATTAAATGAAATAACATTGATCTTTTCAATTACCTAGCACACTGCCTAACACACTGAGAATGTCCTTTTAAGTCTCTTGAAATGCAATTAAATACATCCAAGTACAGTTGAATAAGTATGTAAATAAGAAAATTGCATTTAGATATGATTTTCAGTATTTTAAGTTAGATTGAAATAGAATCTGAAGTACAACTCAAATTTATTTAAGTTTGAGTTCAATTATTCCATTTCTGCCAAAATAGAAATGGAATAATTCTGGTATACGTCACCATCTAGGTATATTATTAATCATTTTTTGAAAACTTATGATTTTAGAATACTTTCTATAAAATTAAATTTAAAGTTAAATTAGTATTTGGCCTATAAATAGTCATAATGTCAAATGAAAATTCTCATTTTTTAATGTTTAATTTTCATGAATTTATAGTATAGTTCAGTTGCATCTTTTCTCTCAGTTTTTTGATATGCCTGATATAGACTTGATTAAAAAAAGAAAAATAATCACTCTTTATATCATGATGACCATTTCAACCTAATTGCCTGGAGCAAAATCAATCAGATGATTATGCATTATACTTTAAAGGTATGCACTTCAGGAATACACAATTCATTGGTCCATTTATTTTCTCCAAACTCAAACAATAAAAACATGAAGATGCAGTTTTAAGACATTAAAATTTTTCTTTGTGAAGACTTAAGTACATTTTCCATAGTATCTGATTTTATTATTTGGGATTCTATAACATTAACGTGTGAAATATAATTACCAACCCCTAGTAATTTACAGAAATATAGTGGAAATCACTCAAACACCATTGATTTTGGGGTTGATGTGATAAAGAATGTATACTTAAGAAAAGTTTAACTCTGCTATTAAAATTTAATCACAGAAGTGCATCAAAATACTGACCAAGAAATAGAAATAATGTGGGTAAAATGAACTGGAGTGATATTTTTCTTAGTATTAAATCTAAGTAGACATGATAAATAATTTCTATAGATGACAGTATTAGAGGTTAAAGAGGAGTTATGGAGGAATTGAACAGACATTGTTACACATACCTAGATAAATAGATAGATATTTTATGGTGGTAATTGTCCATTTATTTATTTTAAAAGTTTTACTGAGCTTATCCTACATACATAGCATTATGCTTTGTGGGAAACCCAAAAGAAAGAGAAATTTTATTTGCCTTTATAACTTACACAATAGTAGTGATAAAATATGCACCATAAGTGAGCTATACACTCAATCCCTGCCTACCCTACTCCACCCACATGCAAGTAATAATAAGTGTGTGTGTGTAGTTCTGTCCTACTTTTCTTCTAGAGAAGCAGGCTTAGGAGAATGGCAAGAATTTCCATTTACTAGTGAGACAAAGAAAGAAATAAGCTGTGCTCATGGTTTGGGATGCCCCTGGGTGCCTCATCCGTACCTGGCTTTAGCCTCCTTTCCCTAGACTATGTGCAGTGACCCAGCTAACAGGCCCAGAGCTGAGGTTTCTAGTTCTGAAGTTTTACTACCAGGGTGAGACAAGTCCTTATGTTAATCCACACACCAGCATGCTTCCCTGCCTTGATTGATTTCTGCTACTCATCAATAGATTTCAACCTGCCACTTAACCGATGCCACAGTATTCATCCTACTACAAAATGCTGAGAGAATTTAGTAGTGGAAGAGATTCTAGCAGGGCAGATCAGCTAACACTTTGTGGAAGAATTTACTATTGAACTTGGCTTTGATTAATATACAGGATTTTGGTAGACAAAGCCACAAAGGGAGTGCTTTCTAAACAAAGAACAGTGTTAATAAAAATGAATGAATGAATGAACAAATGCTAGCATCTGGAAAGTATATGTAATATTCAAAGAGTCATAAAAATTCTTGTCCCACTGGAGAGTAGGGTAGAAACTGAACTGCTTATATAGGAGAATGAATGTCAGATTCAGCCTACCACATATCAGGCCCCATTCCAGCTTTTCAGATTGAATACCCATACACTTTCTGTTTGTAATCACTCGGTTAGAAACAAGGAGTGAAACTGCTTACCATATCAAGAACCTTCTTCCTGAGACCAGTAATTTTCAGGAACACCTTTTCTAAATCTCAGTCTGAAATCATCAACCTTCACATCACACAGTCTCTTGCCATTCTCCAACTTCTCACTATTCTGGAACAGTTAGGTCCCCTATATGACTTGTTTGGCTTAGAACTCTCAAAGTCAGGGTTACTTTATCCCTATCCAGGAAACTAATCAGTAAACTGTGAGGAAACAGAAAAAAAAAAAATCTATCCAAGACAACTTCCTTGTTAATGTCAGCCCATTTTGAGGGCTCTGGTCTTGTTTCTGGCTTCTTCTGCCTTTTTTCAGAAAAAATGTCCGGAATGACCCCAACTCTAACACACCCTGCCATCACTGCTCTGCACTTAGAAAATGATATCCCAGTTATATTTCCAAGAATGAGCTCCCGCACAGCACTTCCAACACCTAAAATAGACTGCACTGAATATGCAAAATTTGTACTTGAAATTTGAACTAATAATTTTTGGTGACATGTTACAAAAGTAAGCGTGGCTAACTTAAACAGAAAAGATAATTTATTAGAAAGATTTGAGAGATATCACAGATTAACAACAACAAAATGTAAAGAATCAGGTTTGGGAGAAGGAAGAAACCAGTGGAGACAGAACATACCAGAATGCTGCTGTCACTTCTCTCTGTCCCTGGAGCCTTACACAGGCCTCTATGCTGGATACAGTAGATGTTGCTACTGCCACTGGGTGCAACTGCTGTTCAGCCCTCTGCCTTGAGTCTAATCACCCTGTCCATTTTTCTTTGCATTATTCATCAGACTCAAACTTCTACAAAGCAGAAAATGGTTAACAGTAGGTTATGCCCTCATCCTCAGTACTGAGTGAGAAATTGGATCCTACCTGTCACCAAGATATAGAAAATGGAGCATTCCTCCAAAATATAAGGGCTCAGATCCAGGACAAATGTCCACTAGGTCTACCTTTTGACTACTATCCAATATCCACATACATTTTTCTTCCACACATACATTTATAAAATTAAAATGCCCTAGAAATATTTGAATTCTTTACTTCATATTATGCCATATACTCTCAACTGTGTTTAGTATACACTACTCGTGAGTCTAGGTTTCCATAAAGTAGTAAGCAAACAATTTTAATTATTCCTCTATTTGTAAATGAGTATATCTAATGCAGAGTCACTGGTAAATGTACCCCTAAAAATTCATCCCATTCTAAAGTTATGTTCCATATACCTTTGGAATCTATTCTCAGATAAAATACCCAGATTTTTGCTGCTGGAGATTAGCAAAGTCCTGCAGTTCTTTTATGTGGCCTTGTCTTCCATGATTTGACTTTGCAGTTGGCCACATATAGGTATGTTGGAATGTGATTCCAGATATATGTCTGTAGACTAAAATAGGTCATGAGGAACACTAACTTCCTAAAATAAAAAAGAATTGGTGTTATTATGCCTCATAGATATGGGGATAATACTAGTCTGACCAGGGGAGTTCACTGGGCATTGGGAGTTTGGGTTACTCTTGGACTCTGAATTTTCATGTATGTCTCCATTGCAGTGTTTGTGTTTTCTCTACTTTCTGGAGAATGCTCTGAATTTCTCATAAGAAATATGGAGATATGATTCAATAGATGTTGTAATCTCACAACTTGAAGAATCAAACTTTGGTTTTGGCTACTGTGGAGAAGGAATAAATTCTATTAGAAAGTCAATATGACCCATCATTAGAAGGAGTTATTCCATTCCATGTCCATGAAATTCACATGCCCTTCCTACCATTCATACTTTCTTGTTGCAGGGTCCTCCCAGACTCCCTAAACATTTTGTTTAATTCATTTTCAGGTGACTATAGGTGATTAATTATTTGTTTCCCCTCTGCTGCTACATTCCAGTCCTTGAATACCAATAAGATCTTCTGCCTTCTGACACCCATGGGTCAACTAAATGGCTTACCCTAAGTTATTTGCCTTTCCTTTGGCTTGCAGGGTATAAGAAGAAGAAAATCTCTCTCTTGGGCTGTCATGGTGGGTAAATGCTCTGCCTCTTCCAGAGACTCATGTTGTGAAGAATTGATAGGTGATTTCAGTCTCCCAAAAGAACATGAGATGAGATGGTGAAAGGCACTGAGTGTAGGAGTTAATGATCATAAACCAGCAATGGATTGCTTACCACTCTGATATATAATCTAGAAAACAGATTTCTGAAGTTTTAAAACCACTTGCTGAATAGTAAGTAGGAAAAAAACAAAAATATAAAAGCATGTGATTTATGAAGCTTATTAAACAACTCTAAATCCTCTAAAAAATTCTACACCTCATTAAGATGAAAAAGTGCTGAAAAAACAAACACTCATAGAAATGACCAATGTTGTAATAAGAAAATAGTATCTTATAAATTTTTATTTTTTAATAAAAACTTAAAGTTAAGGTAATTGTTTGATTTAATTAATTGGGCTTATTAGAAGTGACTTTTAAGGAAATGCTTTTGGTAATTTTCAAAATAAGCAACTGAATTATGGCAATTGGTACATAATCTGTGGAATTTGCCAGCTATTGCAATCTACATAAACTGTTCATAGTTAACAGTGATCTCGGATGGCCTTGGCCTGCAGCAGCTTGAAGCAGGATTTTGGTTCCCGGCCAGAGTTTGAAGTCAGGCCACGGCAGAGAAAGGGCTGAGTCCTAACCACTAGACCACAAGGGACCAGTGGCCAGTGACAAGGCCCTGGCCCATCAGCTGTGTAGAAATGAATTTCTACATAGAGATGGAAAGTAGCAAAATAAGTGTTTATTAGGAGGAAAAAGGGTACATGTGGAAAGACACATGGTCAGTCTCAGAGAGAGAGTCACGTCATTGTGGTAGTTTGAATCACTTATGTGAGGCATTTCTTCCGGGTTTCCTCTGGCCAGTCATCTTGCTTTGCCTGGTTCTCAGTCCGTATTTAGTATATCTCAGTGTCGTCCCATGTGTGCAAGTGCATTTCTTAGCCAAGATGGATTCTAGCGAAGAAACCTGTGGGTAGCTTGATATCACTTACTATGGGGTAGTACCCTCTCCCTTTTGACCTCCAAGGAGCTTTTCTGTGCATGTGTAGTCAGGAAGTTCTCCTTGACCTCGAGAATAAGAAATATTTGGTTGCTTATCTGGGCAGGGCTTAGCTCCTCCTCCTCTTCATCTTGGAGTATCTGTCCACAGGGGACAAACTCCGGCTGTTCAGCCTGGGGCCCATCTATCTCCTGCCTCAAATGGAACATTATTTTTATAATCTTTATAAGGCTATCAAAAATCCATAAATTTATTTGAATACTTTTTCTTTAGACCACTTTCTTATAGCAGAACTGCTAACAGCACAGGCCTGCTAACAGAAACAATTGCTCTAACAGAAAATGTTGTCAATATCGAGGTACTTCCATTTACATTCATTAAAAGCCTGGTAAATACTTCTTTAGGAAGTTCATAACAATCGTCTTTGCTGTGATTTGACAAATAATTCTGATTTATTAAAAGAAAAAAAACCTTGATAATGAGATAATCTAATGGTCCTGTGATCTTCCATTAAGACAACTATCCAAATTGATGCAGGATTAAACACAATTCCAGCTTATTTGATTTCACTTTTGTGTAGCCTTAGACTTCTAACTGTGATTCAAATTTCTCCTTTTTCTAACGTTATGACCAGTAATTTGCGAGACAAATTCAAAGCACAGTGTTATCTTTTATTCATCTCTGTGTTGGAGTCTCCTTAATAGTTTAAACAGATTAAAGATATTTATTATAATTCATCTTTTAATGTAATTCCAACATCTTCTAACAGAATATTTTTGCTAAAAGTTGTGTTTAATTAGACCCAACATTAGGAAAGAATTTTCCAGTTTATAGATCTTCAGCTATATACGTTCTTCATTAAGATTCATAGTAAACTTTTAAGAACAATCGTTAGTTAACAAGTTTCAAAGTGGATGAGTAATTATATGATGGAGAAGCAAATTCAGATTTTATGATTATAAATCACAAACATTCTGTTTTCACCATTAAACTATTATTTTGAGTGATACCACATTTTAAAAGTTATTTCCTGTTTATTTGCTTAAAAAGGTGGAAGAGGCACAAAGGGACATGATTGGTCAAATGCACTTATTTATTCAACAGTGAATGATACTTTAGTGGATAACATATTCCAGTTTTCTTTCTAGTCAATGATGACACAGTACTAAAATTAAAATAAAATTCTTGCCCTGATAGAGCTTATATTCTATCAAAAATGTGTAAAGAGCGAATAGGTGTATTATGTAATGTTAGGAAATAGGTGCTTTGAGAAAAATTACAAAATGATACTGAGATAAAATATAATTTCTGAAACAAAAAAAAAAAATGTTGAGGGTAGGGAGGGAGTGTGTGTAGCCCTGTTACTTTAGAGAGAGATCATAAGCCACTTTAAGATAGAGCAACAGAACCCACATAGTTATCTGCAAGGTAGTGTTTCCAAAAAAGGGTTTCAAAAATGGAGGAATTTGAAAACTTAGATGAAACTAACACAGACACAGATAATTTAGCAAATATTGGGTTGGCCAAAAAGTTCATTCGGATCTTACAGCAAAACCCAAATGAACTTTTTGGCCAACCCAATAGATAAATATTAAACTTGAACTGACACAGAAGAAGAAACACATAAGACCAATAAATGTATGCAAATATGCTCAAACTCAGTAACAAATGTGGAAATAGAAATTAAATTTCCAGTGAGTTTTTTTAAACCTACAAGTTTATTTAAAAATTCTGGTAATTCTAAGTTCTAGGAATAATGTAATACAACAGTGCAATTTACACACTACTAGAAGAGTACAGTTTGGTACATCTATTTTTGAAAATAATTTATCATTTTTGATAGAGCTGAACAAATACGAAGGCACCCTAGAAAAATTAACACATAAGCTCAAGAAGAGATGTTTAAGAATAAACCCTAGTGGCACTGCATGGGATAGAGAAAGCTAGAAACAATCCAAATTTTTTCTGAGAGGTGAGCAGTTAAGTAATTTCCTAGTTATTCATGCAGTGGAATGCTATGCACATGTTAAAGTATATGAGCTATAGCTACCAGCATCACTTAAGATGAAAAGTTGAAAAAAAAAGTCACAATACACACAATTGGATATAATCCAATTTACATGAGATTTCAATCTATGCAAAAGTAAGTAATATATTGATGATGCCTACATTTATGGTAAAGCTATAAATAAACAAGGGAGTGATAAATCCAAAATTCTATCACCTCACACCAGTTAAAATGGCTATCATCAAAAAATCCACAAACAATAAATGCTGGACAGGGTGTGGAGAGAAGGGAACCCTCCTACACTGTTTGTGGGAATGTAAATTGGTACAGCCACTATGGAGAGCAGTATGGAGGTTCCTTAAAAAACTGAAAATAGATCTACCATATGATCCTGCAATCTCACTCCTGAGTGTATACCCGGAGAAAAACATGGTCCTAAAGGATACATGCACCTGAATACTCATTGTAGCACTGTTTACAATAGCCAAGACATGGAAGCAACCTAAATGACCATCAACAGAGGAATGGATAAAGAAGATGTGGTATATACAATGGAATATTACTCAGCCATTTAAAAGAATGAAATAATGTCATTTGCAGCAACATGGACTGACCTAGAGATTGTCATACTGAGTGAAGTAAGTCAGAGAAAGAGAAGTATTATATAATATCACTTACAAGCAGAATCTAAAAAGAAATGACACAAATGAACTTATTTACAAAACAGAAACAGACTCATAGACTTAGAGAACAAAATTATGGTTACTAAGGGGAAAGAGTTGGGGGGAAGGGATAGTTAGGGAGTTTGGGATTGACATGTACACACTGCTATATTTAAAATGGATAACCAACAAGGACCTACTGTATAGCACAGGGAACTCTGCTCAACATTATATAACAACCTAAATGGGAAAAGAATTTGAAAAAGAATAGATACATGTATATGTATAACTGAATCACCTTGCTGTACACCTGAAACTATCACAACATTGTTAATCAACTATATTCCAATATAAAATAAAAAAATTTAAAAAATAGGTCAGCAAACTTGGCATGAATAAAAAAATTCTAGAAAGAATTTATCTCTGGAGAGGAGATGGGATAGGGAAAGAACATTTAGGACTTCAAGGATACATTAGTATTTCATATTTTTATCTGTCATGGATGCATGCAGGTGTTTTTGTGTAAAGTTTTAAAAATTAAGATATAATTGACATATAACATTAGTTTCAGGTGTATAGTATAATGATTTGATATTTGCATATATTGGGAAATGATCACCAAAATAAATCTAGTTAAACATTCATCACCAACATAGTTATAAAATTTTTAAAAATATGGTAACCATGATCTACATTACATCCCCATGACTCATTTATTTTATAATTAGAAATTTGTACATTTTGACCACTTTCACCTATTTCTCCTACCACAAACACCCTGCCGCTGGTAAACACCAAACTCTTCTCTGTACTTATGTGCTTCTTGTTTGCTTGTTTTGTTTTGTTTTAGATTCCACATATAAGTGAGATCATGCAGTATTTTTCTTTCTCTGTCTTGCTTATTTCACTTAGTGTAATACTCTCTAGGTCCATGCACATTGTCACAAATGACCATTTTTTATGGCTGAGTAATATTCCTGTGTGTGTGTATCACTTTTTCTCTATTCATTCGCCTATTAATGGACACCTAGTTTGCCTGTATGTCTTGATTATTGTAAATAATTCTTCAATGAACATGGGAGTACAGATATCTTTTTGAATCCGTGTTTTTATTTTCTTCAGATAAATACCCAGAAGTGGAATTGCCAGGTCATATGTTAGTTCTATTTTTAATTTTTTGCGGAAACTTCATCCTGTTTTCCATAGTGGCTGCACCAATTTGTATTCCTACCAAGAGTGCACAAGGGTTCCCCTTTCTCCACATCCTCGCCAACAATTGTTATTTATCTTTTTGATAATAGCCATTCTGATAGGTGTGAGGTGATATTTAATCGTGATTTTGATTTGTATTTCCCTGATGATAAGTGATGTTGAGTGCCTTTCATGTACCTATTGGTCACCTGTATGTCTTCCTTGGGAAAATGTCTACTCAGATCCTCTTCCCAATTTTTAATTGAATTCTTTGGTTTTTTGCTGTTGAGTTATATGAGCTTTTATGTATTTTGGATTAATTCCTTATCAGATACATGATTTACAAATATTTTCTCCCATTCAGTAGGTTGCCTTTTAATTTTGCAGTGCAGAAGCTTTTTATTTGATGTAGTCTCACTTGCTTATTTTTGCCTTTGTCTTTGCTTTTGGTGTCAAATCCAAGAAATCACCAAGACTGATGTAAAATAGTTACTATGTTTTATTCTAGGCATTTTATGCTTTCAGGTCTTATGTTTCAAGTCTAATTCATTTTGAGTTTATTTTCGTGTATAATCTAAGATATTGGTCCAGTTTCATTCTTTTTCATGTGACTGTCTAGTTTTCCCAACATCATTTATAGAAGAGACTGTCCTTTCCCCACTGTATATTCTTGGATCCTTTGTTGTAAATTGACCATATATGAGACGGTTTGTTTATGGGCTCTATTCTGTTCCATTGACCTATGTGTCTGAGTTTATACCAACACCATACTCTTGATTACTATAGCTTTGAAATCAGGAAGTGTGAGCAATTTGTCTCAAGATTGTTTTGGCTATTCAGGGTCCTTTTTTGTTCCATACAAATTTTAGGATTGTTCTATTTCTGTGAAAAAATGCTATTGGACTTTTGATAGAATTTGCATGAAATCCATAGATTGCTTTGTATAGTATGGATGTTTTCACATCTTAATTCTTCCAGTCCATTCCAAAAATGGATTATCTTTCCATTTTTTTGTGTGTTTTTTTCAATTTCTGTTATTGGTGTCTTATAGTTTTCAGTGTAAAGATCTTTCAACTTCTTGGGTAAATTTATTCCTGGTATCTTATTTTTTGATACAATTCTAAATCAGATTATTTTCTTAATTTCTCTTGTGATAGTTCATTTTTAGTGTATAGAAATGCAACAGATTTTTGTATATCGATCTTTGTGTCCTGCAACTTTACTGAATTAGTTTATTCTAACAGTTTTTTTTTTGTGGAGGCTTTAGGTTTTCCTATCTATAATACATGCCATCTGCACATAGTGACATGTTTACTTCTTCCTTTTTCATTTAAAAACTTTTTATTTCCTTTTCTTGCCTAATTGCTCTGCCTAGGATTTTCAGTAACTATGTTGAAAAAAGTGGTAAAAGTGGGCATTATTATCTTGTTTATGATGTTAGAAGAAAAATGTTCAGCTTTTTACCATTAAGTATAATGTTAGCTGTGGGCTTGTCATATATGGCCTTTATTATGTTGAGGTACATTCTTTTTCTACCTACTTTGTTGAGAGTTTTTATCATAAATGGATATGGAATTTTGTCAGATGCTTCTCCTGCATCTATTAATAAAATTATATGATCTTTATGATTCAATTTTACTAACATGGTGTAACACATTGATTGATTCGTAGTTGTTGAATCATCCTTGCCTCCCTGAAATAAATCCCAGTAGATCATGGTGTGTGATTGTTTTAATGTACTGTTGAATTTGGCTTGCTAATATTTTGTTGAACATTTTTGCATTTATGATCATCAGGGACATGGGCCTGTAAGTTTCTTTTCCTGTGGTTTCCTTGTCTGGTTTTGTTATTAGGATAATCTGGCCTCATGAAATGAGTTTGGAAATGTTCTTTCCTCTTGCATTTATGCAAGAGGTTGAGGATTGGTATTAATTCTTTCAGTGCTTGGTAGAGTTCGCCAGTGAAGGCTTCTGATACTGGGAAGTTGGGAAGTTTTTGATCATTGATTCAATCTCCTTACTAGTAATTAGTCTATTCAGATTTTCTATTTCTTCATGATTTAGTCTTGGAAGGTAGTAAGCTTCTAGGAATATATCAATTTCTTCTGTGTTGTCCAATTTGTTAGGGTACAGTTGTTCATAGTAGTCTCTTATGATCCTTCTGTGGTATCAGATATAACATCTCTTTAATTTATGATTTTATTTATTTGAGTACTGTGTTTTTTTAATTGATGAGTCTAGCTAAAGTTCTTTCAATTTTGTTTATCCTTTCAAAAAAACAGCTCATAGTTTAATTCATCTTTTTATTGTGTTTTTAATCTCTATTTAATTTATTTCCTCTCTGATCTTTGTTATTTACTTCCATCTATTAACTTTGGTCTTTGTTTGTTCTTTTTCTTGTTCCTTGGAGTGTAAAGTTAGATTGTTTGACATCTTTTTTGCTTCTTGATGTAGACACTTATTGTTATGAACTTCCCTCTTAGAAATGTTTTTTGTTTCATACCAGAAGTTTTGGTATGTTGTATTTCCATTTTCATTTGTCTCAAGGCATTTGATTTCTCTTTTAATTTCTTCTTTGACCCATTGATTGCTCAGTAGCAGATTGTTTAATCTCCACATATTTGTGAAATTTCCAGTTTTCTTCTTGTATTTGACTTCTAGTTTCATACCACTGTGGTCAGAAAAAATTCTTGATATGATTCTAATCCTTTTAAACACATTAAGACTTGTTTTGTGGTCTAACATCTCTTCTTTTCTGGTGAATGTCTCATGTGATCTTGAGAAGATTGTGTATTTTGTTACTTTTGGATGGAATATTCTGTATATGTCTGTTAAGTCCATCTGGTTTAACATATCATCTAAGGTTAATGTTTCCTTACTGATTTTCTGTCTGAGTGATCTATCTATTGGTGGAAGTAGGGTATCACAGTCCACAACAATTATCATATTGTTATTTCTTTCTTTAGTTTCATTAATATTTGCTTTTACATATTCAGATGCTTCTGTAATTGGTACATAAATATTTACAAATGTTATATCCTCTTGTTGGATTGACCCCTTTATCATTAGGTAATGACCTTCTTTGTTATTGCAGTCTTTTTTTTAACATCTATTTTGACTCATATAAGTACAGGCATGCCTCATTTTATTGTGCTTCACTTTATTGTGCTTCAAAGATACTGATTTTTTTTTTTTTTTTTTTACAAATTGAAGGTTTGCGGCACCTCTGTGTAGAGAAAGTCTTTGGTCCCATATTTCCAACAGCATTTGCTTACTTCATGTTTCTGTGTAACATTTTAGTAATTCTCACAATATTTTAAACTTTTTCATTATTATTATATTTGTTATGGTGATCTGTGACCAGTGAGTGATCTTTGATGTTACTGTTGTAATTGTTTTGGGGTGCCATGAATTGTGCCCATATGAGATAGCAAACTTAATTGATAAGTGTTTGTGTCCTGACTGCTCTACCGATGGCCATTTCCCCATCCCTCTCCCTTTCCTCAGGCATTCCTATTCCCTAAGACAAAATGCTATTGAAATTAAGTCAGTTAGTAATTTTATAATGACATGTAAGTGTTCAAGTGAAAAGTTAGTTATGATTAGGCTTAATGAGGAAGTCATGTCAAAAGCCAAGATAGGCTGAAAGCTAGGTCTCTTGTGCCAAACAGTTAGCCAAGTTGTGTATGCAAAGAAAAAGTTCTTGAAGGAAATGAATAGTGCTACACCAGTAAACACACAAGTGATAAGAAAGTGAAACAGCCTATTGTTGATATGGAGAAAGTTTTAGTGGTCTTAATAGAAGATCAAACTAATTACAACTTTCCCTGGAGCCAAAGCACAATCCAAAGCAAGACAAAGCAAATTATTTAATTCTGCGAATACTGAGAGAGGTGAGGAAGCTACAGAAGAAAAGTTTGAAACTAGCAGAGGTTGGTTCATGAGATTGAAGGGAAAAAGCCATCCCCATAACGGAAAAGTGCAAGGTGAAACAAGTTCTGGTGTAGAAGCTGCAACAAGTTATTTAGAAGATCTAACTAAGGCCATTAATGAAGGTGGCTAACTAAACAACAGATTTTCAGTGTAGGCAAAACAGCCTTATATTAGAAGATGCCATGTAGGACTTTCATAGCTAGAGAGAAGTCAATGCCTGGCTTTAAAGCTTCAAAGGACAGGCTGACTCTCTTGTTAGGAGCTAAAGCAGCTGGTAACTTGAAGTTGCAGCCAATGCTCCTTTACCATTCTGAAAAATCTTAGGACCCTTAAGAATTATGCTAAATCTACTCTGGTTATGCTCTATAAATGGAAAAATAAAGCCTGGATGAGAGCACGTCTGTGTACAACATGGTTTACTGAATATTTTAAACGCACTGTTGAGACCTATTGCTCAGAAGAAAGATTCCTTTCAAAATACTACTGCTCATTGAAAATGTACGTAGTCAACCAAGAGCTCTGATAAAGACGTACAGTGAGATTAATGTTGTTTTCATACCTGCTGGAACAACATCCGTTCTGAAGCCCATGAATCGAGGAGTGATTTTGACTCTCAAGTCTTATCATTTAAGAAATACTTTTTGTAAGGCTATAACTGCCATAGATAGGAATTTCTCTGACAGATCTGGACAAAGTAAATTGAAAACCTTATGGAAAGGAATCATCATTCTAGATGCCATTAAGAACATTTATGATTCATGGGAAGAGACCAAAATATCAACATTAACAGGAGTTTGGAAGAAGTTGATTCCAACCCTCATGGATGACTTCAAGGGGTTCAAGACTTCAGTGGAGGAAGTCACTGCAGATGTGGTGGAAATAGCAAGAGTACTAGAAGAGCACCTGAAGATATGACTTAATTGTTGCAATCTCTTGATAAAACTTGAATTAATGAGAAGTTTCTTCTTGTGGATGAACAAAGAAAGTGATTTCTTAAGATGGAATCTACTCCTGGTGTATATGCTGTGAAGATTATTGAAAAGACAACAAAGATTTAGAATATTGCATAAACTTAATTTTAAAGCAGTGCCAGTGTTTGAGAGGACTGACTCCAGCTTCGAGAGAAGTTCTGCTGTGGGTAAAATGTTATCAGACAGTATTGCATACTACAGAGAAATTATTTGTGAAAGGAAGAGTCAGTCAATGTAGCAAACTTCATTGTTGTCTGATTTTAAGAAATTGCCAGAGCTACTCCAGCCTTCAGCAACCACCACGCTTATCAGTCAGCAGCCATCAACATCAACACCAGCAAAAAGATTACAGTTAGCTGAACACTCAGATGATGGTTAGCATATTTTAGCAGTAAAATATTTTTAATTAAGATGTGTACATTTTTAACACATAATGCTATTGCACACTTAACAGAGTACAGTATAGTGTAAACATAACTTTTATATGTACTGGGAAACCAAAAAAAATTGTGTGACTTGATTTTTTGTGATATTCAATTCATTGTTGTTTTCTGAACCTGAACCTGCAATATCTCTGAGGTATGCTGTAGCTACCCCAGTTTTCTTTGGGTTTTCATTTGCATGGAATATCTTTTTTCATTCGTTCACTTTCAGTCTGTGTGTGTCCTTACATCCAAAGTGGAAGTGAGTCCTTTGTAGGCAGCATATAGATGGGTCTTGCTTTTTATATATTCAGCTACTCTGTCTCTTGATGGGAAGATTTAGTCCTTTTAAATTTAAAGTGATTACTGATAGGTATGTACTTATTGCCATTTTGTTAATTGTTTTCTGGCTGTTGTGTGGTTTCTTTGTTTTTTTCATCTTCTCTTGATCTCTTTCTTTGTGAGTTGATGAGTTTTTGCAGTGGTAAGCTTAGATTCCTTGCTCTTTATTTTTTGTGTAACTACTGTTTTAATTTGTGGTTACCATGAGGCTTACATAAAACAACTTACATTTACATAAAAGTCTATTTTAAGTTGATAACAACTTAAGTCTGAATGCATTTTAAAGCTCTATATTTTTACCCCCCACCCACATCGCATGTTTTTGATGTCACAATTTACATCTTTTTATCTTGTGTATTCCCTAACAAATTATTGTAGTTATAGTTATTTTTACACTTTTGTCTTTTAACCTTCTTACTAGCTTTATAAGTAACTAACCCATCAAATTTGTGACATTATATTACTCTGAATTTTACTATATATTTACCTTTACTGGTGAGACTTATACTTTCACAGGTTTTCCTGTTACTAATTAGTGCCATTTTGTTTCAGCTTAAACAAGTCCCTTTAACATTTCTTGTAAGTATGATCTAGTGGTGATGAAATCCTTTACATTTTACTTATCTGAAAATCTTTTTCTCTTTCTTTCAATTCTGAATGACAACTTTGCTAGATAGAGTATTCTTGGTTGGAAGTTCTTTTAGCACTTCGAGTATGTAGTGCCACTCTCTTCTGGCCTGCAAAGTTTCTGCTGAAAAATACTCTGATAATATTATGGGGGTTCTCTTGGACCTAACAAGTTATTTTTCTCTTGCTGTTGTTAAGATTCTCTCCTTGTGTTTAAGTTTTTGCATGTTAATTTTAATGTATCTTGGTGTGGGTCTCTTTGGCTTCCTCTTATTTGGAACTCTCTGGGATTCCTGGATCTGAATGTCTGTTTCCTTCCCCAGGTTAGGGACGTTTTTAGCCATTATGTTCTCAAAAAAACTGTTCTCTTCCTTTCTATCTTCTCTTCTGTTACTCCTATAATGCAAATGTTGGGATGCTTGAAGTTGTACTATAATGATCTTAAGCCGTCTTCACTTTTTTTTTCTGTTCTAATTGAGTGAGTTCTTCTGCCCTATCTTCAAGTTCATTGATCCTTACTTCTTATTTCTACTTCATAGAGTCTACTGTTGAACCCCTCTAGTGTATTTCTCAGCTAAGTTATTGTTTCTTCATCTCTGTGACTTCCATTTGGTACTTTCTTATGTTTTCTCTCTCTTTGTTAAAGTTCTCACTTTGGTCATTTATACTTTGCCAAACCCAGTGAGCATTTTTATGACTGTTATTTTGAACTCTTTATCAGGTAAATCCCTTATCTCCATTTCATTAATGTCTTTTTCTAAGGTTTTATCTTTTTCTTTTGTTGGGAACATATTCCTCTGTTTCTTCATTTTCCTTGAGTCTCTGTGTTGGTTTCTATGCATTAGATAAAAGATCCACCTCTCCCAGTCTTGAAGAAGAGGCCGCATGGAGGATATAACTGTTATTGTTCAACCTTGCCCTAGTTCTTGGTTGTCTTTCAAACCTTTGTGATTATCCATGCAGCCCATTTTATTTTAGTTGTTCCTGGTATTTGAGGCTGTACCAAGACCTATCAGTGTTCCAAAGGGAAGAACCTTGGTCTGTACCTAGATTCAGGTTGATTGGATGTCAGACCCTCAGGCAGCAGCTTTTAAACTGTGCAAATATACACAGTCCTGTAGGACCACAGGTGTAAGTTCCACTGGCTTCCAGTACCAGGTGATCTAGAAGTATCCCCTGGGTGGCAACCATGAAAATTGGGGTGCCAGACAAGTGTACAAACTTCTTTCTGGTAGACACCAGTGATCTGGAGTGAGGCAGAGGGGAGCGTACAAAGATGACATCAACTGGCCTCTGTCCCTGGAGTGCATCTAAGCAAGCCCTTAGATGTGCACCAAGCCAGAAGCCTGCCCCTCAGGGTGAAGTTACAGGAGAGCAAATCAGCCTCTGGAAGAGAAAGACTGGGGATGTGTTTTAGTGTGTCTGTTGTCTGTGCTGTGCCCTGGGAATGGTAGCTGGCCAATTACCATCTCTCTGTTACAATCCCACAGGGCCTAGGAATTCAACTCCTGCTGGCCACCAGGCCAGGTAATCAAGGGGTGTCCCCTGAGGCACCAGAAGTAAAAGCTGGGGCACCGGTTGTATGAACAAGCTCTCCTCTGGGAGATTCAAGTGCTCTGGAGCTCATCAGAGGAAGAGCACAAAGATAGCACCTGTCCTCCAAGGTCTCTGGATAGGATTGCAATTGGCCCTCATATGTGTACTTAATTAAAAGCCTTCCCCTTAGGACACAGCTATAAAGATGAGTAAATAGACCTCTTTCACGGAAAGGCTGGGTGCCTTAGTTTGTAACCTTTCTGCTGTGCCCTGTGGGTGGCAGCTGATTAAGAACTTTGTCCTTTGGTTAGAGTCCTGTGAGACCCACAAGTATAAGCCCTACTGGCCACCAGAGCCAGGCAACTAAGATGTGTACCATGGGTGGCAACTGCAAAAATCAGGGTGCCAGACAAGGCTATTAGCTCCTTCTGGGGAGATACCAGCAAGCTGAGGCAAAGGAAGAACACAAAGATGGCACCCGCTGGTCTCTGTCCCCAGAGAGTATTTCAGTAGGTCCCTAGATGTGTGTTAAATTAGATGCCTGCTCCTCGGGTCAGTGCTTTAAGATAAGCAAGTAAGCTTCTTTCACACAGAAAGCCTGAGTGCTTTGCAGTCAGCTGCCTCCACTCTGGTCCCCTGGCGATGAGGTGGAGGAGTCTACACTTACAAGCCCTTTAAGAACTGTTTCTCAGTTTGCTATAGACTTGTGGGGCTTGTTGACAGGAGCTGCACTGGCTTTCAGAACTAGATGTTTTGCGGGCTTATCTCTCAGGTGGAGGTCTTAAAACCTGGAGCCCCAGCTTTTTAAGAGGTTCAAACCCTTTGCTCCTCAGGGAGAAGCTTGGAGGGTTTTTTTGTTTGTTTGTTTTTTATTTATTTATTTATTTATTTATTTATTTATTTATTTATTTATTTATTTATTTATGGCTGTGTTGGGTCTTCATTTCTGTGCGAGGGCTTTCTCTAGTTGTGGCAAGCGGGGGCCACTCTTCATCGTGGTGTGCGGGCCTCTCACTATCGTGGTCTCTCTTGTTGCGGAGCATAGGCTCCAGACGCGCAGGCTCAGTAGTTGTGGCTCACGGACCCAGTTGCTCCGTGGCATGTGGGATCTTCCCAGACCAGGGCTCAAACCCGTGTCCCCTGCGTTGGCAGGTGGATTCTCAACCACTGCACCACCAGGGAAGCCCAAGCTTGGAGTTTTTAATTCCTTCTCACTTGTGGGTTGCAGAACCAGGGGTGGGGTTTATGGCAGGATTGTATCTTTAGCCTCTTCTACCTACTTTGATGTGGGTTTTTTATCATTTGTATGATGTATAGCAGTCCCTCAACTAGTGTTTGACTTTTTTTTTCAGAGGAAGTTATTCCATATGTAGCTGTAGATTTGGTATGTCGGTGAAGGAATGTGAGTTCAGGATCTTCCTATGTTGCCATTTTGAACTGGAACCCATGTAGGTGTTCTTTTATTTTTATTATGTGTATATTATACAGGAAATTTATTTATACATATTCTTTTGGTTTTTAAGCAATTTACATTAAACACAATTTTCAAGAACAAGAATTAGGTGTAATTAGTGGAAATAAGTATATCCAGCCCTTTCAAATAGTTTTGCTGTAAAAACAGAAGAGAGATAGGTGGTAGATGGAGCGAATAATGTGGCCAAGGACAGGGTTTGGTATGTTTGTCTATATTGAGGATTTTTTTTTTTGGTCAGCATTTTTGGATTGGTTATTTTGCTTTGTTTGTAAATTAATGAAAGTGATCTAGTAGAGAGGAAAAATTGAAGTAGCATGAAGAGATGCCAATTACTTGAACAAAGTCCTTGAGTGGAAGAGAGGGGAAGCGATCCACTGATTAACAGGCACTTTGTGCTTCCACCACACTGAATATCGGCAGTTCTACAGAATTACTGTGTCTTTCACAGCACCATGGCTGAACACTGTTTACTCTATCTTTAATTCTCCTTCCTCACTCTCCACCTGTGAAAGTTTTCTCATCTTTCAAGAATTCAGCTCAAATGTCACCTCATTAATCAACCTTTTCTTACCAACCCAGATGGAATGAGTCATACCTCCACCAGATTCCACAGTATCTCTACATATGTCTACTGAAATCACATTTATCGTTCTGCATTCTGACTTCCTCACTTGTCTTACTCATTTGTGTATATTTCTACTGTCTAGTACTAAGCCAGACATATCATAATTCATCATACAATATTTAAATAAATGAGTAAAAAATAGAGATTTCACTTAAAAATATTGTATCATACAAAATGTTTTGAGGGCCTAATTAGTTTCCCCATCTCTTTACATCCCAAAGTATGTGAAAGTCTGCAATTTAAAGAAGGTGAAGTAAAGATATTTTAACACACTTTCCTCCAAAAATCTGTAATAACCTATAAAGAATGAAAAATCGAGAGGGTATAAACCTTCCATACTCAATGAAAAATAAAAATCATACAGAAAAAAATGTATACTTGATGCTACTACAAAATCTCGTTCATAATTACACACATTTTCTATTACCTAAAGCAGAAAACAAATTTCCCCAAAAAGTAGGCTCATGGTTCTGAAGATGCCTTGATTAGAACCATATTTCAAAATTTGTGGCTGGGTCATAGGATTAATAGACAGTATGGAGACCTAAGTCAATAACATAGATTAGTAGGAAAGATGATGTTAAAAGGGAAACCATGCTGACACGCCATGTAGACTAGTTCTCTAGCCAGGAGGACTCTAATCAGGAGATATGTTCTAAGTTCTAGGAAAATGATTAATTTTATTAGACAGTAACTGATTGTAAGCTTAATAAGACACAAAGCTAATTCAGGTTACTTTCCTGCCACTTTTAAAATTATTCCTCAACAAATATCTAGCCCTAAACAAAAATGAATAATAATCTGAAATGAACCACTATAAAACACTGATACTGTAAAAGAATAGAAACATACTTTTAAATTGACAGGAATTTAAAGAAATTATTAAAACTTTTAAAGAAAGTACTTTGTAAAAGATAATATAACAAAATGTAATCTGAAAAAGATCAGGGAACTAACAAGAATAGAAAATGAAAACATAAATAAATTAAAACTGTATTAAAATGACATTCATAGAATGTATACTACTGAAAACATACTTGGGGAAATCAAACAGAACAGAATGGAAATAACAAAGACAATAACATCTATTTATACCATAAATACATAAGACAAAAGGATCCAATACACACACACATATATAATTTCTTTATCATGTGACAACTTTAGATGCCCATAATATCAATGGCAAACAATGTGGAAGAACAATGACTACTATGTGTTCCTGCTTGAAGAAATTTGCCTTTCCTGTTGGATAAATTTACTGAGAAAAGGATACATCTTCACTTGCCATGTGTGTGCCACTTCGAAAGGAAGGCATGCTTAACAACTTTTTGCTCTCTTACAGAAGAAGAGATTGATAATTTAGTTAATACAATTTTATGAATGGTGGGTGTGAGACTAATTATGATGGGCTCAGGTGTGTGTACTGTAAAGCAGGACATTGCTACTTGAATAAGCAAAATTGCATCTAAATGACAATCCACACAATGAATAGCTACTGGCCATAAAACGTCTTCCCTAATCTTAATCATGCTGAAGGATGTAACAAGAAAAATCAATTTGATCAAATGGTGGTCACTAAGTAATTTCTTTTCACAGTGATTTTGAAAAGAAGTATTGATTAAAAGCTTCCTTTTGTTTGTCCCTGAGAAGTAAGTTGGTCTGTGAAGGCAATAGGTGCTTGCTGGGGTTTTTAAATTGAGGAATGAGATAAAAACCATTCCTTCATAACACAGAGAATGCCAATGAAGACCAATCCTATGATTTCAAGTGGTTTGCTCTAAGGACCTATCTCAGGTCAAATCTAGGATGTGTCACATCTCCTCAAATTCCGTTGCTCAAATCAAGTCATAAGGCCAAGCCAAATACATGTCAGAAGAGAAAGTAAGCTTCTTTTAGGGGAGGGGTTGGAGGAGTGAATATTGTGAACAATAACACAATGTATCATACAAACCAAACACTTTCTTTATGATTTTTAATATGAAAAAATGTTTTTTCCAACTACTTTAGAAAACTAAAAATGTCTTATTTATGTAAGTAAAATTCATATACAGAAATTTGAGGGATATTAGTCCATATGCAATTCTCAGATAATCACTCCTAACATACAACATTAAATAAAATTATTTTACTATTAGGTATTTTTTCCTAATATACATGTATTTGAATTGTTAATTAGGCAAAAGCTTGCCTGAAACTGAATATTTTTCCCAATAAACACATCTATTTTAATCAGAACTTTTAATAAAAGGCATAGTTAAAGTAATTGGACATATTTCAGCAAGGATTAGACTTGTGACATAGGTGGAATAGAGAATAGCATAATGCATATTGTTAAAATATTGTTAGTATATAAGACAATTTTAACTTATTCTATGTGGTTCAAGGAACGATGTTTAGAAAACACAGAAGACAGATGTTATGGACTGAGCTGTGACCCTCCAAAATTTATATTCTGAAGCCCTAACCCCCAGCGTGATAGTATTTTGAGATAGGGAGATAATTTTAGGGAGATAGTTAAGGTTAAACGAAGTCATAAGGGTGGGTGCCTAATCCAATAGGACTATTATCCTTATTACCAGAGTGCTCTCTCTGTCTGCCATGTGAGGACACAGTGAGAAGATCATTAAAAGCCATGAAGAAAGCTCTGACCATAAACTGAATTTGCCAGCACCTTGATCATGTACTTGCAGCCTTCAGAACTGAGACAATACCTATTGTTTAAGCCACCCAGTCTGTGGTACTTTGTTTTGGCAGCTCAAGGAGACCAATACAATAGATTAAGCCACAATTTGGCAAATACCTTTCTTATAATTAGAGTTTTAAAAAATGAAATGCAGCCCGTATAGTAAACGTTTATTTGTGGGAAAGAAACAGTAGCTTATACACTTGGACAGGTATTAAACTGAAATAGTTATTTTTGCTATTTTATATTTGTTTTGCATAATACATGAGTAAGTTGTTCATATTTGGATACTGACAGAATTTAATAAAACTGCTACAGAAGTAATCGTGCATTTGAAAATGATTCAATCATCATATATTTCTTTCATCTTGGAGAGTTCCTTAGTAAGATTCAAGGGCAGATTTGTCAGAACAAAAGGTAACGAGATGACCCAAAAAAGGTGACAGAATCTCTGATGCTCTTGAGAGCAACAAAACAAAACCCATGACCTTGTGTGAATTTTGCCATATACTCTTCAGTTTCTGCATTTAATTTGCCATATGTTTTCAAAATAGCAGTGCCTTAAGTTTATCTGAGATATAATATGGTAGCCGTGCTCTATCTATATATCTATGTTCTCTCTCCTAGAGTGGTGGAAAATGTCTGAAAGAGAACTGAGAGCAGTTGCATTAGATGTAGGGCAAAACAGTGAACTAATTTGACATAAAAAGAGCAATTCCTCAGTCACCAAGGTCCATGTGTCTGTCCAATTCTGGTTTTGCAGTTTAAAAAAAAAAATCACTGAAATATGATTTAATATCATCTTTCCTAGAAACACAAAAAGAATCCATTTAAACAGAGTTCTTGCATCTTTTATAAATGTGTAGTTTAAATTGTCCACCATGATAGCTAATATTCCTTTTACTTGGGTCTGTAAGATATATTTATATGTGAGTGTAATCTCAGAAAAAATGTCTTAACATTATTTATAATTTTAGGAAATGAAAGCAGACTATAACATCACATTTCTCCTCTTTGCAGTTAATTGATTTACAGGCATTTATATTTGTAAATTATAGAAGTTAAGTCATCTATGACAGGGGTCCCCAACTCCTGGGCCGTGGACCAGTAGTGGTCCACAGCCTGTTAGGAACCAGGCGGTACAGCAGGAGGTCAGCGGCAGGCGAGCAAGCGAAGCTTCATCTGCTGCCCCCCATCGCTCTCATTACCACCTGAACCAACCCCCATCCTCCCCCACCCCGCCCCCGTCCGTGGAAAAATTGTCTTCCACGAAACCAGTCCCTCATGCCCAAAAGGTTGGGGACCGCTGATCTATGAAACTTACTAGTAACTATTCCTTTTATTTTTTATTTATTTGTTTTTTATTGACGTATAGTTGATTTAGAATATTAGTTTCAGGTATACAACATAGTGACTGAGTATTTTTACAGATTATACTCCATTCAACATTACTAGTTGGCTATAATTCCCTGTGCTGTTCAATATATGCTTGTTGCTTATCTATTTTATATGTAGTAGTTTGAATCTTTTTTATTTTTTTAATTTATTTTTATATTTATTTTTGGCTGTGTTGGGTCTTCGTTTCTGTGCGAGGGCTTTCTCTAGTTGCGGCAAGCGGGGGCCACTCTTCATCGCGGTGCATGGGCCTCTCACTGTCGCAGCCTCTCCTGTTGTGGAGCACAGGCTCCAGACGCGCAGGCTCAGCAGTTGTGGCTCACGGGCCCAGCCGCTCCGCGGCATGTGGGATCCTCCCAGACCAGGCATCGAACCCATGTCCCCTGCATTGGCAGGCAGACTCTCAACCACTGCGCCACCAGCGAAGCCCCAGTTTGAACCTCTTAATCGCATACTTCTGTCTTGTCCCTCCCTGCTTCCCTCTCCCCACAGGCAACCACTAGTATGTTTTTTATATCTATGAGTCTGCTTCTGTTTTGTTATGTAGATTAGTTTTATATATTAGTTTATGTAGATTGTTTTATGTTTTAGATTCCACATATAAATGATAACATACAGTATTTGTCTTTCTCTGTCTGACTTATTTCATTAAGCATAATACCCTCTAGGTCCATCCACACTGCTGCAAATGCCAGGATTTTTTCTTTTTTTCTTTTTTTGTGGATGAGTAATATTACATTGTGTGTGTGTGTGTGTGTGTGTGTGCATGTGTGTGTATACATCTTTATCCATTCATCTGTTGATGGACACTTGGTTTGCATCCATATCTTGGCTATTGTAAATAATGCTGCTATGACATTACAGCGCGTGTATTGTTTTGAATTAGTATTATTTTGTTTTGTTTTGGGTTTTTTTTGGACAAGTAACCAGGAAAGGAATTGCTGGATTATACGGTAGTTCTATTTTTAATTTTTTGAGCAACCTCCATACTGTTTTCTACAGTGCCTTCACCAATTTACATTCCCATCAACAGTATACGAGGGTTTCCTTTTCTCCACATCCTCTCCAGCATTTGTTATTTGTAGACATTTTGATGATAGCCATTCTGACAGGTGTAAGGTAATATCTCATTGTGGTTTTGATTTGTTTTCCTCTAATGATTAGTGATATTGATCATCTTTTTATGTGCCTGTTTCATTTCTTTTAGGTTAGGTTTAGTACTGATGAACTCTTTCAGTGTTTGTTTTTCTGAGAAGATTTTTATCTGTCCTTCAACTCTGAATGATAATTTTGCTGGGGAGACTATCCTAGCTTGCTGTTTTTTCCATTTCAGTGCTTTGAATATATCATGCCACTCCCTTCTGGCCTGCAAAGTTTCCACAGAAAAATCAGCTGTTAGCTTTACAGGGATTTCCTTGTATAATACTCTTTGTTTTGGTCTTGCTGCCATTAGAATTGTCTCTTTACCTTTAACTTTTGCCATTTTAATTTTAAGTCTTGGTGCAGGCTGTTTGGATTCATCTTATTTGGGACTCTCTGTGCTTCCTGTACCTGGTTATCTGTTTCTTTCTTCAGATTTGGGAAGTTTTCAGCCATAATTTCATCAAATACATTTTTGAACCCCCTCCTCTCTTTCTTCTCCTCTGGGACTCCTAAAATGCAAAGTACACTTGAAGTTATCCCAGAGATCTCTTAAACTGTTCTCATTTTTAAAAATTTGTTTTTCTTTTTGCTGTTCTAATTGTGTGATTTCCATTACACTGTCTTGCACATCACTTGTGTGTTCTTCTGTATCATTTAGTCTGCTGTTAATTCCTTCTAGTGTGTTTTTCATTTCAGTTATTATATTCTTCAGTTCTGACTGGTTCTTTTTTATATTTTCCATTGCCTTGTTAAAATTCTCACTGTGTTCAGCTATTCAATTCCTTAATTCATTAGCATCCTTATTACTAATTCTTTGAATTCTTTATCTGGTAAATTTTTTATTTCTATGTAATTTATTTTTTCAGAGGTTTTCTCTTGCTCTTTCAATTAAGATCAGTTCCAGTCTCTCCTCATTTTGCTTAAGTTTCTCTGTCTGTATGAATTTAGGTGAAACACTTACCTATTGTAGCCGTAAAGTGTTGTCCTTATGTGGGAGCATCCCTATATAGTCTGCATGTGTCCAGTGGCTTTGGTAGTAGAGCTGAATTCAATGTGAACACAAGTCACGTCTTTACTCAGGGTGTCCTGACAGCTATCATGTTGGTAGGAGGTAGGGCTGGAGATGGAGGGGCTATGGCTGGAGCCAGGTGTGAGCCAGGGCTTCCCCTCTGCTCAGTGGCCATCATCACCCTATTGAAGGTGGGGTTGAATTCCAAGTTGCTGGAGCAGAAGCGCTGAGGGTAGGGTCTGACCTGGCTCTGTTTCCCTTGAGTGTGTGCTCTTGCCTCTCCCAGCACCTGCACCCTTTACCTATAGGGAGCAATGCTGTAACAAGAGCGAAAGCTGTGTAGGCTCTCAGCTTCTGATGGAGCACAGACTGCAGCAGTCCACCCACAAACGGAGGTCCACACTGCTTCTGATGCTGCCTGTGCCAGCTCTAGCAAGAGCTGCCTCTTCAGGTCTGAGCCTCCTTTGTCCCTCATGGTTGATCTCTCCCCTCAGCCTCTGCCACCCCCACCCTGGTGTGGCACCCTCCATAGGGCTGGCAGGCCTGCATGGGCTCTTGGCATGTGTCAGGGCACAGGCTGTAGTGGTCCAGCTGCCATTAGCTCAGAGCTACTTCTGATGTGCTGCCGGTGTAAGAGCCAGTAATGGCTGTCCCCACCCTACTCAGTAACTGCTTCAGGTCTGAGTTGCCTCTGCATCTAAGAGCCGAGCTCTTTCCTCGGTGTGGGGTCAGGGCAGTGCTCACTGTAGCATGTGCAACTGCAGTGTGAAGTAAGTGAGGCTGGAGCATTCGCTCTGTTCAGGCGGGGGCACATGCTGGGGGTGGGGGGAGGGTAATTGCATGGAAAATGGGCAGCTATTCAAGGAGTTTTTCAATCCACTTTCTCTACCCTGTTTCACGAGCCAGCCAGAGCACTCAAGCTCTTCATGAGCAGAGTCCAGGCTTCCCACAGCCCTCCTGTTAGTCTCACCAGCCCTCCAACCAGCCAAGGGCACTTGTCTTTCCTGTGTCAGACCCAGGATTGGAGTGCACAGTATGTGGCTTGAACAGCTCATTCCCCAGGACAGGTCTCCACCAGTGAAATCTCCCTTCTCCTCTAAGTCCCCTCCCAGGGGCACAGGTTCCAACCTGATTGTTTCTCTTCTTTTACTACCTAATTCTGTGTAGATCTTACTTATAGCCTTGGTTGTACAGGAGTCTTTCTGCAAGTTTCCAGGTAGTTTTCAGTGAGAATTGTTCCACATGTAGATGTATTTTTGATGTGTTCATGGGGGGAGATGAGTTCTGCATCTTCCTACTCTGCCATCTTGATTGATCTCTCGATTCCATTTAATAATGCAGGTGATCTTTCCATCCATCAAGGTCCGTGGAAGAGCAAGATGCACTCTTAAACTATTTAATTGAGGATAGTTTAAAAAATTCTGCCAAGGTTTGGGCGGAAGTTAGGAAAATCAATAAGATAATGTGTTATTCAGGGGCTAGCAAAAATAGGAAGATTTTATTATCCCTAGGCTCCCTACCTAACCTAATTCTCTTCCTAAATTGGGTTCTTCTACCCTCTGATCCTCACATCTAATAAGAAAACAAGAGGGAAAGAACGCTTTCATGAAGTCTATGCAAGTCAGCCTCCAGACATCAGAGAGGAGGATGGAGAATAATAGTAGCTATAAAAGCACAAATAGAATAAATCCAACATAATATCTATTTTTGTTATTAATGATACTTTACATTTAATTTACATGTAAAATCATTTAAGAAAAGTTCCCATAAAGTAAATAAAATACTAAAAAATTAATTAACCAAATAAACACTAATATTTATTTTATATTCAAATCATGTATTATATAATCTACTTCATTAAAATATGAGTATTTATTACAGGTATAATGAAGCTATTTCTAATAACTTGAAGATGGCTAGTAATAATACTTTATCACTAATTACCTCATAGAAATTTCTATTATAATCCTTTTAGTTTTAAGTGTTTTATATTTTACAAAGAAGCTTTACAACTATTATCTTATTACTAAGAATAACTAAATAGAATGAATGCTAATTTTCTAGATAAAACTCATGTACTTGAATGAAAAAAAAATCAAAAAGCTAACTGAGTTTCATAGTATGCAAGCCGAATATAAATAAAATAGTTAATTGCAGAAAACTGATTTTATAGCTCATGCTTACCAGGGAAATAAGAAAGTAAAGTCATTCATTTAAGAATCAAAAATAAATATTTTGAGTAATAAAATATAAGATTAATCACATTATTCTATAATAATATTATTTCTGTATAATTTATCAACTTGGGACATGTAATAATATCTTTGATCATACCAATTGAAGTATATGGAAGATATAAAATCCATTTAAATGACTTAAATGATCATTTTCTGGCCACAATACTATCTTCCTCTAACACGGTCCAGTTAATGAAGAACCATTTTCCCCCCCCCACATTATCTAAAAGCTGCATGGAGTGGCATAAGGAAATCTGAATTTTATACATCAATAAGACAAGTGCTTTTTTGTTTATATGTTGGAAAAATGCTTTATTTATTCTGCTAAGGGCTTTAAATGTTTTTTAATTTTAGTTGTTTTTTGTTTTTTGGGTTTTTAAAATAAATTTATTTATTTATTTATGGCTACGTTGGGTCTTCATTGCTGCATGAGGGCTTTCTCTAGCTGTGGTGAGTGGGGCCACGCTTCATTGCGGTGCGCAGGCCTCTCGCTGCTGTGGCTTCTCTTGTTGCGGAGCACGGGCTCTAGGCGCGCGGGCTTCAGTAGTTGCGCACGTGGGCTTAGTTGCTCCGCGGCATGCAGGATCTTCCTGGACCAGGGCTCGAGCCCATGTCCCCTGCATTGGCAGGCAGATTCTTAACCACTGTGCCACCAGGGAAGCCCAATTTTAGTTGTTTCTTAATGAAAATAATTATAGTGATTTTATAGTTGAGTCCTTCCAAATTAAATAGGTATAAGAATTGGAAATTTACTCTATTCCAAAATTTTTGTGTTATTTATCTATGTAAAGTATACTTGTTTAAAAAAATTATTGAAAAACTTACCTCCAATAGCACACTGGCCCATCCTCACATGAATCATATGTATCTAGAAAATTGTTCTTAAAATAAAAAAGCTTCATTTTATTTAGATTATTATTTTTCAAAAAGTCCTCAAAGTAGAAGCTTTTTTAATATGGGCCTTTAGAGTTGATTTGAAATCATATCTAAATTATGGCTTTTAAGCTCTCTTCCGCTTATGAAATTTTTTGACAGGAGTATATGTTAGTTAATTTTTTAAATGTGCTTCCACATGATTGAAGGCTAAATACAATCTATTAAAAAGTTTATGCAAAATAAATACTTTGGTGAGTAAAGGGTTTTTTGTTTGTGTTCAATAAGGCAATGGTTTTAAAAAATATTACAAATGATTTTAAAAACAGTGTGTCTGTTACCTGCGATGAATTTGAGCTGTGTTCAAGTGTCACACTTAATAAATAATACAGGTTGAATTCATGGCGTCACTGCTTCTGTCCTATAACATCCTTGTGATTAAGGACCAGGAATTGGGAGTCAGTTAATTATGGAAAATTATCATCTTGGTTTTCTTACTGTTGACCATAGTTTAGATTTCAAGATGTGGTGTGATAAGTAAGACAGTCTGTTGTATTTCATCACATTCCTATGTTTCCTTTACTCATGTAATTTTTCCTGCATCTGGAAGCTGTCTTTCTTCCATTTTTCATAGTCACTCTGTTTTGTTAGTAAGCATAGAAAATAGCAATTCAGGAGGAGAAGAATAATTTTGGAAGTCTTTCCTTCTTTAGCAAGATGAAAATGAATATTAGGTATAACTTTATTCAGTCAGTATCTTTTTAATAGACAGATTTTCAAAACCCTGTGACCAGCACGTTTGAAGATAAAAGTCAATGTCAGTGGATAGGAGGAAAGGTACTGGATTAAAAACTACCTTCATGTCTGCCAAATTATTAAACAGTTAACCCAAAGCATTTCTTTGTAAAATAGCTATTGTAATCCGTTCTCAGGTATCTTCTACACAACAGTGTTTATCAAATACTTGTTCCTTGCTGGATGTCATTAGAATATTCTGGTTAACAGTGTTTATCAGTGTACCTTCATCAAAATTAATCAATGGGTAGGAAAACTATCAAAACACTCATCTGTATACCTCAGATGGAAAAGAAACAATCAGAAGTATAGTGCCTGTTACTAAGGTATGGGCAGCTGAGTGAAAGTTTATGGGAGTTTTATTGTCAAAAAAATCTAGATTTAAAGGAGAGACTTTATTTCAAAAGACTAATACTTAGGGAAAACACTCTGACCACAAGATTTGCAAACATCTCAGAGGGCAAGTAAATGCAATTTTCTTTTATAAGGAGGAGTAAATAAGGCTAGAAAAAATTGGGTTTGGGGAAGTAGGATGACTGGATGGTAATTGAACTTGAGCAGGAAGTATTTGACCACAAATCTTTTTTGTTAGGAACTAGCTAATCAATGTATTCCAAAAATACAAAATTTAACATTTCAAAAGCTATCTGTATAGTTCTAACTTCTCCTCTCATACTTCAAATCATGTGTTTATGAACAATGACAGACAACAATTTATTAACTATTACCCTCATCTGTAAGTAAATATGAATGTGGGTAATAACAAAATATATGTTAGTTTTTTGAAGCAATTGATTTACTACTATGAAAGATGGAGAATTTAACTCACTAATACTAATTGTACCCTACCCACCTCCATGTTTTGGTTTTGTGTTTATACATATTTTAACATTTAATTTTTAAATTTTTATACATTTTTATTATTATTTTATTTAATATTATTTTCACCATTGGAGTTCTCAAACTTTAGTGTCTGTAAGAAGCAATTGAGGACCTCTTTAAAATGTAGAGGTCTGGGTCCCTCTCCAGACACTTGATTGGGCAGGACATGACATCTGCATTTTAAACCAGCACTCCATCTTCAGCATAGCCATGAAAGGGAATTCAAAAGATAGTCAAATAAGAACAAATAAATTGGTAACAAAATTATGGAGGAGCATTGAAGACCTAAGTTGACTTGAAGAACATGGAAAAATGAAGATTTGAAGTGCTATCAACCCAGACCTCCTATTTTTCTTTCTCCCTACCATTTCTTTGTGGACCAGTCATGAAAGTAAAGAAGCTGCTTTTTAGAATTGATCCAGAGATAGGTGTTGGTTGAGTGTGACAGAACAAAATAAGGTTGGAGTAAGTACAATGAGCCCATGGAGAGAGTGCTTCAGAGGCTATTTACAGTGAAGGAAGAAGGGCCTAATGAGCTGTGAAAACATGAACTGATGTATGGAAAGGACTTGTAGTATCAATACTGAAGCCAAAGGAAGATGTAGGTAGAGTACAAAAGAGACGCCTTGAATTTAAAATTCAGTGTTCAGCATGTAACCTTTTTTAAGTACAAGGAAACAGATGTTTGTAATTATCTAGAATTTACAAGCAAATATGTATATAATAATACATAAATATTAAGATATGTTTAGAATTTGGTAGTTGTGCATATGTATCCATTTAGAAGTTTGAATCAAGAAGGAGAGACTTTCTGTTTACCGTAGTTCCAAGATGATTATTATCTCCTGTGTAACTGAAATAATGGGAAAACCAAGCTTGCAGAAATAGTTTCCCAATCCTTATGAGACAGTATGCCAGTTCTACCTACTGAAATAATACAGCTTAAATAAATTTGGCATAAATATCATGAGATTTTCCCTGAATATTCTAGAAATAATTACAGATGATCCAACCTGACAATATATAAATTACATTTTTATTGTGTACTCTTTAAATTCAATAAATATTCTTTTAATCTATCACTGAAGAAAATAGTCATCATTCATCATTTTTGAATGATGAATGTCTGAAAGATGAGAGTACATAATTAAAATACAATGAGGTAGATAACATGGCTCTTGTTATTCTCAGTAGAATTCGGATTTCTACTGGAAACAAACCCCAAAACTTTGGTTCTTATGCCTGGAAAGCATAGAAATGAAGAACAAGTTTCTCTGCAGCAAACTTACTTTGCAAAATAAAAAAGTAAGTAAGGGGCTGGTTACTGCTTAGAGAAAATAAATTGGTAGCACAGAGAAACAGGGACTAGGAAGAATAATAAATATCAAATATATGGGGCCATATATATCTCAAATAAAGGCTAGAAAATTATAATCTTAATATAAATGCATTTGTATCAAAAGTTCAGTTCTGTTTATTCCTTTACAAGAGGCTTAAAGAGAGTCTGACATCCAGGTTAAAAAAAAGTGGAATCCTGAATGGTGTTACGTAATAGATACTTCCATCTGGCAAGAAAACGTTCATAAATAAATGGTAATTTTTTTCCTGGAAAAAAGAAAATAACTCCAGTAAGGTATATCTATGGCTAACAACTGTTGGCTCATATTATTAATTGCAAGTAAAAAAAAATTTACTCTTTATTAAATATTTAATGAATTTAATGTTGAAGACACTATTGGGCCATTCGAATCTATTTTATATTCAGTTGAAATTTATAATAGTTTGATCAGATGATTTTATTAATTTTGTGTGCGTGTTTGGGATTACATCACAACTAGACATCTACTCTTTTTGTGGTTAAAAAGGAGATAATGATGCTTTATTTATAGGTATTTTCTGAGGTGTGATTCTTTTCCATTGAATTCATAAATTGTTACAAAAGAAAATATGTATTTCTGACTTGATAAATGTGACTTTATTTTTAAGCTCATGATTCCAAATTTTTATTTAAGAGATAAAATAGTATAAAGATAATGCTACTGAGTATAAAACTTGTGCACAGTTAGAATTTTTCTCTATAAAAGTCAAGAAGAAAGTGGTTTATGTTAAAGCAAAACTGTGGTCCATTGATAGAAAAGGAAAAATGTCATAGAAAGAAGTAAATTTCCTTTCAAAGTACTAGGTGACTTTGTTGACAGCACTGAAACAATTGTCTGAGGTGCCAAATATGTGCAGAGGAATATTTATAATTTTACCATTTTAAAACTATTTTTGGTTCAGAAGACATTAATGAAAACATTAAACATTTCTCAGAAAAATAAAATTGCTTTACAAAGTGCTGTTGCTTGAAAATATACTTTTTATACAGTTATGGAAAATAAAAGATTAAAACATTTTAATCAAAAATATTGTCTCCTAAAATACACAAAGGGGCTTTTATGAGCTTTAAACTTCTAATGCTTTTCATGATTCAGTTATTAATTCTTCCCATGTATTCATAGCACAGTTTTATTGTTATATCATTTTTAATGCAGTTTTATGAATATAAAACCACCAATTACAAAGTCATAAATAAAAACGATCATAGAAATGCTCTGATTGATTTTAAGAGGTGGAGGAGAATAGAGATTATAATAAAACTAATCCTACTTTTGAGCACTTATTTTGTACAAAGCATTGTTACATAATTCATACACATTAATTTAATTTCATCCATACCAGCCCCTAGAAGTTTTGATATTATTTCTCCTTTTGCAATGTAGGAAACTGAATATTAGAAGGAAAAACTGGCTTAAAATTACAGGGCTAGTAAATGAGCACTAATGTGCATTCAGGTCTGTCTGATTCCAAGGATGAATTTCTTAACATTTAGATCTTCCTGGTATAGCATTCAAAAAGGACCCAGAAATGAAGTCTCAAAGCTAATTTGCAGCAGGCTATGTATGGGGTACACTCTATTACCCTTGGCACCATACCACATAAGCTTGCATCTATTTAATTTCTGTCTTAATTTTAATTTCAGACATATTGCTATATTTGTACTTAGAAAAATATCTAAAAATTAACAATCATTCTACTGAGTTAATAAAATAATGACTATTTTCTTAGCCTGCTTTATATTTCTCCCTTGAAAGAGCCCAGATCTCTCCCTCATCACTTAAATTCATTTGGTTTCTAAATCCAACCAGTTTTCATCAACATGTCTTTTCAATATATATGCCTCTCTAAATGCCCTCGGCCTAGGTCTGGAATGTCGCCATCTTTGCTAGACTTACTGCAACCCATTCTCTCTCCCTCTCTGCTATTCTCATTTCCTCTAGACACATAGTTCTAAAACAACAATGACAACAAGAACAAAAACACAAAAGTATCCAGTCAGTTACTTATCACCTTACTTTAGTGTTGGATTAACTGACAGGGTGATTCTGTCTCCTCGACTTTGCTCTTTCCTTAATTTCTTCCTTTTCTTATTTTTCTTTCATGCTCTTGACACACAGTAAACTGCTTTTATTTAAGGTGTACAATTTGATGAGTTTAGATATATGTCTACATTTGTGGCAATCATCACCACAATCAAGATAATGAACATTTCCCACTAAAGTCTTCTTATGCACCTTTGTAATCCCTCCCTCTTGCCCATCCACAGTGCCTGCTGCCACCCTCTCTGGTCTGATCTGGTTTCAGATGATATAGGTGAAGCTTAATGAGAGTCACACTGCAACTATCTCCAAAGAAGATTTCTTTAAATTATCTTCATAAAATCCATGCCATCTATTTATTCTTGTGAAGGCGAGGTTTTTGAGCTATAATATCAGTTCTCAGATTTCCTTTGGAAAATATGTATCCTAATCTGTGTCAAAAAAAAATTGTACCAGATGGGTTAAATAGACAAGGAAGATATGTTATTCAGGAAGGCAATACATTATTGCAATAGAGGGCAAGACTAATGATCTAGGGCTGAGAGACTGAACTCTGCAGAAACAAAAGGCAGGAGAGTGCCTGAGCTTTTGTATGAACTAGTGGAAAAGTATTGGAGGACATTAGGACAGATGTTGGTCAATGTGATTAGGCCAATTGTGTCTGCTAATAGAAGAAGTTTTGCTCTTAAAATCCCACAGAGACTAGGAGACTGGAGTGGCACTATCTTTTTTTTAAAAACTTTTATTGGAATATAGTTGATTTACAATGTTGTGTTAATTTCAGCTACAGCACAGTGAATCAGTTATACATATACATATATCCACTCTGTTTTAGATTCTTTTCCCATATAGACCATTACAGAGTATTGAGTAGAGTTCCCTGTGCTATACAGTAGGTCCTTATTAGTTATCTATTTTATATATAGTAATGTGTAATGTCAATCCCAATCTTCCAATTTATTCACCCCATTCCCTTATCCCCTGGTAACATAAGTTTGTTTTCTACATCTGTAATTCTATTTCTGTTTTGTAGATAAGTTCATTTGTACCCTTTTTTAGATTCCATATATAAGCAATATCATATGATATTTCAGTATGACAATCTCTAGGTCCATCCATGTCACTGCAAATGGCATTATTTCGTTCTTTTTTATGGCTGAGTAATATTCCATTGTATATATGTACATCTTCTTTATCCATTCTTCTGTTGATGGATATTTAGGTTGCTTCCATGTCCTGGCCATTGTAAATAGTGCTGAGATGGACTTTGGGGTACATGTATCTTTTCGAATTACAGTTTTATCCAGATATATGCCCAGGAGTGGGATTGCTGGATCATATGGTAGCTCTATTTTTAGTTTTATAAGGCATCTCCATACTGTTCTCCATAGTGGCAGTACCAAGTTACATTCCCACCAACAGTGTGGGAGGGTCCCTTTTCTCCACATCCTCTCCAGCATTTATTGTTTGTAGACTTTTTGATGATGGTCATTCTGATCCATGTGAGGTGATACCTCATTGTAGTTTTGATTTGCATTTCTCTAATAATTAGTGATGTTGAGCATCTTTTCATATGCCTCTTGGCCATCTGTATGATTTCTTTGGAGAGATGTCTATTTAGATCTTTAGCCCATGTTTTGATTTTTTGATTGGGTTTGTTTTTTTGGTATTGAGCTACATGAGCTGTTTGTATATTTTGGAAATTAATCCTCTGTAGGTTGATTCATTTGCAAATATTTTCTCCCATTCAGAAGGTTGTCTTTTCATTTTGTTTATGGTTTCCTTTGCTGTGCAAAGCTTTTAAGTTTAATTAGGTCCCAGTTCAAAGGGCTGGCTCCCAGGTCCTTGAGAAAATTAGTCCTGGGTTAACTAGCAAGAGGCTGGGAGAAGATTTACATATCAAAGGGAAAGAGAAAATGTTTACAATGGCAAGTTTTCTAAAGTAAATGCTTTAATAAAAGGGAGATCAGGGGCCTATAGTTGGGAAGAAACCTGTCTGAAGTCTACTCAAGCTGAGGGGAATGTTAAGGATGTCTTAGTCATCTGGCATCTCACCTTAGTGTTTCATTTTTACATATCTTAGTGCATCAGTCAAAATTGCAAAAGGTTTTAAATACACTGATGGGTAACGAATGAAGAGGAAACATAAATGGCCAATAAGTTCATTAAAAAAATGATCAAATTCACTAGTGATCAAGGAATTGCCAAATAAGCCTGCCTGAAGATACCATTTCACTCATAGTCATAGAAAAATATTTCAAAACCTGAAAATACCACATGCTTAAGAAGATGCGGAAGAATAAACCATCATACATAGCTGGTGGGAGCAAAATTTAATTTGGAGTTTCTTGAAAAGTTAAAGAAATCATTCCCAACGAAGCACTCTTCTATTCCTATAGATATAAATAAGGAAATGTCCATTCACGCAAGGAGCTATCAATAGGAATAGTCACAGAAACACTATCTGTAATAGTAGGCAAAAAAAAAAGCAACTAAGAGCTAAAATATCAACCAAAATGATAAGTAAGTTTACATTCAGTCAAAGACTAAACAGGAGTAAAAAATAAATGATCTAAGAAAACCCTATCAATATGGTTAAATCTTCCATACATTACATTAAGTGAAAATGAGTTTCAGAAGAATATATACAGGATGACACAGTTTATGCAAATGTTACAAGTAGAAAATAACATTATAAATTATTTACAGAAACATATAAAGGCATGCATGCAAATAATAAACTCTAAAATCAGGATATAATACACTTCTATAAAAGGAGAGAAAGAGATGGATTTCAGGAGGTATATTTAGGGGGCATCAAGAGTATGCTGCTGGCTTGTAGGCACATGAATGTTTCTTACTTTATACCTCTTGATTTGACTGGAATACTTCATAATGAATTAGAGTTAAGAAAGGTGTATGTGTGTGGGGTGGGTGTGTGTGTGTGTGCGCACGTATGAAATCATTGTTTACACATATATATATAATCATTGTTTATTTAAAAGTAAAACAAAATATAATGAAATGAATGATTTTCGGTGTCTGACTATCAACATATCAATCATTTATAATGTAGGTCATAAGATTATTGAACTCTCAGTAAACTTGAATTGGATTTTGTTTTAATTTGATATAAATTTGCATCTTAAGTGGAAAAATAAGTAGCTTTAGAGTATCAAAGAACATTCTCAAAAAGAAAATTATAAGACATGAATATACTGTTGATCTTCCAAACAAAAATTAAGGGAGGGAGTCAAAGTCCAGGATCAGCAGGACAGAGCTGTTCCTAGGAAAATTCCTGACCCTAAGACATGAAAACAAGATAAATAACAAAAAATGCACTTGATTACCCATAGAGAAATGATCAGTGTTAATTAGAGTTAACATTTTACATTAAGACTGCAATATCATATTATTCAGGTTAATTAAATAGCATATTTTCCCCTAGTGAGAATGCTGAAGGTTTTTCATGAAGATGTTATACTTCTACATTGTTGTAGGACAGTAGGTCAATATGGCCCTCTGAAAAGTAGATACAAATATAAAAACATGTATAAACTCATAATTGTTTTCTGTTTGACTCAATTTTAATTTTAGTGTTTAGTCTAAGGAAATAATCTAAATGAAGAATAAAGCCTATGTGTATATATGTGTGTGTATGTAGATATATGTAATATTTCATACATGTATATACATGTATATTTAGACACATATATAGACATCAAAATATGTAATAGTGATGACATTTTATTGTGTTGGGCTTGTCTCCAGAAATAATACATATAGATACTTGAATAGTTACTTGTAAACTAATAGTCAAATACGTTGTCTTGAATCTCTTCTAATACCTGATAGTTAAGTGTACATTATTGCTGTAAATGCACAATAAATATTTGGAGGTGCATTTTCAGATAATGATGATTCATTTACCCTTATGAATCTTTCATTTCTATCTACCTCCCCAATAAACATTATCATGAATTGGCTATACTCATAAATAAAAGGGATATAGTCTGCTGTCACTGAAGAGAAAAACATTGATTTACTCACATCAATAAGTAGTTTTTAACAGATATTGTCTTCTGATAATATAACAACTTAGGCCATCTTAACTTTATACCACATAAATTTTTAGTAGATTAGTTTAAAAACCCTTAATGCTTAAACTGCTCTTATAGCAATGATAACATTGAGAGTAACATTTCTATTACATGATACTGATAATATAATCATACTGTGATAGCTAATATATATTGAGTATGTATAGTGGGTCAGGTACTATTCTGACACGTTACATGAATTATCTGACCTAATCTTCACCACAGCCCTCTAAGATAGGTGATTTTATCATCTATCTGGAGCTTAATATGGAGTCTGGGGCACAGAGCAGGTTTTTAATTTGCCCAGGTGGCGCAAACTGCTAGTGACAGAGCTGGAACTTGAAGCCAGTTGACACAGTGCATTGTTGACTAGGTATTTGCAAAGTGAGGCTTTGTCATTTTCTTCCACTAAAGAATATTTGAGAATTTCTAAAACTAAGGAGAAAAGTTGACTTTGACTCTTCAACAAAATTCTTTTTATGTGAAGGACACTAAAACAATAACACTTCAGCCAGGAGCCCGTTTTCCAAGTTAATGGCTTTTCTATTTTTTCCTTAATGTTTTGTTCTTTTTTTCCTACTGTGGAACTTGATTGGAGAAAAATCTCAGTGTGGTAGTCTGCTCTGAAAAGAATAGCTACCAAAGGCAAAGAAGTTTTAAAAGAATAAATCCTTTTGTTCCCTGTCTGACAAAATATAGAAATATGGTACAGTGAAACCCCTCAAGTGAATACTTGGCAAAGAGGGAAAAGAAATCTGTTAAAAAGTAATGGCTATTTGAATTTTTTTCCAGGATAAATCAAGTACATTTCATTTAAAGTGGAACTCTCTTTCATGGGAGTTGTTGGAAGACAGATTGAGCAATTGAGTAATTGGAAACTTCCTGCAACATACAGGCAGTTCATGAAAAACACAGTCAATGAATCGTATCTCTGAGTCTCCACATACATGATCAATCCAGTCTGTCCTTCACTGAAGCAGTTTGAGAATATAATTCAGAGTAAAAATATATTTTATTTAAATGAAATGCAGGCGTTACTTGTTAAATGTTTAGAGAAAAGTATAATCATACAAGCAAAGAAGAAAAATGGAAAACATTCCAAATTCAATTCCCCAAAATAACTACACTAATATCTCCATGTATATTCTTCTTCACTTTGTATACGTTGTGCACACAGACATAAAAAGAACAAGATGAAATTGTACTATATTTCAGCTATATTTATCATTTAAAAGTTATGTTTCTACTTAGTTGTACATGGTGCACAGCAGTAACTATTTCACCATAGGATGACTGCTAATGACTGAATAAAATGTCCTTGTACTGTGTATCTTATTCTAAATAACTGAAATGCTATCATTATCCATTCAGCTTGTTCACTAAAATGAATAATTACAAATTAATGCTGTTATAGCTAGATCATTTAAACAGTCTTCATTAATATAAGCATATATTGTAACATTTTAAAGATACCACAGAACACTAACTGCAACAATGATATAAGCCTAGGACCTAATGAATTAGTTATTGATGCCAAAAATACTTTTAGCGCCTATTATATGTCAAGCAACAAATAGTTCAATAAAAATGACTTCAGAAATGTAACTATTTGGAAATACTCATTAATCTAAGCTAAATGCTAATAGTAAATGTGAGGATAGCCTCCTTCTTCATTTTTTTCAATTTGATAAACATTTTGTTGAAGTGTTTTTATTCCTTTTGCAGATTTTTATATTCTGTTACCAGATGTGTTAGTAGATGTAGATGTAAGTAGGCAGGTATATTTCATGCATGTAAAACTGAACTCTGAGATCACCTAAACAAGTCTGACTATATCATCTCTATTCATTCCTTTAGTCATTCATGCATTCAATCATATTCAGAATTTCACTCACAGACTATATATTCTTTTCTCTGTCCTATAAATATCCTCAGTAACATACACTTTCACCTTCAGTCTAAGTAGCTTGAGATAGACCTAGTGACTCACGTCACCAGATAAAGTGTCCTTTTAGTATAACAACTGATAATAGTTCCTCAGGGACTTCTTTACACAACTATTAAACAGATAATATAATAACACATAATAAAAGAAGGGAGAAGACTAAAATTCTTTGCTGGAGTAAAATACATAACTTGTTCATCAGGATCTCGTTGATTCCCCTGGGGGTCAGAACATGTTATGGACAGTGATAGTATTACCAGATTTACACACCTTCTAATCCTTTCTGTAAGTGTACAACTTCTGACATGTGCACAGATTAATAACATTTCAACTATACAAAAGTATTTTTGATTTAGAAACTTTTTTTCCTGCAGTTTCTATAAAAGTGTTGAGCTAATTAAGAATTGTAGAACATACCACACACCTAGTAAACACAATTTTAGCAGATTTAATTCAATAATATATAAAAAGAAAAATACATCACGACCAGTGACATTTATCCTAGGAATACAATGTTTGGTTAACAATTGAAAATCAGTTAATACAATTAAACAGATCAACAAAATATAAAGAAAACCATATGCTCAATGTAATAGATAAAGAACAGGCATTTGCCAAAATAGAACATCCATTCTTGATAAATCTTTCAGCAAAGTGCGGTTATATAAAACTTCCACAAGCTGATAAAGCGTATTAGTTTCCTGGGGCTGCCAGAACAAAGTACCAGAAGCCGAGTGCTTTAAACAACAGAAATTTATTGTCTCACTATTCTGGAGGGTAGAAGTATGAAATCAGGGTGTCAGCAGGCTTGGCTCCTTCCAAGGGCTGTGAGGGAGAAACTGTTCCATGCCTCTCTATCTTAAGCTTCTGTTAGCTTCGGGCATTCCGTGGCTTGTAGATGGTATTCTCCCTGTGTCTTCACATCATCTTCCCTCTGTGCATGTCTGTCTTTGTGTCTATAACAGGCATCTAAATTGAAAAAAGAAGTAAAACTGTCCTTGTTATAACATGATCATCCACGTTGAAATTCAATGGAATCTATGAAAATACTGTAAGAACTAAGAAGCATGTTTAGCAAGGTTGGAGGATATAAGATTGATATACAAAAATCAATTGTATTTAAATATACCAGCCACAAACAATTGGAAGTCAAAATTAAACAATCACTGCTATTCGCAATAGCTTTAAAAATCTAAAATACTTAGGACTAAATCTGAAAAAGTGTGTGTATGACCCAAACACTGAAAACTAAAAAACATTATTGAAGTAGACCTAAATAAAGAGAAAGTTATACTGTATTCATTGATTAAAAAATCAAATGGAAGATGTCAATCTCTCCAAATTTTATATATAGATTCAATGCAATCCTAACCGAAATCCCATGAGGCTTTCTCGTAATAATTGAAAAGCTAATTTTAAAATTCATAAAAAATGCAAAGGACCTAGAATAGCCAACAAAATTTTTAAAAGTAATGATGTAATACCAGTATTATCTGATTTCAACCAGTGTTTCTTCTTTATTGTTTTCTTTTTTGTATATATTTTATGTATCTTGAAGTTGTTCAACAGCTCAATGATTCTCTGATCATTTTTTTATATATGTCTTTCATTTTGGATTAATTCTATTATGTCTTCATGTTTGTTATGTTTTCTTCTGTGATATATAATTTGCAGTTAATTCCATCCAGTGTATTTTTCATCTATGGCTTTGTAGTTTTCATCTGTAGAGGTTCTATTTGAGTCTCTTTTCTAATTCCCATGACTATACTTGTTCAATATTTTTACTAATTTTTAAACATATGGAATATATTTTAATAATTGTTTTAATGTCCTTTATTGCTAATTCTAGCAGTTATGTCAGTTCTGGGTTGTTTAAATTAGTTGATTCTTCTCTTTGTTGTTCATATTTTCCTGCATCCTTTGCTGACTGGAAATTTGGTTCCAATGCCATACATTTTGAATTCTATCTTTTGCTGGTTGGATATTTTTATATTCCTATAAATATATTTGAGCTTTGTTCTTCAATGCAATTAAATTACTTGGAAACAGTTTGATCCTTTCAGTTTTTTTATTTTAAAATGTGTTGGACAGGACTAGAGCAGCATTTAGACTAAAGCTAATTGTGTCCTAATAATGAGTCCAGATGCTTTATCCAATGCCCTGTCAGTTTTCATGGGTTTTTTTCTGTTTGGTTGGCCCTGTGGGAACATCCACTACTGTTTCCTCAGCTCCTTTTAGGTGATTCTTTTCTTGGTCTTTGGTAGTTTACTCAATGCATGTGTTGATCAGTATAAATGCCTATGGGAAACCCACTCCAGATCTTTGCAATTCTTTCTGTTCAGTTCTTTGCTCTGTGGTTCTCTGCCCTGGTCTTGGATTCTCAACTCAGGAAGTCCATCCCCTTCACATGGGTTTTTCTCATCTATGTCATGACCTGGAAACTCTCTTAAAGCAGTAAGCTGCACAGTCACTGGACAGCTCTCTTGTGTCCTTTCTCTCAAGGATCACTGTCCTTTGTTGCATGATGCCCAGTGTCTTGAAAACCATTGTTTCATATATTTCATCTAATTTTTTTGGTTGTTTAAGATAGAATAAATCATATCCCTGTTCCAACATCCTGCCTTGAAGCAGAAGTGATCCTTTACTATTTTAGAAGTGAATAATATTTTTTTCATGAACTTAACTAAAAAAGTTGACTTCTTTTTAGTTGATACATATTTTGGGGTAAGGAATCAAATCCAGTGACTTGCTGGCTGACAATAAGTTATTTGAGATTTAAACGTAATAAGTTAAAATCTATATCCAAACAATTAAAATTGGGCAATGCCAACAAAGAGTGACTTTTGAGGTTTTGAAAATGCTGTTAACAAATCTTATCCCAATCTTGGACTTCAGAGGAGTAAAAGGTTAAAAGCTAGAAATATTTTTGTCATTGATTGTTTGTTCAAATTTCACCTTAAAAGAAACTTTTTAAACAACTCTGTAGGATATACTCTTATGATAGATTAAAGTCTTCGAAGAATATATATATATATATATATATATATATATATATATACACGCATACATATATATACACATATACATGCATACATATATATACACATATATATGCACACATGTAAACATGTACATTACATATTTGTGTATATATGTATACATACATATGTACATATACATACAAATATTTGTGAACACATTTTGGATCAAAACTTTTAGCTGACAAAGTGCTAATGTCAGTTGAGATGTGTGTTTGTTTAAAAGAAATCACTAATTTGCTTCATTGCTGCTTTTGTCTTTCATTAGCAAAAGAAGAACATTTGGGGATATACATTATATATAAAACAGGACTGATTTTTAATATCTTTAAAGAGAACATATGGCTCTTTCTTTCTTGTTCTTAGTAAAGGGGAGCCAGAGATTTGCATATATAACTAGATAATCCATAAAACTCACCCTGAAAATTTAACAAAAATTAAGTTCGAAAGATCTCTGAATAAGTACTACGTGTTAGTACTTATTCAATATTCAAAAATACATAAATTACAGTCCCTGTTTTTGAAAAGTTTAGGTTTTGGAGAGGACGGAAATGTTTGAATGGTCTGTTGAGTAACATACAATAACTGCTTTGATAGAAGAGGAGAGAGTTTTGGCAGTCTGGGAGGAAGTCCAAGAGGGAAATAATTCCTGAGCGCTTTCTTTAAAAGCACAGGCAAAGGAAACAGGAGGGGATGGGCATACAGAAGGTTTCAAAAGGAGAGGACCTTATGTATAACAACCTTAACTTGACTCTCATTAGGAACTAGTCATGTTTAGTTTTCTGATAGTTCTTATACCGGAATGATTTTTAAAACATTTTTCATATTCAAAATTTTAGATTAGTTAAATGAAACTATATAAATCCCACCTAAGTCTCCAATCCATTATCCATATTGTAGGTAAGATATGTTTGCACACATTGCAATCTATCCATGGCAATCTTCTGCTTAAATCTCTGTAATAGCTATTCTCCCAGTTCCATTAGGAAAAAGCCCAAGGTGTTTAAAATGTGTTCCAAGTTCCTTCATGTTCTATTCATATATTGTCACTTTATCTCAATTTCGTGTCACTTTCCTCATTGAGAATTAGGACCAGCCATATGTATTTCTGTGTTGTATTTCCTTTTAGGTTTTAGGCTTTCTCTTGCCAGCAAACATTCCTGTGATGCTTGAAATCTCTCCCTGGCATTTATGCCTCCATCAGCAGGAGTTTACAGAGACTGCTGCATGCTGGAAATATGATTTTCTCATCCTACACCTCTAAACTTCTGTCATCAGCCCTTAAGAGAAATCTACACCATCTCACAGACAGGCCAACCCTGGATTCGCCCAACTCAGTTTCCAGATCTTTACTTGACAAAGTGGAAGAGACAGCAGGCCCCCACACATACATCCCAACATTTACTGCCTTCAACCATCATCACTGCTCTCACTGTGCACTTGACTCATGTTTATGTTAATCACTACGAGAAGCACAGACCTCCAGGTCATTCCTCACTTCCCCTCTACTAAGCAGAAACTTCTGCTTGTTTTCTATATCCCATCTCTTTTCTTTTATTCAAGGACATTCCTTCAGTAAATCTCCCCACTATCAAGCTAATCACTGATTTTTCTTTATTATTGAGTATTCTCATCTGCCATCATACTTGACCACCTTTACCCCTGTAGCTACTTCCCAGTTATCTGTTTCCCTTTGCATCAAATCTCCCTGCAGAAAAGCTGCCTCAGTTTCTTCCTTTCACATCTTATTTTGTTCCCCATCTCTTCACTAAACCCAACCTTTTCTAAGTTACCAGTGATCTCCACGTTGCTACATTCAATGGTAAATCCTCATATAAAATTATGTTGACCTTTTAGTAGAATTCATCAAAACTGTCATTTCTCCTCTTTGAAACATGTTCTTTATTGGCTTTTAGAAAAATTTACTTCCCTTGTTTTCCTCCCATCTCATCAGTCTGTTTGTCAGTCTTCTTTGCAGGATGTTTCTCATCTCTCAGAGTATTAACATAGAAACGTTCCAGACTTAGTCCTTGGTTGTCTCTTCTTCTATGTACATATTCTCAATCTGTTGGTGATCTCACTCTCATACATAGATTTAAATTCACATCTCCATTTGCCCCACATTATTTGACTCCTTGTTTCTTCCCTTGACTCATTTCCAGTATTCTTCTTGACCTCTCTTTATCTCTCCACTAGATTCCTTGCTGGTGCTTGAGGTCTGTTAGGAATACTTCTACTTTTGGAACTTTGCATTTGCTGTTCCTTCTGCCTGGAATATCTTTCCCCCAGATATATTTAGGACTCTTTCCCTCACCTCCTTTAAATACACTCCCAAATACAACCTCCTCCTGAACAGTTTCCTAACCAGTCTTTTTTAAATTGCCCATTGCTCTTACCCTGCACTGACTGAACACTTTCTCTGGTTTATTTTTATCCATAATATTTATCACCTAACTTATTATGTATTTACTTATTTTTAATTTCTGTGTCTACCCAATAGAATGTAAAATCTATAAGACAAGGGATTCTTGCTTTCTCTTTTATTCAGTGATCTCTCTCTACTGCTTAGAAAAGTTCACAGCAAATGGTAGGTATTTATAAATACTTGTTGAATAAATAAATTAATGAATGGAGCCCTTGTTCAGTTTATCTACATTTTAATTTTCCTTTAGAAGTCAGTATAGTTATCACTTTTTCCAGCAAGTTTAACCTAATCAGATCTCATGATGTGCTTTCCTTACAATAAGAATTATTGTGCTGCATGCGTTGTTATTGCATTTCTAATTGTGTGTCTTCCTCCCTGAACCTGAATTGTAGGCTAAAAGAGGTGAGGGACTAAGTCTTATTTGTTGATCATATTTTACTAAGTATTTAGAAGAGTTTCTATGAAAATTAGGTATTCTACTCAACAGATTGTTGATATATGTCTTGTGACTACTTTAAAAAGTACATGAAAAATACTTTCAAAAGTTGTTGAAATAGTTTGTAGTTTATATAACTTCTCACAAAGTATTTGTTGTTGTTGTTAAAACTAGTACTTACAAAGATAGGATTTTTTGTATCCCCTATTTTCCTGAACCTCCCAAGCAGGCATTAGGAAAGCCAGGTCTCATATCTTACAGAACAGTGGGAAGAACCACTGCCTCCGGTCATGTGCAGAGTTTGAGTGTGGGCAACAGAGCTGTCGTGAATCCTGCCATGGAGGCCCACGGAGGCCAGGCTGAAGCCTGGCCTTACCACAGGGGATATGGGGCCAGCTGCCTTTGTGGCCTCATCTACTAAGCAAGTAGCCAACACCTGAGGAGCGGGTGGAGCTGAGCCAATCCCAGGGAGGCACATGAACTGAGTCAGAAGTGTGCAAACATTAAACATCTTTGTCAACATTATACAGACCCTCAGAAGGATAATGAGACATACATTTTTCACCCATAGAACAAAATAAAGGATAATTGTAGGGGCAAAGTCTTAGGCTTCTTTGCTAAGAGTATTTAAATTGAAAATTAGGGAATGCAGTCATGCAAAAGAAGTTGATGTTTACATTTATGAATACTTAAAAGACTGCTCTGCCAATCTACACAGTTCCTAGTACATAGCTCTTTAGATGCAGTTAAGGAGGGATGTTTTATTGAAGTCTTTTGACAGTGTAGTCCACTCTCAATCGAACTATTATAATTGGGATTTGTTATCAAAGAATTTACTAATACATCAGTTGGTCCAATTTTAACAGTCAGTTTTGAAAAGTAATTAGTCACAGTATTAATGCTAAAATTATATCACTTCTGTCACTAGATTCAAGTTATTTTATTTTATTATTTTATTTTATTTTATTTATTTATTTTGGCCATGCCACACGGCATGAGGGATCTTAGTTCCCTGACCAGGAATCGAACCCACGCCCCCTGCAGTGGAAGCGCGGAGTCTTAACCACTGGACCTCCAGGGAAGTCCCAAGTAATTTTTTTAAAAAAAGAACAAAAATGCTTTAATATTTAAAATAAAATTACTATTGAAAAAAATTGATTAAAATTCAGGATGCTCACTTAGGGGTTCTAACATTTTGTGCCTAAGTGGAAATTGAGATTTTATTAAAAATATAAATTATAATTTGTATGATTATTAAAATAAACACATTCTATAGAAAAATTAGGAAAATAGAGAAAATATAAATGAGACAATTTAAATCACTAAAAATTAATGACACTGATAGTACCATTGTCAAGATTTGAATATGTTTTTTTTCTTTTTTCTATTTTATACAAAATTGGGATAGTGTTACTTAAATAGCTTTGTAACATTTCCCCTTTAAATACTATACTGTAAACACTTTCTCAAATCACAAAATATTCTTCTGTAAAACAATTTTAATTTGAATACAGCACACCCTAATTTAATATTTTTCTATTTTGACATTCGTATTGCTTTAAGTTTTTTGCTATTATATAATTACGTAAAAAGACCTTGGTGAACAAGACTTTTGTCTACATTTTTGTATACAACTCAAATTCTATCCTGTGGAGAACATTAGATATATAGTTTCTGGGTTAAAGAACCTAAACATACTAAAATATTTTGATTCAAAGTGACCAGCTGCTATCCTGAAAGATAGTACTAACATTCTTACTAGTAGTTTAAAAGTGTTTCTATTTTATTACACCCTGGTCCAAGTGGAAATGCTTGGATTTTTAAAAATCTACTATTGCTACTATTTTAAGTTTCTCTACCCAAAAGTTATTTATGACATTCTCATTTTCTATGTAGCTAGGTTAAGCAGGTTTTTGTAAATTGATTAGTCATTTATTTTATTATTTGATGAAGTATTTGCTTTTGTCCATTTTCCCTCTGGTAGGTTCACTTTTTTTTTTTCTTTGCAAATTTATAGCAAAGATAGTAACCATTCAATTTCTATGTAATAATATTTTTTTCTCAGTTTATTATTCCTTTCCGTCCTATTTACAGTATTTTTTGAAGTAGTGTTTGACTTTTTTCTAAAAAAATTCACAAGTCATTTTTGTGTTATTTCTTTATCTGGTTTAATACTTAGAATGTTTTTCACCACTTCTACTTTACTTATATGAAGCTTCCTATGTGTCAGGCATGGTTCTTTACAATATATTCACTCTTTTAATCGTCACAAAATCCCTATATTCATTTTACAGATGAGGAAACTTAGCAATGAAAATATTGAATGATTTCCTCTAAATCATAACACGCTGAAATTTGCAGAGCCAGGATTTCAATCCAGGCAGTCTAACTCCATTATTCCACACGCTTAACCATTATGAGGAAACTCTGTATTTACTTCTATTTAATATGTAGTTTTATTTTAAAAATTTGTAATTCTCATGGTCTTTACGATTAATGACATATGCAATCAGTAGGTTATTTACATTTCATTCTTTTCCATTGGGAGGGCTTATGGTGCCAAGAGTATTTTTGAATTTCATCCTTGCCTCATGATCAAAAATGACACTCTGAGCACATACTGAATGTGTATATAGTGTAAATTTTGCTCCTTAAATTTCTATTTAGTTCTCTATATTACTACCAGATGATCACCAAAATTATTGCACTTTAAAATATTTTCATTTTTTAAATTATATCCTCCCTCACTACTTTCTTAATGAAAAAAGTTCTTGGCTCTTCTTGCCTTTTTATTCATTGCTTAAGTTTCATAAACACTTGTCAAGATGTAAAGCTGTTTCCATTAGAATTTTATTTTTAATTTGCTTGAAATAGATCAGGTCACTGAGGGACAGTTTATACTTTTATAACATTAATTTTCCCATTCAGAATGAGGCACAAATCCCCAATTATTTAAGATTTATTTTATATACCTAATAATCTATTATACTTTTCATGTAAGGTTCCTACATATATGAATGTGTATATATGTAAGGAAAAACACTCTTGTGTTTCTCCTCTACACTTTCATACTGCTACCACATAATACTTCTGACACAAAATGTGTGGGTTTTTTTCCTCACAACAACCAATTCTCCAATACTAACTCAGTGTCCTGCAATTCAGTTCAATTCTGACACTAACTAGAGTTAGTACAGACCCCACAGCTTAAGGGGCTCAGTCTCACAAGACTGCTCCCAACTTCAGGCGCCAATTAAGGTAGTAGGTCCCCAGGTAATCCACAACTTCTGTCCCACTTGGCTACAATTTAGAACTTCCCATGACCCCCTCCTTAGAATCAATCATTTGGTAGAACACCTCACAGAGCTCAGGGAAACTTCTGCTTAGGTTTGCCAGTTTATTATATAATAAAGGATGTAAAGGATACAGGTGAATAACTTGATGAAGAGATGAACAAGGCAAGGTCTGAAAGGGACCTGAGCACAGGAGCTTCTGTACTTGTGGAGTTGGGGTGTGCCACACTTGTGGCACATAGATGTGTTTACCAACCTAGAAGCTCTCAGAACCCTGAACTTTTGGAATTTTTTTGGAGACTTCATCATGTAGGCATGATTAATCATTAATTCAATTTCAAGCCTCTCTATTCTTCCCAGAGACTAGGGGTGGGGCTGAAAGCAATATGCTTCTAATCATGATTTGGTCTTTCTGATGACCACGGCCATCCTGAAGTTATTCAGGAAACTGAGAGTTGCCTCATGAGAACAAAAGATGATCCTAGTACTCTTATCAATTATAAAATTCCAAGATTTTTAGGAGCTCTGTGCCAGAAACTGGGGGCAGATATATGTCTATATATCTAACTATACTCTACTATTTTACAATGTGTGTGTATATGTGTGTGTGTGTGTGTGTGTGTGTGCATGCATGTATATAAGATATATAAATAAGCAACATGAATTTATGGAAATATATGTATATGAAGTAAATATATATGTTAATTATTTATTATAACTCTTCTGTAATTGACAAACCTAGTGGCTCTATTATTCATTTTAATTTCAATTCCCACACTCTATTATGATCACTCATATTTGTGTCCATTCTCTTAAAACTGGGAAAAACATTAGGACAGAGATCTTTTTTTAAAAATTTTGTTCTTATTGAAGTATAGTTGATTTGCAATGTTGTGTTAATTTCTGTTGTATAGCAAAGTGATTCAGTTATGTATATATATATATACCTTCTTTTTTAATATTCTTTTCCATTATGATTTATCATAGGATATTGAATATAGTTCTCGTGCTATACAGTAGGACCTTGTTGTTTAGCCATTCCATATATAAAAGCTTACATCTGCTAACCCGAACTTCCCAATCCCTCCCTCTCCCAACCCCCTCCCCCTTGGCAATCCTCAGTCTGTTCTCTATGTCCATGGTTCTGTTTCTGTTTCATAGATAGGTTCATTTGTGTCATATGTTACATTCCACATATAAGTGATATCATATTGTATTTGTTTTTCTCTTTCTGACTTACTTCACTTAGTATGATAATCTATAGTTGCATCTATGTTGCTTCAAATGACATTATTTCATTCTTTTTTATTGCTGAGTAGTATTCCATTATATATGTACCACATCTTCTTTATCCATTAATCTGTCGATGGACATTTAAGTTGTTTCCATGTCTTGGCTATTGCAAATAGTGCTGCTATGAACGTAAGGGTGCATGTATCTTTTTGAATTATAGTACTGTCTGGATATATGCCCAGGAGTGGGATTGCTGGATTATGTGGTAATTCTATTTCTAGTTTTCTGAGGAACCTCCATACTATTTCCATAGTGGCTGCACCAACTTACATTCCCACCAACGGTGTAGAAGGGTTCCCTTTTCTCCACACCCTCTCCAGTATTTATTGGTAGACATTTTAATGATGGCCATTCTGACCCATGTGAGGTTGTACCTTACTGTAGTTTTGATTTGCATTTCTCTAATAGTGATGTTGATTATCTTTTCACGTGCCTGTTGACCATCTGTATATCTTCTTTGGGGAAATGTCTATTTAGGTCTTCTGCCTGTTTTTCAATTGGTTTATTTGGGGGTTTTTTTGGTTGAGTTGTATGAGCTGTTTGTATATTTTGGAAATTAAGCCCTTGTCAGTTTCATCATTTGCAAATATTTTCTCCCATTCTATAGGCTGTCTTTTCATTTTGTTTATGGTTTCCTTTCCTGTGCCAAAGCTTAAAGTTTTATTAGGTCCCTTTTGTTTGTTCTTGTTTTTATTCCTATTGCCTTGGGAGACTGACTGAAGAAAACAATGGTAGAATTTATGTCAGTGAATATTTTACCTATGGTCTCTTCTAGAAGTTTTATGGTGTCATGTCTTATGTTTAAGTTTTTAAGACATTTTCAGTTTATTTTTGTGTATGGTGAGAGGGTGTATTCTAACTTCATTGAGTTACATGCTGCTGTCCAACTTTCCCAACCCCACTTGCTTAAGAGACTATGGTTTTCCCATTGTATATTCTTGCCTTCTTTGTCAAGATCAATTAACCATAGATGTGTGGGTTTATTTCTGGGCTCTCTATCCTGTTCTATTGATCTATATGTCTGTTTTTGTGCCAGTATCGAACTGTTTTGATTACTGTAACTTTGTAGTATTGTCTGAAGTCTGGGCAGGTTATGCCTCCTGCTTTGTCCTTTTTCTTAAGGATTGCTTTGGCAATTCTGGGTCTTTTATGGTTCCATATAAATTTTAGGATTATTTGTTCTAGTTCTATGAAAAATGTCATGGGTAATTTGATACAGATCACATTAAATCTGTAGATTGCTTTGGGTAGTATAGCCATTTTAACAATATGAATTCTTCCAATCCAAGAGCATGGGATATCTTTCCATTTTTTTGAATCATCTTCAATTTCCTTTATTAATGTTTTATAGTTCTCAGCATATAAGTCTTTCACCTCATTGTTCAGATTTATTCCTAAGTATTTTTTGGGGTGGTGTGATTTAAAAAAAAAATTTATTATCTTTTTACATTCCCTTTCTGATATTTCATTGTTAGTGTAAAGAAATGCAACCAATTTCTGTACATTAATCTTGTATCCTGATACCTTGCTGAATTCATTTATCAGTTGTAGTTTTCGTGTGGAGTCTTTAGGGTTTTCTATATATAGTATCATATCATCTGCATATAATGACCATTTTACCACTTCCCTTCCAATTTGGATACTTTTTATTTCTTTTTCTTGTCTGATTGCTGTGGCTAGGGCTTCCAATACTATGTTGAATAGAAGTGGTGAGAGTGGGCATCCTTTTCTTGTTCCAGATTTTAGCGGGAAGTCTTTCAGCTTTTCACCATTGAGAATTATACTGGCTGTGGGTTTGTCATAAATAGCTTTTACTATGTTGAGATATGTTCCCTCTATACCCACTTTGGTAAGAGTTTTTGTCATGAACAGATGTTGAATTTTGTCAAATGATTTTTCTGCATTTATTGAGATGATCATGTGGTTTTTGTCTCTTTTTTTATGTGGTGTATCACGTTGATTGATATGTATATGTTGAACTATCCTTGTGAACTTGGGATGAATCCCACTTGGTCGTGGTATATGATCTTTTTTATGTGTTGTTGGATTTGGTTTGCTAATATTTTGTTGAGAATTTTTGCATCTATATTCATCAAAGATATTGACCTGTAATTTTTTTTTTTTTTTTTTTTTTGGTGGTGTCTTTGTCTGGTTTTGGTATCAGGGTGATGGTGGCTTCATAGAATGACTTGGGAGCATTCCCTCCTTTACAGTTTTTTGGAAGAGTTTGAGAAGTATTGGTATAAGATCTTCTTTGTATGTTTGGTAGAATTCGACTGTGAAGCCATCTGGTCCTGAACTTTTGTTTCTAGGGAGCTTTTTTTTTTTTTTTCTTTTTAAACACTTTTTTAAAAAAAATTTATTTATTTATTTTTGGCTGTGTTGGGTCTTCGTTTCTGTGCGAGGGCTTTCTCCAGTTGCGGCAAGCGGGGGCCACTCTTCATCGCGGTGCGCAGGCCTCTCACTATCGTGGTCTCTCGTTGCGGAGCACAGGCTCCAGACACGCAGGCTCAGTAGTTGTGGCTCACGGGCCTAGTTGCTCCGTGGCATGTGGGATCTTCCCAGACCAGGGCTCGAACCCATGCCCCTTGCATTGGCAGGCAGATTCTCAACCACTGTGCCACCAGGGAAGCCCTCTAGGGAGCTTTTTAATTACAGATTCTATTTCACTTCTAGTGATTGGTCTGTTCAAATTATGTACTTCTTCTTGAATCAATTTTGGTGGGCTGCATGTTTCTAGAAACTTGTCCATTTCTTCTAGGTCCGAATTTGTTGGCATATAATTGTCCACAGTATTTTCTTATGGTTTTTTGTTTTTCTGTGGTATCATTTATTATGTCTCCTTTTGCATTTCTTATTTTGTTTATTTGGGTTCTCTCTCTTTTCTTCTTGGTCAGCCTGACCAGAGGTCAGTCAATCTTATTTACCTTTCAAAGAACCAGCTCTCGGTTTTATTCATTTTTTCTATTTTTTTGTCTCTATTTTATTTATTTCCTCTCTGATCTTTATTGCTTCCTTTATTCTGCTGACTTTAGGGTTTTTTTGTTCTTCTTTTTCTAATTATTTTAAGTGGTAGGTTAGGTTGTTTATTTGAGATTTTTCTTGTGTTTTTGAGGAAGGCCTGTATCCTATGAACTTCCATCTAATAATTGCTTTTGCTGCATCCCATAGATTTTGTATGGTTGTATTTTCATTGTCATTTTTCTCAAGATATTTTTTAATTTCTTCTTTGATTTCATCATTGACCCACTGTTTTTTGTTTATTCTTTGTTGTTGTTGAAGTGTAGTTGGTTTACAATGTTGTGTTAATTTCTTCTGTACAGCAAAGTGACTCAGTTATACACATATATACATTCTTTTTTATATTCTTTTCCATTATGGTTTATCCCAGGAGATTGGATATATTTCCCTATGCTGTACAGTAGGGCCTTGCTGTTAACCCATTCTAAATGTGATAGTTTGCATCTACTACCCAGTCCATCCCTCCCTTCCCCAACCCATTGGTTTTTTAGTAGCATCTTGTTTAGTCTCCATGTAATCGTTTTTTCCTCATTTCTTTTTCTGTGGTTTATTTCTAGTTTCATGCTGTTGTGGTCAGAAAAGATGCTTAAGATAATTTCTTTTACTCTTAAATATGTTGAGGCTTGGTATATGGTCAATCCTAGAGAATATTCCATGTAAACTTGAAAAGAATGTGTATTCTGGTTCTTTGGGATATAATGTCCTGAAAATATCAATTATGTCTAACTGTTCTATTGTATCATTTAGGATCTCTCTTGCCTTATTGATTCTCTGTCTGGAAGATCTGTCCATTGATGTGAGTGGGATGTTAAAGTCTCCTGCTATTATTGTATTCCTGTTCATTTCTCCCTTTATGTCTGTTAGTATTTGTTTCATGGATTTGGGTGCTCCTATATTAGGTGTATATATGTTGATGAGCGTAAAATCCTCTTCTTGTATTGATCCTTTTATCATTATATGGTTTAGGACAGAGATCTTAAACCATATTTTTCACCTCTCAGTACTTGTAAGAGACAAAGTAAATATTTGTTAAATTATTGAATGTTTTCCTCCTCCATTTGTAAAGTAGAAAGCACTCAGCCCTTTTTATTAGATTCACATATCTTTAACCATCAACTTACAAACACCAGAGGTAGTATAGTTGATTAAAAAAAAACCTTGTGATGCATTTTTTAAAAATTATTTTTGATCCAGAATAAAACATTTTTAACTAAAGGGTTGTCTTTAAATAATAAATACTGTTATCCTTAAAGAAGTTTAAAATAGGTTCTAAGTGTGGTCAGAGGTGGACAATAACTGTACATAGAAGCCCTCTATTTGTTGTCCCTGGGTCCTGTTCTCATGAATCTGAAACAAGTAGAAACAGTAAGAGTTATCACTTAATAAACTCAGGAGTTCTTGTTTTTGGAAGCACGTAAACTTTCTAAATGCCAGTAATTGGCATATAACAATACTTTTATGAAAACAAACTTAAAAAGCTATGGGAAAATGTTTTGGAATTTCATTTAATGTTGCTCTTTTCCACTTATTAAGATAAACAAAATTGAACATATTATAACTATATATTTAAATCTAAAACAAGCTATCCTAGATTATATGTTATACGTAATATAGGTTAAATAGAAGTATTTTTCATTTGAAATTAAGCAAAATACTCTTTAATTTTCTGATGTGTCTTTGTGTTAGGTGAATATTTTTGTCAGCATAGCTTTGGGAGCTCCACTAATTTCCTTTACAATTCCCTCATGCCATAACCAGAATAGCATCACAAATAAGTGAAAGATTTCTGAACATAGAGAACTTTCATGGCACATTAAAGATGTGAGGTGTGTGTGTTTTTGTGTGTTTATAGTCTTTATTTGCATCTATTTACTTTCCATTAATGTTTTTAAAATAGTATAGGGTCTGATGTTTTGTCAGTCATTGTTTTAATATTCTTGATAAACATGAAAACAATTGGAAAAACAGAAAGTATTTATTGAGACCTGATATACCCTGATTTGTGCTGTTTGTTTTGGGGGAAAGAAAACATATAAGTAGAAATGAATTCATATGCAATAACTTGTAATGTATCAGGAATTGGGCTAAAAGGATTATTTAATGTGGAAGCAAGCTGTAAAGTATGTGAGATTGTCATATTTTAAAATGCAGAAAGTGTTGTTTAGAGAGGTTACTTTATATGTTCAAAGCCACACAATTTTTAACTAGTACAGCCTGAAGTCCATCACCTTTCTGTTTTACACTTTCTGCCACACTATCAGGCCATCAAATGTTTTCGACACATAACTGGAGAGATGAAACTGAAGTTCAGTGCAAAGTGACTAGGCAAGATTTTATGTGTTTAAACTTAACTTTCAAGATTGGATAAAGTGAGATAAAGAAATAAGCATTTCAGAACTGAGGAAGAAAGTGAGCAAATACACAGAGGTTTAGGGGACTGACAGAGCAGGGAGAGACCTGTTTGAGTAGAACATGTACAGGGAAGTTGAGTTTAAATGATATCAAGCTGTAAAGATTGGTGAAGCTGACTTAGGGAAGATCTCTATGACCAGGCAGAATGGTTCACTTATAATATGTGTATTATAGAGTCAAGGTTGTTTGCATCAGAGAAATAACATGATGGAAGTGACATTGCATACTGAAGAAAGAGGACTGAAATAAATTTAGAAAAAAAAAAGGATTGAATTAGATCAGTTAGTATACTTTTTCAGTAAAACTGATATTAAGGATTCTTTTAAATTTCATGTTTTGTTTCTGGACATATCTATAGTCTCAACACAAATATATAATATATATTCATATATGTATTTTTGATAATAATCGAACATTCATTGAGCACTCATTATGTGTCAGGCACTATTTGGATTTTTAAGATACAGCAGTGAACAAAACATAGTCCCAGTCTTCCAAAAACATATATTCTGGTGGATAATTCATACAATAAATAAATAAAACCAAAAGATGTCAAACGTGATGTGTTATGAAGAAAATAAATTTAAATTTATGTAAATTTATCATATGGTTTCCATAGGTCAGGAATCTGGACACTGTTTTTCTGGTTCCTCTGCTCACTATTTCACAAGGCTACAATCAAGCGGTCAGCTGGGCATGCATTCTCATCTGAGCCTCAGGGTCATCTTCCAAAGCTCACTTCAGTTTTGATAGTATTCACTTCCTTGCAGCTCTAAGAACTCATGGCAGCTTGCTTCTTCAAGATCAGCAAGCATTTCTCTTCGATCTGCAGATTCTATTTTAATGAGCCTATCTGGTTAGATCAGGCCAACCCAGGATAATTTCCTGTTTGATTAACATAAAGTCAACTGATTAGAGACCTTAATCACATCTTTAAAATCTCTTTACCTTTGCCATGTTATATTGGTTAGAAGCAAGGCTACAGGTTCTGCCCACACATAGGAGAGAGGATAACACAAAGGATAGGGGAGTGTGAATAACTGGGGCTATCTTAGAATCCCACCTACCACACTCTATGACTATGGTTTAGAAGTAATTTAATAGAAAAAAAATAATAATCTGTTTATAATATCTTAATTTTCACACATTATAACCAAGATAATACTAATATAATATAATATTCTCCATAAATATTAAGTAACACTGTGGTTAAAAAAAGTTGTATTATTTTTGCATCATAACTAGAAAGAGACTTTTGTGACCATTCTTTTATTAAAGTAATTTTAATATAATCTATAGGAAGTATTTTTCAGACACTTGACCTAATTCAGAATTGGTGCTTTGGAAGAGTTCCACTATAAATGTGGATATACTTGAATACTTTCATGATGTGAAGAATGAGAAATATTAAAAGTTTTTCCCATCATTTGGACTTTTATAATATTCTAACATTTATCCATATCAGTCAAGGAGTACTTATGCCCCACTTGTTTTAGATTGTGTAATACAAAAGTTTCTAATATTATCAAACAATATTTTCCTGAACTTAAGATTGTTTTATTTTAATCTTTTAGTAAATGTAAAAGTAATCAAGAGAAATGATTGCATCATACTGGATTTTGTTTAAAACTATTAATAATTTACTTGAAGTTATCATCATTAAACAAAACCTTAATGGGCATAGACATATTCCTATGCTGGAATAATCTTTTATTTTGAAATCTTTATGCCTTAGATTGTACCAATTTATGTGCCTAGATAATAATATTCAAATCAATATCTAAAAATAAAAAATGTAGTCATTTTCAGGGCAAACTTAATTGTAATTAAATTTTTTAATGTCATTATTAACTGAGTCCAATCTACAAATTATACCTTCAGCTTCCATTTTGCCTTCTTTATTTCCAACATAAGCTATAGTAGAAATTCATTTGATGAGACAAAATAGAAGTTATGCCATTTAATTTTCCTTTAACTTGGAAATTTCCTGAGTAAGGGCAAAGGATGAGAATATTGACCAGATAAACTACCTTTGGTTATACAGTTTGCCCACTATTCAAGCATTGTCTTATAAAGTAAATACCAGCTAAAAGGTTATACATAATTAGAAATATAAGCTTTCCTCAATTAAACCAGAACTTCTTTCTGTACCAGCACCCTGGCATTTCATATTATTGTGATGGGAATGTTTATAAGTGGTTGAACATTCTCTGTTCATCACAGGTTCTTTCTCTCCCCTAAAATTCAGAAGATTTTAAAAGCTGTATTGATCTAAAAGCACTTTCTTGCAGCCCATGTTGCTTTCTCTGTAAGTGTTACTGCCCACTAATTGCTCTTGTATTGTAGCCATTACAAGTAACTCCTACTGTGGTCAATTATCATACAGTATAATTTAGAACAGTGGGGACTATCTGTTAATATGATTCTTTGATCAACTCAAAAAATATGAAAACTTTTGAGAATGACACCTAATACATGTGAATTTCATTTTGTACACAAAATAAAGCCCGATGTAAAATGCCAACAATTCATGAGGACCATTATACTAAGAAAAATAAGTGCAACAAGGCATTTAGCATGCAGAAAGAGACAACATATTTTATTATACTTTGTCAAGGCAATGCAATCTAGTAGATACTTTTCCTAGAGCTTTCTGGCTGTCTACAAATCATAACATTATTTAGCGTGATATGAAGGGCTACTAAAAAATCCCTGACTTCACAAACTCTCTCTCATAATATATAGACCCCTGAGTTAAACCTTGGTAATTCTAGATAAAATTAAAGTATGATTTCAGCAAAGGATAACACATCATACCTTAAGGCAATTTATGACAAACTAATCATCAGATTATGATAGTGGATGCCAGTGAGGCAAAGAGAGGGATTTTTGTTTTGTCTCCTGGTAGAAAAGATAAGAGCTGTACATTGTGAATGTCTGTACTATCCTTACTCATTTTCCACCTTCCTCCTTTTGCTTACCAATCTACCATTGCATTTAACAGTAATTGTGTATAACACAAAAGATCAAGTGTAACCTATGGCTAGGCATATGAACAGCTTCATTGTTCCTCAAGAAGACAGAATCAGGAAGAAACTTGCATAGGCCCTAGAAATGAACATAGTCAATTTGAGCAGATATTCCAGTGTCTTAGAATCCAGAGCATGGCCTAGACTAGGTAAAAGTCTCAATGTGGGCACATCCCATTGGCTGCATTGACTCTTCACCCAGTGGGGAGAGGCATGGCCAGGGTAAGGTCAGAACTGGAAACTCTAAAGACAGGGTCCAGAACAGGAGCCCCTGTTTTCCTAAGTCTACAGTAGAGCTGTTCTTTTTCTTTAAAATGTTCTGCTAATCTATACATATTTCCCTTAACTTACTGATTTATTTTTTACTAACAAGTATATTTTAACAGCTAATATTTTTCTTCTTGAATATAATAAAATTACTTTCTCATCAATATTATATATATTTATTTATATATGATAATTATATATAAAAATATAGCATCAATAAAATATTTTCTTTTTTAAATGTATGTGTTTTAAAATTAAGCCTATAAGTTTCACATGATAGTATTATATACCTACTGATGAGTATTTCATAAAAAAATCATAATGAGATTAATTGAGCAAATATATCTCCAAGCATTACATAGTAGTCAAGATGTGATTGTCAATGGAGTAATACTTTATTTTTATCATTGTAATGGTTGTGAGAAAATACATATATTTCATTTCTTGAAATTCCTTCAATTACACCACTAGGATTCTGAGTTCTTTGATTTCATTTTGAGTTTGACTTTCATTAACCTAAATTTTGCTCACCTTTTGCTTCACCTAAATATCTAGAAATATTAGCTCTTTCCTGCTGCATAATTGTCTTGATAATTTTAGATTTTTGTAGCTAAATCTAGAGACTTCAGTATTGAGACAAATTAGATTGGTAAAAAAGGAGCTTAATTATTCATAAGATGAGGAATCTAGTTCCATGATGCTTTGCTGTTTATATGGTATTAAAAGGTAAAGACGTCTGGATATGAAATGCCATCAACAATATTTCTCATAATCCTAGAGGAAATTAATTTTAAATAACAAATATATATGGCTTAATTTTGAGAGAAGATCAAACGAAGTTCATGTTTATTATAAAGTCCCAGTAGTTTACCTAGATGGTAATAATTCATTAACCTAAATGGCACGAAGACTACTCAGCACAGGAAAATGTTCCCAAATAGGAAGACATGTGCCTTCTCATATGACAGAGCATGGTAACTCTGTGCTGCCCCATGTTAACATAGTTAATTGTGGAGCAAGATTTTCAGCTGGGTCATAAGGTGAGACTGTTGCAATAGAAAGGTCGATGATCTACCTACTCTACTAAATAAAGACTATGATTAATTCTCTCTTGACTTAAAAAGAGAGAATTAAGTAATTTCAAAGGGCATCTCATGCTCCCCTATCCTTGTCAATCAGATTGAACCTCCTATATTAACAATAGCATCGAAAAAATAAAAAGTCTACTGATACCAAAGCAATGTGTAAGGTTTGACCTTATTTAAACTGATAACGACAGAAAGGTTTTTAAAATATGAAATACTTTCATTGAACTATAGACTACTATTTTATTCCAAATTTTTGTTCTGAATTTTTTACCCAGGGTAATGCTGATAAAATCAATTGTGTAGTTTTGAGAGTCATGAAAAAAAATCTCATTGTTAATATTTTTAAATTATTGTTGAGAAATAGCATATAGTATCATAAAATAGCCTGTTAGAAAACATTGTTTTTATTATTTTTGCAAGAGAATTTGAGTTGGGAATCAAGAGATGTGAGATTAAGTTCCAAGTCTTTCAATAATTAATTGTGTAACATTTACCTTTTCTACCTGGTATCTTCATGTGTTAAACTGTAAGAGCTAGTAATATCTAGGCGTCTTTCAGCCCTAATATTCTGCAATACTTATTTGCAAGATAATAAGGAAATAATTCCCTTTTAATTATAAACTATACACATTTATGATATTATACATAGTTTTTTCATGTATGAAGCATTAACATTTGTAATAAATTTGAAAGGTACTAATATGTTTTCCAAAACATTCCATTCAATAGTAATCTTCCTAACCTAAATGTCCTTTGTGGATTGTACTTATGGGAATACATATGGTTTGGTAGATAATAGACTCAGTACATTTTTGCTGAATGAATGAACTCTACAGTTCATAAATCTTTATATACTTTATCTGTTTTAATCATTTGAGAGAAAATCACATTGAGCTGTATCCATTCATTTAGTCAACACATTCCCTAAGATGACAGGATAAAGGTACCTTGGTCTGTCAAACAGGAAAATATCTGGGCCTTCCCAGAGTGTTGCCAAGTGAGGAAATTGCTAGGGAGCAAGAAGGAGTAAGAAACGCTTGAAAGATACAAAGTCACCAAGACAAAAGATAGAGCCCAATATGGAAGAGAAATTGTTCTTCCCAGTTTGTTGAAAGACAAGCTCAAGACATGTATTTCAAACAAAGTTATTAAATGGTAGGAGATGTATTTTTGTTTTCATGACTTCTATTTTAGAAATCAGGTAGAAATGGTAATTTCCTTTGTCAGCTTAAAAAATTCACGTGCTTGGTGTCACTGTATATCGGTGTATATGCCTGTAATGAAAGACCTATTCTGGGTCTTTGTATTCTGGCACTATACATTGAAACTATATATACCACAAACTATTCTTTTAAGTATCTATTGATCCATTAGTTCTGATATACTTACAGTCTACCGATTGCACTTGTCACATCCTTGTCTGGGAAACTTGTCTAATGCCAGCACATTTTAGAAAACTGGACATGGGATGGAAAGAATCAAGAATCTGGTTTCAGGGTAAAGCAAATCAAGGAACTTTTATTCATTTCTGAGACAATTTGAGGAATTTAGGTAATTTCAAAAACATTACAGAGATTTAAGACACCTAGATCCATTGCAAAGTGAACTTGAACATCAAAATTTATTCTCAGGCTAGTCCAGCTGCCTACAGGTTGTATGTAAGCCAGGCTGGTCCCTTGGGTCCTGATCAGACACATATTGTTTCTGAATATTGAGAATCTAGAGCCCTGGGCATTAACTGGAAGCTAAATGTCTAGATTAGACTAGAATTGTTTTTTAGGAAATGTCATAAACTGCTGGTAATCTCTTTCCTTTTCTTTGCTTCCATAAAAAATGGAAAAGGTGTTTCTTAAAATGTTCTTTTCATTGCTTTCTATAATGAGGTGGGGTATAAGAGTTAAAATCTGGTAAGAACAAAGAGGGGGAAAAAGCATTCAAAATATGTTTACAGATTAACCCATTCCTGTGGGATGAGATGTCTTCAACTAGCTGGACCTCAAACACAAAAACAAAACAAAACACCCATAAATCTTCTAAAAGAGAAATCTGCCTTCACTCCTAAGTCAGTATACAGTGAAAAAGTGTGAAATCAGAAGATGAATGAGAAAGTGTCCAGGGGATTGCTGTCAAAATACGAATATTGGGCCTACTAAAATAAAACAAACAAAAATGCCTAGGTAGTTGTTTTATTTCGTCTAAGTATCTAATAAAATACTCTAGGAGGGTGGTGGTTGTCTCCATCTCAGTAACAAACAAGAAGCTAAAAGTTTAAAGTACAGCAGAAAGAATTTGTGTAAGTCATAACAATTATTTTTTCTGACTTGTATTGTAAACCACTGGAAAGATTAAGCAAGAGTAATTTTTGAAATTTCTAGTTTTTTGCTAGAAGAAAAATTATAACGTATCACTTTTGGTCTTAAGAGTTGAGGCTAGAAAATTTTTTGACATTTGTAATCTGTAATTATAGCCATATCTATATAAATTATTGTTATGCTTTTTCATAAAATTTCAAGACCAAGATTTAACAAGAGTTCATTTGTTTTAGTGCACTCACTGGTACAAATAATTTTTAGAGTCTCTTTTATTCTCTTGTCACTTTTCAGGATAAAGTATATGGAAAGTATAGAAGATGGAATATGGAAGAAAATGTATCTGTATCTGTTCCAGATACGTTAACGTTTTCTACATTGGCACATGTCTTTAGAAAATAATTTAAATTATTTTCATCTTAACAAACAAGAGGAGAAACGCTTAACTTGCAGCAAAAAGAATATGAGTTAGACATAAAATGCCTTTTAGTTCCTACTTTGCTACCCAAACATAAACCTATTGTAAGGTGTTCCCTCCCACCAACCTTCTCACTTTGTTTTCTAAATACCTCAGAGAAATAAAAATAAAAATAATTTAAACTGTTGAAAACATGAAAGTTAAATATACATGAAATGAGCTACAAAAATATACCAAATATGTTGTGATTCCATTAATTTTCAGTGAAAATATAAACTAAAAACTAAAGAATACATGTGTACCAACTTTAGAAAAGATTCACTAGCTTATGTACTTGCCCCCATAACTATTTTAGTAATAGTATATCATACTGAAACAAAAGGATTGACAAAATAAAATGAGAAATGGAAAGACTTTTTAGGGGAACATTAGTTGTTCCCTTATTTGGTGTGTGTATGTATCAGAGGTGAAAGGGGAAGGAGGCACAGGTATGGTAAAGAAATTTCTTGGTATGGATGATAGAACGAACACTGTAAGTCACTTCTACTAACTAGGCTGGTGGAAACTGCATGCAGGTATATAATAGCCCTTATTAAAAGGTATTACATTGAAATGAAAAGTCAAAAATTAGAAAATGGAAAGTAGCAATAGGAGATTGATTATTCACAGTTCCCTTAGACATTTATAGCAGAGAGCTGGGAAACTCAGAGACTGGAAACAAATGAAGAATCAATGAGAAAGAAAAGATAGAGCACTTTTTAATGAATTACCCTATTCTGTCTTAGAAGCAAATAAATACGAAGCTGAGGATATACTGGATAGAATAGGAACTGTGTATTGCATTTATGGACTTTATTTCAAAAGTGAGTTCTAATCTTTGATGCAGTGAATATCTTGAAAGAGAGGTGGAAAGTAAGCCTGTAATGGATATGAGGTTGCCATGTTCTTTCTCTTTATGCAACTAAAAGAGCAATTTTGCCCTAAAGTTGGAATAATTCTTATAGTTTTCAGTGAATCTTTATACATAAAATATGTGAAAATATAAAAGCAAAATGGGAGTTACAGGAAGGTCATCTTGAAAAGAAAGCATAATGAGATTTACAGATTTCTTGCAAATTGACATCACTGCACTAACAAAGTTTGATTTCAAGTTACTTGATCTTGCCCTTGGATGACCTATTCAGCAGAAAGTCAAGAAAAAAACAGTATTACAATGCAAAAAAATTATGTTTCTTTTCCTTTCCAGTAAAAAGGTCATTATAGTATTTATTCCACTACTGAAAGTAAATTATACCATTCTGAATTATTAAAGTAGTTTGAGGGTGAAATATAAAAGTATAAAAATTGGGCTTAGTACTAGCATATAGCTCTCACCTTAAAGAGCAGACCTTAGTTCTCCATTTCCCTTCTTTGTGCTTGCAATCACTTATCTTTTCCTGAGAGAATAAACTCATTGGATTTAATATATATAAAAGAGTTATTTGTACACTCTTGAATGGATATAAATTTTCAATATGGTTACTCATCCAGCATTTGTGGCCTCCCCTTAAATTTCTTTATTTGGCACTATTATTATGGAAAGGCACTCAGCTAGGCTCCCATTATAGATATACAAAGTGAATAAGTCAGAAATCCTATCATAACACATTTAGAAGTAAGCATAATTAAAGTCTTCCTATGGTAGCTGTCATTAGGAGTATAGTTTAATTATTGTTATCCTGAGGAGAAAGCAGCCTTTAGCTGTAACTATAGGATTCTGGGAAGGCTTAAGAGCAGAGCTGGTGTAGCTGATTCACAAAAGATGAGTTAAAGGTAGATTATGGACAAACTAAAAAGTAATCTAAGAGAAATCTTATGAGCAAACATTGAGAAATAAGAAAATTCATAGCATAGTTTAATTTCACTCAGTTCAAGAAATATTTTCTTTCTTGATCCCATGCATGAGGAATGGTTAGAAGCTGGAAATTTGTAATTCAAGGTGAATTTCAGACATTCAGCTGATACACAACGTTACTGACATTCTGGGTGTTAAAATATTGAAATGCTGTGATTTCATCTGATAAATAGTCACAGCCCTAGTCCTTCAAATATGCCACTCTGCTCCATCCAGCTTGGGACCATTCTTGGGATTCAGTGTACCTCTCAGGATCTAACAGTGAAAGGAAAACTTGCCTGGCATAACAGAGGATCTCAAATAGCCTGGTTCAGACTAAAGATGTCTAGGATCAATTTTTATCAGTCAGTAAATTTACCATAGCTGTTATTATATATTGTGAGTTTAATCCCTGGTTAGATAGATTAGAATGGAAGATATATCTGGAAAGAAAAATTAAAAACATATTGTGAAAAGCCTTGACTATGGTGCTCAGGATTTGGGGGGAATTTATTCTTTTTATGAGAAGTAGGTGACATGATCAAATACTGTAATTATTACTTTTTAAAAAAGTAACTCTAATGTTAAAGTAGTGCATGGATTCATTATTTGATGTAAGTGTCCAAAATGGCTAGGGGAAAATTATGATTACAATAGACCAAGTGAAATCACATGGATACTATCTAATCTTTGAAATCTATTCTTGTTCCTCTTATATCTAAACTATATTATTTCTAATTCCATTAAGTGGAACTTCTTTTCACAATACTTATAAATTTATGTAAAACACAGGGATAGCTGAGGGAGATTGTGTTCAAGTGAAACAAATGCAAGTTAAGTCGCCATGTCTAAGTTCATTTGCACTCTCTAGGGTTACAGAAAGACCAAGACAGAAAAGAAGACGAAAGAAAGAAGAGTGTTCCATAGTGAATTCCTCCTCTCTGTTCCTTTACTAATAGATCCATGTCCAGTATCCAAGATTTTACCAGTTAAAATTCCAAGTGAAGCCCATCCTCGTAAAGATTCCCACCATTTTCAAGATTTAGTGCTTCCTGAAGAATTACTTTTCACAGTTCACGAACTACAGTAACCTAAGATAGCATTAATTTCATTTGATTGCTTCACTTCATATTACTGTACCCTCAATTGGCTCTACATTACTTGAAATTATAATTCACTTTGTGATTATGCTTTTGCAGATTCAGTTTTTACTCCCTCCTTTTAACAGTCCATCTGGGAGTTATTTGCCTATCTTCAGCAACTACCTGCAACTATTAGAGAAGTGATCAGCTTTGCTTTAAGCTGGTGGATTGACAAGTCTTTGGAGAATAACTCCTGCCCAATCTATTTCATAATTATTATGTCTTTTAGGGTAGGCTGATTAATTTAAGGAGCTGACACTGCCATCTGTATGATGAACAAATCTCAGAGTGATGTTATGTTGACATATTGAAAGTAATATTGCATGCTGAAAGGGAACACTGCCAGGGCAATTTTGGCTAACTAGCTGGATTCCCAGATATTTCACAGGATATTACTATGTCAGTGAATTTAACTAAGTCTGTGGTCTGAAATTCCACCTTATAGGTCTAGGAACAAGATTTTATCAGTGCACCCAGATGCCAAATACGAAGAAGAATCCTTCTTGGTGAGCAAGGTATTAGTCTCTTGAATGATAGTATTGAGAAGTATTTTGATTAGGCCAGTGGTTTTCAAGGTGTATTCTGTGAAACTCTAGAACTTCTTTGTCCAATATGACAGCTTCTATCCATACATAAATATTGAACAATTAAAATGTGGTGGGTGAAATTATGGAACAGAATTTTTAATTTTACATAAAATTTTAATTTTGTTAGAATTTTAACATTACTTAATTTAAGTCAAAAGTTAAAAATAGCTAGTCAATTTAGTTTCAAAAACTTATGTTTAGAAGAACATGGGTATGTAGAAGATGGCAGAGTTGAAGGATGTGCACTCTCCCCCTCTTGTGAGAGCACCAGAATCACAACTAACTGCTGAAAAATCATTGACTGAAACTCACCAAAAAAGATACCCTACGTCCAAAGACAAAGGAGAAACTGCAATGAGACAGTAAGAGGGGAACAATCACAATAAAATCAAATCCCATAATTGCTGGGTGGGTGACTCACAAACTGGCAAACAATTTTACCACAGAAGTCCACCTACAGAAATGAAGGTTCTGAGCCCAACCTCAGGCTTCCCAAACTGGGAGTCTGGTGATGGGAGGAGGAATTCCCAGCGAATCAGATTTTGAAGGCTAACGGGATTTGACTGCAGAACTTCAACAGGATGGGGGAAAAAGAGACTCCACTCTTGAAGGGCACACACAAAGAATTGTGCACATAAAGACCGAGGAGAAGGAACAGTGACCCCTAGGAGATGGAGCCGGACCTGCCTGCGAGTGTTGGAGGGTCTCCTGCAGAGGAAGGGAGTGGCTGTGTCTTACTGTAGGGACAAGACACTGGCAGCAGAAGTTCTGGGAAGTACTCCTTGGCATGAGCCCTCCTGGAGTCCACCATTAGACCCACCAAAGAGCTGTAGCCTGCAGTGCTGGGTTGCCTCAGGCCAAACAACCAACAAGGAGGGAACTCAGCCCCACCCATCAGCAGACAAGAGGATTAAAGTTTTACTGAGCTCTGCCCACCAGAGAAGAACCCAGCCCTCCAGTCACTCCCATCAGGAAGCTTGCACAAGCCTCTTAGATAGCCTCATCCACCAGAGGGCAGACAGCAGAAGCAAGAAGAACTACAACCCTGCAGCCTGTGGAATGAAAACCACATTCACAGAAAGATAGACAAAATGAAAAGGCAGAGGACTATGTACCAGAAGAAGAAACAAGATAAAACCCCAGAAAAACAGCTAAATGAAGTGGAGATAGGCAACCTTCCAGAAAAAGAATTCAGAATAATGATAGTGAGGATGAGCCAGGACCTTGGAAAAAGAATGGAGGCAAAGATCGAGAAGATGCAAGAAATGTTTAACAAAGACCTAGAAGAACTAAAGAACAAGCACCTAGAAGAATTAAATAACAAACAAACAGAAATGAACAATACAATAATTGAAAGGAAAAATACACTAGAAGGAATCAGTAGCAGAATAACTGAGGCAGAAGAACGGATAAGTGACTTGGAAGACAGAATGGTGGAATTCACCGCTGTGGAACAGAATAAGAAAAAAGAAAAGAAATGAGACAGCCTAAGAGACCTCTGGGACAACATTAAATGCACCAACATTCACATTATAGGGGTCCCAGAAGGAGAAGAGAGAGAAAGGAACTGAGAAAATATTTGAAGAGATTATAGTCAAAAAACTCCCTAACATGGGAAAGGAAATAGCCCCCCAAGTCCAGGAAGCACAGAGAGTCCCAGGCAGGATAAACCCAAGGAGAAACATGCCAAGATGCATAATAATCAAATTGACAAAAATTAAAGACAAAGGAAAATTATTAAAAGCAACAAGGGAAAAACAACAAATAATGTACAAGGGAACTCCCATAAGGTTAACAGCTCATTGCTCAGCAGAAAGTCTACAAGCCAGAAGGTAGTGGCATGATATATTTAAAGTGATGAAAGGGAAGAACCTTTCACGATTCTCCACCAAGATAACTCTACCGGGAAAGGATCTCATTCAGATTCGACAGAAATCAAAACTTTACAGACAAGCCAAAGCTAAGAGAATTCAGTACCACCAAACCAGCTCTACAACAAATGCTAAAGGAATTTCTCTAAGTGGGAAACGCAAGAGAAGGAAAGGACCTACAAAAAGAAGGCCAAAGCAATTAAGAAAATGGTAATAGGAACATACATATTGATAATTACCTTAAATGTGAATGGATTAAATGCTCCAACCAAAAGATACAGGCTCACTGAATGGATACAAAAAAAGACTCATATATATGTTGTCTACAAGAGACCCACTTCAGACCTAGGGACACATACAGACTGAAAGTGAGAGGATGGAAAAAGATATTCCATGCAAATGGAAATCAAAAGAAAGCTGGAGTAGCAATACTCATAACAGATAAAATAGACTTTAATAAAGAATGTTACAAGAGAAAAGGAAGGACATTACATAATGATCAAGGGTTCAATCCAAGAAGAAGATATAACAGTTATAAATATATATGTGCCAAACATAGGAGCACCTCAGTAAAAAAGGCAAATGCTAACAGCTATAAAAGAGGAAATCAACAGTAACACAATAATAGTGGGGGACTTTAACACCTCACTTACATGAATGGACAGATCATCCAGACAGAAAATTAATGAGGAAATACAAGCTTTAAGTGACATAATAGACCAGATAGATTTAATTAATATTTATAGGACATTCCATCCAAAAACAGCAGATTACACTTTCTTCTCAAGTGCGCACAGAACAGTCTCCAGGATAGATCATATCTTGGGTCACAAATCAAACCTCAGTAAATTTAAGAAAATTGAAATCATATCAAGTATCTTTTCCCACCACAACACTATGAAATTAGAAATAAATTACAGGGAAAAAACATAAAAAACATAAACAAACACATGGAGGCTAAACAATACATTACTAAATGCCAAGAGATCACTGAAGAAATCAAAGAAGAAATCAAAAAAATACATGGAGACAAATGACAATGAAAACACAATGACCCAAGACCTATGGAATGCAGCAAAAGCAGTCCTAAGAGGGAAGTTTATAGCAATACAATCCTAGCTCAAGAAACAAAAAAAATCTCAAATAAGCTAACCTACACTTAAAGGAAGTAGAGAAAGAAGAACAAACAAAACCCAAAGTTAGTAGAAACAAAGAAATCTTAAAGATCAGAGCAGAAATAAATGAAATAAAAACAAAGAAAACAAAGGCAAAGATCAATAAAACTAAAAGCTGGTTCTTTGAGAAGATAAACAAAATTGATGAAACTTTAGCCAGACTCATCACGAAAAAGAGGGAGAGGACACAAATCAATAAAATTAGAAATGAAAAAGAAGTTACAATGGACACCGCAGAAATACAAAGCATCATAAGAGATACTACAAGCAACTCTATGCCAATAAAACTGAAAACCTGGAAGAAATGGACAAATTCTTAGAAAGGTATAACCTTCACAGACTTAACCAGGAAGAAACAGAAAATCTGAACAGACCAGTCACAAGTAACGAAATTCAAACTGCGATTAAAAATCTTCCAACAAACAAAAGCTCAGGACCAGATGGCTTCACAGGTGAATTCTATCAAATATTTAGAGAAGAGTTAACACCCATCTTTCTCAAACTCTTCCAAAAAATTACAGAGGAAGGAACACTCCCAAACTCATTATAAGAGGCCACCATCACCCTGATACCCAAACCAGACAAAGATATCACAAAAAAAGAAAATTACAGACCAATATCACTGATTAATATAGATGCAAAAATCCTCAGCAAAATACTAGCAAACAGAATCCAACAACACATTAAAAGGATCATACTCTATGATCAAGTGAGATTTATCCCAGGGATGCAAGGATTCTTCAGTATATGCAAATCAATCAATGTGATACACCATATTAACAAATTGAAGAACAAAAACCATATGATCATCCCAGTACACGCAGAAAAATCTTTTGACAAATTTCAACACCCATTTATGATAAAACTCTCTAGAAAGTGGGCAGAGAGGTAATCTACATCAACATAATAAAGGCCATATATGGCAAACCCACAGCAAACATCATTTTCAATGGTGAAAAACTGAAAACATTTCTTCTAAGATCAGGAACAAGACAAGGATATCCATTCTCACCACTATTATTCAACATAGTTTTGAAAGTGCTAGCCACGGCAGTCAGAGAAGAAAAAGAAATAAAAGTTATACAAATAGAAAAGGAAGAAGTAAAACTGTCACTGTTTGCAGATGACATGATAATGTGCATAGATAATCCTAAAGATGCCACCAGAAAACTACTAGAGCTAATCAGTGAATCTGGTAAAGTGGCAGGATACAAAATTAATGCACAGAAATCTCTTGCATTCCTATACACTAACAAGGAAAGATCAGAAAGAGAAATTAAGTAAACAATCCCATTCACCATTGCAACAAAAAGAATAAAATACCTAGAAATAAACCTACGTAAGGAGTTAAGAAACCTGTATTCAGTAAACTATAAGACACTGATGAAAGGAATCAAAGATGACACAAAGAGATGGAGAGATATACCATGTTCTTGGGTTGGAAAAATCAATATTGTGAAAACGACTGTACTACACAGAGCAATCTATAGATTCACTGCAATCCCTATCAAATTACCAGTGGCATTTTTTTTACAGAACTAGAAGAAAAAATCTTAAAATTTGTTTGGAGACACAAAAGACCCTGAATAGCCAAACCATCTTGAGGAAATAAATGGAGCTGGAGGAATCAGACTCCATGACTTCAGACTATACTACAAAGCTACAGTCATCAAGACAATATGGTACTGGCACAAAACAGAAATATAGATCAATGGAACAGGATAGAAAGCCCAGAGATAAATCCATGCACCTATGGTCAACTAATCTATGACAAAGTAGGGAAGGATATACAATGGAGAAAAGATCGTCTCTTCAATAAGTGGTGCTGGGAAACTGGACACCCACATGTAAAAGAATGAAATTAGAACACTCCCTAACACCATACACAAAATTAAACTCAAAATGGATTAAAGACCTAAATGTAAGCCCGAAAACTATAAAACTCTTAGAGGACAACATAGGCTGAACACTCTATGACATAAATTACAGCTAGATCTTTTTGACCCACCTCTTAGAGTAATGAAAAAAAAAACAAAAATAAACAAATGAGACCTAATGAAACTTAAAAGCTTTTCACAGCAAAGGAAACTATGAAAAAGACAACCCTCAGAATGGGAGAATATAATTGCAAGTGAATCAAAGGACAAAGGATTAACCTCCAAAATATATAAACAGCTCATGCAACTCAGAATTTAAAGAAACCAAACAATCCAACTAAAAAATGGGCAGGTGACCTAAATAGACATTTGTCCAAAGAAGACATACAGATGGCCAAGAGGCACATGAAAAGCTGCTCAACATCACTTATTAGAGAAATGTAAATCAAAACTTCAATGAGTTATCACCTCACACTGGTTAGAATGGGCATCATCAGAAGATCTACAAACAACAAATGCTGGAGAGGGTGTGAAGAAAAGGGAACCCTCTTGCACTGTTGGTGAGAATGTAAATTGATACAGCCACTATGGAGAACAGTATGGAGGTTCCTTAAGAAACTAAAAGTAGAACTATCATATGACCCAGCAATCCCACTACTGGGCATATACCCTGAGAAAACCATAATTCAAAAAGACACATGCACCCCAATGTTCATTGAAGCACTATTTACAATAGCCAGGTCATACAAGCAGCCTAAATGCCCATCAGCAGACAAATGGATAAAGAAGATGTGGTACATATATACAATGGAACATTACTCAGCCACTAAAAGGAATGAAATTGGGTCATTTGTAGAGACATGGATGGACCTAGAGACTGTCATACAGAGTGAAGTAAGTCAGAAAGAGAAAAGCAAACATCGTATATTAACGTATATATGTGGAATCTAGAAAAAGTATACAGATGAACCGGTTTGCAGGGCAGAAATAGAGACACAGGTGTAGAGAACAAATGCATGGACACCAAGGGGGGAAAGCAGTGGAGGGGGTGGTGGGATGAATTGGGAGACTGGGATTGACATATATACATTAATATGTATAGAATAGATAACTAATAAGAACCTGCTGTATAAAAAATAAATTAAATTAAAAAAATACCAACAACATGCGTATGTAAATATACTTTTTCAACTCTAATTTTTCTGAAATCTTTAAACAGATTACATATTTTCATTAAAATTAAGCATATGAATTGAGATGCACAGTAAGTAAAAAATGCACATTAAATTTGAAGACTTAGTAGAAAAATAATATAACATATATCGTTAATTTTGTTAATTACATATTAAAATGCTTTTATGTATTAGATAAAATAAAATATAGTTTTAAATTAATTTCAACTCTCTCTTTTTACTTAAGAAGGTGGTTCCTAGGTGATTTAAAATAACACATATAGCTCACTTCTTGGTTTTATTGGACAGAGCTGTCCTAGAATATGGGGTGTGTGCAGACAGAAGGTCCGCAGTGTTATCTTTCCCATATCAAACTTCCCTTACACACGTGCGGACCTTCTGTTATACTTTTTTATGTTTTACAGTTGAGTTTCCATCAGATTTAATCTCAAGAAGGCACTCTTTTTGAAGATGTTTAGAAACCTCCTCTTTTTAGACCAGAATGAGGATTAATACAGTAGTATGATGCTATTTGTTTTTGGTTTTCTTCTATTTGAATATGATATGCTTAGATGTAGATTTTTAAAATATTTATCCTGCTTGGTAATTTCTGAGCTTTCTGGATGCATGGTCTATTATTAATTTTAGAAAAAATGTGTCCATTTTTACTTCAGTGATTTCTTTAACTCTGTTATGTGCTCCTTCTCTTTCTGGTATTCCAACCACGTGTATGCTACACCTTTTGTAATTTTCCCATAGTTCTTGAATGTTCTGTTTTTGCCATTGTTTTTCTGTTTGCATTTCAGTTTGGGAAATTTCTATTAATTATCTTTAAGATCACTGATTCTCTTTTCTGTATATTGTTTTCAAACTGTTAACATAGCATCACACTGAGATTTTTTACATATCCACTCTTTAGGTATGCATATCATTTTATTCCATTCCAATTAAGAGATATTATGCCTCCTTTCATAGGTGCTAATTAAATTAAATCTCGTTTGGCTACCTTTCTCCTCATATAGAGCAACTTAAGAAAAGCTAATATTCACGTCTCTTCTTTTTGTTTTTAAACAAATCATAGACTACTGAATTTTGTGCTGTTAGAGTTACAAAGAATGATCAAACAGAATTTAAGCCCAAGTGAAGCTTATCATGTTTATTCAGAGACAAAGCTGACCTTCTTGGGACAACTGAAAATACATTAGCTACCGATGAAATTTGGAGAGAAGAATGGCTTCTAAAGACACTTCAGTATAAGAAATGGTGTACTTCCGAGTCTAGATAAACATGCAGAGCATGTGACCAGGGCAAAAAATGAAGGCATTTAATTAAATTGTCCTATTTTATAAATGAAAAAACACTGACAAGAAACAAATTATAGTTACCAGTGTAACTAAGAATAGCTTCTAAGTTTTCTAACAGTTTATTGATTTATTTAACAAATGTTTTAGGATTAAAAGAAATTAATTTGTCATTGATACACCACCTGCATGCATGCTAGCATTTTCAGATGGTTTTTCTCAGCTAAATGACCACAATTTAGCGGTATCATTCAGTACTAAATATTTAGCAGTGAGTCTAGTTAATAATGCGAGTTCAGATTATAGCCCCAGTCTTCATCAGGCTGACTAACATCATTCTGAAGTGTGTGATACTGATTCTGGAAATGAACATAGTTTCTTTCATATGCACTTCCAAATAACAGCCGTTAGCAAATAGTAGTTCCTAAATTATATTTACAGTAATTTTTTTCGCTGGCAATAGCATAGTCTGTTACTCTTAATTTTTTTTCTTGTGGGAAATTGCAAGATTGCAAGTAAGATTTAAATACTAGGAGTCTTTTTAATGGAAGATATGTTCAAGATATTTATTTCATGCTATTGTAATAAAGTAATAAAATATGTAACATTTAAAAATCTCAGCAGTAATTATCTTTAATTTCTTTTAAAATTTATATTTATGGGTTGGAATAAATTTCCTGTAACCCTGAGTCAAGCATTAATAGATGAGGAATTTAAATGTGGGGAATTTTATGTTATGTCCTAGTGTGAAAATATAATTTGTCAATCCTTACCTTTTACTACTTGCTAATATGCAGCTTCTGCTCATTTATACCTCCTCTTCTTATAGTCGCATCCTGGAAAGGCAGTATAAAGGAGTCATTAAAAATGTAGACTCTGAAGTCCACATATAAATCTATATTATAAGTCTTATTAGCTACTGACTGTGGTAAAGGCATTTAATATTTCTGTGTACAGTTTCCTCTTAGCACAATGGGGAATGCTATCTATCTCATAGGGTTTTGAAAGAATTAGAGTAATAAGTTTATTTATTCACTTAATATTTGTAAACTAACCACTATGTGCCAAATCCCATTGTAGATTCTGGACATACAGCAATGAAGAAATTATAGACAAAATCCCTGCTCTTATAGAGATGAAATTCTAGTGAGAAGAGATAAATAATAAATACATAGCATTAGAGGCAGTAATAAATTCTCTAAAGGAGAATAAGGCAAGGTAAAGGCATTGAGAGTAAATGGAACTGCTATATTAGATGTAGTTATCATGGAAGATATCTCTCAGGAGGTGGTATTTGAGAGAGGAGTTGAGACCCAATAAAGTGAAACTAGCCAAGTGGTTATACTATGGAGAAGAGTGTTTTTTTTTTTTTAGAGAGACCAGTAAGTGAGTACAAAAGCCCTAAAGCAGGCGTGTGCTTGACAGGTTTAAAGAATAGCAAGGAGGCAACTGTGTCTGGATCAAAGTTGGCAAAAGGAAAGTGGTCAGTGATTAGATTAGAGAGATAGCTGAGGGGATGGGGGGCATGCCAAGCCTTGTGAAGCCATAGAAAAGATTTTAGATTTTACTCTTAATCAGGAAGAGAAGCCATTAGAGAGTTTTGTGTGGAAGAGTAATGCGATGTGCCTTGGGATTTTAAGGAATTGTTCCTCTGGCTTCTTGTGGAAGAAGAAACTATAGGAGAGTAAGGGAGGGTGCAGTAAGACCTACTGGGAGACTGTAGCAATTGTCCAGGAGGGACATGATTGTGGGTTAGAGGAGACTACTGGTGGTAGATGTGATAGAGAGTGCTAGACTCAGGATATATGTTGAAAGCAGAGCCCATAAGATTTGTAGATAACTAGCCCTCCCAAATTTTTACCTGAGCACCTATAAGAATAAATTTGACAATTTTTGAAATGAGAAAGGCTAAGACAAAGGGTAGGACTTCAGTTGCGGAGGGGCATGGACTGGGTATGGCCAAGGATATAACCTGTCTCATCCAAAGAGCACAGTACATATTAGTTCTCCTTTTCCACCACACTTGTTAATCTCTTCCTGTGTACCTTTAACTTTGTCCTTGCCCTTGAATTTGCCCTTGCAAATTCTTCCTTTCCTTCGAAAGCCAGTTTGAAATTTATCTCTACTCTCACCCCAATAATCCGTCCCTTCTTTCAAATCTTAAATGTGAGTAACCTGCATAGATTTTCTCATACAGTTCTATGTTGCTTTGTGTTTTTCTATAATTCAAGGAAATATAACATTGTGAGTGTGCATGTGGAGGTGCACTAAGGCATCACATTTCATATCTCTAAAACTTTCAGATGATTTTGTGTCAGGCATGCCAAAAATTAATGCCTTCAGCAGAAAAAGGGAACAGGTGTTGTGAAATATTCATTACAGGATTTTCTTTCCCTTTGAAAACATGTATAGACATTTAGGTGTTGAGTGTGCCTATAATTACAGGTTCAAATGTCTACCAAATAAGGCTCTAAGTTCTATTGGAAAAGCATGCTCTTCTTTGTGGGGACATGTTTGCTATGTATTTCTGATATATGTTCTTATGCACTGGTTGTTTATTGTCTCTTCTACTCTAGATGTTTTCTTGTTGGAATTCACATATGCTTAACGATCTTCACATTTACCCACTCCCATCCATCCATCCATAATGTCTCTTTCCCAGAACTCCTTGCCCTCCATCTTCTGATCTTTCTTCTTTAAGTCGCTGGACAAGTGACCAGTCCATTTGCTACTATAAGGGACACTCCTAAAACCAGCTATTTCCGAACGAGAGAATAGACCTTGTGTGCAAGAAATTTGCTGGTTACAAACAAGAAGGGGAACTAGAAAGAAAGACACAGGGAAGGAGAGAAAGCTATTCAAGAGTACACCATTCAGCTGCTTACCACTGAGGGTGATTGGGTCTTAACCCCACTCGAGGCCCTCTATTCAGCATTACATCTCTGCCCAAGACATGAATGAGGGACTATTTGTACTGGCTCCATTCAGTTCCCCCATTTGTCAGGGGTTACCCTACGGAGCATAAACACCTCATACATCCAGCTTTGCCTTATGCATGGGCTAGAATGTTTAATTGAGTTATTGCATCCTGTATGATGGTGGCGGATATGCCCCAGGGCAGAAAACAAGAGGTCCAATCATATTAGCTCAAGCTAGGTGAGGTTAGGCTGCATTTGTATACAACTGGGCTCCACAGCAATGGCTGAAGCAAAAAAGATGAGCCTAACTGATGTGAGAAGAGACATAAAAAATGTGCTACACACAGAAAGTATATTTTCAATGATAAATACGTGGTTCTTCTATTAAAATAGTTCATTGACCACTGTTCATGGGTCATAAAATAGATTTCATATGTTGTCCTGCGTATGGTTTATTTTCAGCTAACTTCTATCAAGCTTTTCTTAGTTTGTAAAATTAAAGTTGTGTTTCTGTTATCAGTGTTGTGATGAGGCAGCTGTCTCCTAAAGCTCGTTTCCTAGTGTTTTACTGATTATCTGGATGGCTTGTGAGGAAGTGGACTAAGGTTTTAAAAGTATAATTATTGTAGTTGACTTAGCGTTCTATGTGTCACCAAAGTTTCTTCTAGCAGGAATAGTCTATGTCAACACTTTGAAATCACTGGGGCTTCATTTACTTTTAAGGGATATAATTGTCTGCATAGTTTGGCGACTTTAGAGGGAATGAGAAGATATCCATGACTTTACTCTCTATACTGCATTCCTTTTCCCAAAAGAGCTCTCCCTACCTTTCCAAGGTCTAAATTCCATTTTTTAAATCCTTTTCTGAGGCCTAGGCTTTTTACCTTCTATTAAAATGCAGATAATACATTCTTTATACCTTAATGTATTTGTGTATTAGATCCTCACTTGAAATCCCATTTCGATGTTGATAGTTAAGGATGACAGGGTGAATGGGAAGACACTCGTATTATAAGTTATGAGTTGGACTTGATGGAAAAATGTCTGCCTATGTCTTAATGTTTTCTAGAGTTCTCTTTCAAAGAAAGAAGTATTACCTCAGTTGAAGAAAAGTTAGAATAAATTGCCCTTAAGAGGGTGGAGGAAAATGGGAAAAATCTTCTGATGCAGTTTAGTAATGAACCTGAAAAAACAGGGGTAAGGAGAAAAATCCAATTCTTGCTTTGCTGATTTATCTACCCAAAATAATTGCGTGTATTATTGAACAGTGGATTTAAATAGAAGTCACATTTGGAATAAGAAGGAGCAACAATGTTGTGCGTTTGCCAGCCTGAGACTGGATAACACAGGTTCTCTTTCAGATTGGAAATATCTTCCTGAACTAAATCAAATATACTATGAAGAGTGCAAGTCTATTCCTGTTTGTAATTTTAAATAGCTTCACAGATGGTTTTAATAACAGTGAGTCTTGGCTTTGAAGGCCCAATAAACTGATATTTTGAATGAAGTTGCTAAGTCTTAACGTTTCTTTGATAACAATTTTGATACATAACTCTTCTTATAAACATTAGCACTGTGTTTAGAGACAGAACCATTTTGAAACCACAGCTTTGCCCCTTATTAATGTGGATAATTTACCCAGGTTCTGGGAACCTCATTTTCTGTATCTGTAAAATGGAACAAAAAGCACACATTGCTTTAAAGTTATTATGAGTAATATATTTTAGCAACTTTTATTATAATTTTCATAGCAAGAATAGGAATTTTATAAAACTCTAACATATTATAGCAGTACAGAATATATTATTTATAGCTCAATAATTACAGTAGTACACTTGAATGTCAGTGTTAATATCAGATAAACCAAAGGAATCAAAATATATTTTACCAAGTTTATCTAAACTGATTAGCATGCCTCACCATATTCTCTTAAGACCTGGGTGCTATCTGAAAATAAAGATAAATATTTCAGATAATATCTTTTTTTTTTCCTTTAATATATTAAAAGGTTATATCTTGGTATTCTGGGAAAGTTAACAGTTTGCAAAATCCCTAGCTCTCATATTGTTTTCTTTTGTATGTTTACTTGTTCAGAGTCTGGCTATAAAATTCAGCCATTATTTTGTATTCCTATTCAGTAGAAAGACATTTCTTGTCTTGGGGGTAATATGAACAAAAGATATTCCAGGGCTCCCTCACCAGGATTGTTTTAATCATCTCACTGTGTCCAGTTTCACTTTACTTTAGTCCTTTTTAGCCTTTTCCATGCATGCTGCTTCCTTTGGGTTCCTAAAGACTAATTATAATCTTGTCTTTTCTATAAAAGTTTTCAGTAATTTGACTTGTTTCCTAGGTTTTGAGTTCACTGTTTTCCATGCCACTATCATCTGGCAAAGCAGAATTATTCACTGCTTCCTTGTAATTCCCACAACTTTCTGATTTTATATGTGGGTGTTCATGTTTTTCACCTTCGAGGAATGCTAATCTTGCTCCTATTTCTATAGCCCATCTTTGACATCAGCTCATAATACAACTGTAAAGAGAAGAACAGGCTACCCCTTCTCCACTGCCATCTTATACCACAGCAGGACTGTCTGCAAAGGGAGAAGCTTTTGAGGTTAATCTTTATAGTCAATGGACCTCATGACTTTAGAAAAAGGGCCAGGTGATTTGTTAACTGATAAAACAAAAAATTTTAATAAGGATGTAAACTGTATCATCCATGAAAATTAATATTTATACTTGGAAATGTGCATGTGCATAACTGAACAGAAACTTTAAGAGAACTGGCATATCTTTACCCAACATGGCTGGGAAAATAAAGAGATCTGACCAGCTGATCCATAAGGACCTTACCGAAGGGGCTCTAGAGTCCCTGACTCATTTGTAAACTTGGGGAGCAACAGACATCATTGGTGAAATTCAGGGATTCCTTCTGATAGACCAACTCAAATCTAGTGCAGGAAGAGAACAAGATTTCCTCTTGTCAGGAGAAGAAGCTGTGTTTCCAGGAGTGTAGGTAGAGATTTGGATGAAGAGACTTGAAGAAGGGAAAGAGAGAGTAAAGCCGAGGAAGGCGAACCTAGGTAGAGAGGAGCAGATGGATTAGAAGAACTCTCAAAGATTCCTTTCCTTTGAGACCTAAGGTGTAGTCTACAGTAGGGAGAGACTAACTTCTTACTCCTCCATTGTACTTTCCCTTTGGAATTGTTCCATTTTTCTGTACAACATGGTTTGATAATCTCAAAGGAGACTGAAGGGTCACAGAAGTATAGGATTGGAGGTCCTTCTCACTTCGTCTCCTCACCGACTCCAGTAGAATAGTAGTTAATCATGAATCTGGGTTCTATCTGGTGACCAGACATACAGGAATGTTGTTGATAAAAAATTTGGTATCACTGGCAAAAGACTATCGGTGCTAAAAAAGGATTCTGAACTAGATGAACACAAGAAAAGCTGTCCAATCTTATTTCCCTGCTGTATGTCAAAGGGAACTTCCCTTGGGCAAGAGGAAAGAAAAGTTGGAGATGTAAGTTATGGCTTCTGTACTATATTCTTCTATCTTCCAGCAAAGTATCTTCTCTCCCTCTTTCTCTCTCACTTTGAACTGACATGGCTTTTTATCTACTTTATGGAATGTATCCCCTTCTAAGTTATATAATAAAAATATTTATATAGTAGTGGGCTATTTACAAAGCACTGTCATTTAAATCACACCATTGGATTCAGTCATATCATGTTTTATAACCAACTATCTGGGAGAGGATAAAAGATGGTATCTGCATTGATCATATAGTCTTCATTTATCAGAACTTAGCTTTTTTAAATAAATGGAAGGCACTTAATAACATTTGTATAGCAAATTGCTGAGGATTGATTACAAGTGATAAAATAAGAGGCTGAAAATTTCAAAAGTACTTATTTTATTGCTTGAGCCATTGATCATTCATCCATCTATTATCTAGCTATCTAGCTATCTACCATACAAATTTTTCTCCCCGCCAAAACAAAGCAAATAAGTATACTCACAATAAAGCAAAGGAACATAAATTAACAACACAGAGTTAAAGTTACTGTTTTTTATGCTTGTCACACATTCTCATGCCACATAACTTTCTCTCTCTCTCTGCCCAACTTCTCTCTTTCTCTGTTTCATTTGGCTAATTCTTATTTGATGAAGGAAGATGATGACTATGACTATAAAAGGGTAGCACAAGGGATTCTTGTGATGGAACTGTTCTGAATCTTATGTGGTGGTGATCCCATAAATCAACATATATGATAAAATTGCATAGAGCTAAATACACTCACACCCATAAATGAATGTAAAACTAGTGATATCCGAATAAGGTCAATGAATTTTTTTCAATGTCAATTTCCTGTTTGTGTATTGTACTACAGTTATGCAAGATGTTAGCACTGGAGAAAACTGAGTGAAGTAGAATAGGATCTCTCTATATCATTTCTTACAACTGCATGTGAATCTATAATTATTTCAGAATAAAAAGGTTTAAAAAATAACCTTCCCAGATGGCCATAAATATCTGTATTATTTGTGTGACATTAGCACTGTTTATTAAAGAGATTGCTTCTTCACATATACATAAATAAGTTATAGACAGCGGTATAGATTATTAATCTCCCAACATAAATCTCTACTAGTTGTAGGTCTAGTTAAGTTCCTTAACTAGTTCCTAAAACTTACTGAATCCAGTGGTCAATTATCTATCCAAACAGTTGACATCAGAACAAAAATTTCATCCTATTTGAAATATATATCTTAAATATAGGATTCCATGAAAAAAAGTAAAATAAATTCTTGTTTGTTTCGATATGACTGGCTATTCCTTCTTATTTTCCTTTCCTGGATTCTCAGTCTCTCTTGACCTGTACATGTTGGCTAGTCCAAGATGTTACTCTTTTTCTGTTCTTTATATTTTTAAAAACTGTGAAGACTCTGAAGTTTTACCTTAATTGCAAGCTAACAAATTGGCTTGCCAAAATTCTATAGATGCTGGCAAAAGACACCAAACTCCTGAGTCATAGACAAAGGACTTTATTGCTCATGGTATAACAGGTAGCAGGAGCTTCATGTTTCCATTATTTTCCCTTTTCCTCCAAGGCCCACAGAGATAATGCAGAAGTGACCCAGGTGGATGCTATTGTAAAAATCCACCACATGTTCAGAAAACCCCTGAACTGATGTTTTAAAGGCCAATATGCCCAACTTCTGTCTGGGGTGGAGTCATTCTTTTTATTATCTGGGTCAGGAAGCAAATTTAATCTCTGCTCCAGGTTGATACACTATCTGTATCTTCCAAGGCAATTTACTTCACAAACATCCTTGAAAAAGTCACAAACAAAAAACTAAAGAACTGTCTTGGAGAATTATTTCCCAGCCCTTTGTTTCCCTGGTGATCTCATCTGGTTCCATGGTTTTAAATATCATTATATGAATGACTCTCAATTTATAAACCTAATCTTAACCTCTCTCTTAAATTTATACCAACTTTTAAAAACACTTATATGTAAGCACTGCAAACTTAATAATATCAAAACAAAAATTATGGGTTTTCTCTCTGACCCAAAACCTGTTCTTTCCTTCTCAATTTTGATGTTATTTATAGACACCCATTTTCTCAGGTCCAAAACCTGGAAGTTACCCTAATTCTTTGAGTTCTTCAATTCTCATATGCACATCACTACTAAGTTTTGTTGACCCTGCCCCTAAAACATATCCTGATTCCAAACTACATTGCCAAAATGATGACTACTACTACTACTGTTACTATTACTTCACGTGTAGCTAGAAGTGCCCGTATAATATCTAAATAGAAGTATTGTGTGGTAATTCCAGAAAGGCTATTTAAGGGCGCTGACTCAAAAAGAAATAAGGCTTTTGAGGTTTTTTTTTTTCTTTCATCCTCCTTCCTCTTTACTGGAATACACAATAGGAAGCCTGAATTTCTAGAAATGTTAAGCCACTTGCAATACCAAGGACTGAAGAAAGCTGAGGACCTGCAACTCTATTTATCAGCCTATTTATCAGAAGACTAGAGACAGCCTGTCTGGAATTGTCTTCAATCTCATAAACTTGAGGAATTGACCAATCTTAAATTGTTTCCTCTCTCTAATTATGAGAAACTGGCCAGTGAGGATAAAGCTTAAGAGGATGAATGATGGAATCATATAGAATCTAAACTTTATAGCATCTAAGAAATTCCTGCTCATTGATAGCTTACTTTCTGTCCTGAAATCAAAGAGCTTTTTCCTTTATTTCATTCACTGGTTCTTCATCAGAAGGACACATATGCCTGATTTCTTCTTCCCTATTATGTCCTCTGTGTCTAAAACTAAGAGGGTAATAAAGGGGCAGTAACTCCTCATCCATCTTTCAATACCAAAAATGGACCTTGTTAAGAGCTAAGTGCTTATTTTAATTGACCCAGCAAATGAAGATGATAAAGGAAAATTTTACTGAGTCCTAAAAGCAATGACTTTACTTTAGAGACTGGATACTAGCTTGAGGGTATTGTATCACAACTACTCAGTTCAAATGGTACTACCTCTGGGAAGCTTTTCCAGATAAGACTGAGACTGAATTAAATGCACCTTCCTTGTGTTCTAATTAGAATCGAGTGCATGCCACTCTTACAGCATTTATCTCCCTGCATTGCAATTAGGCTTTTAAATTGTCTCTTCCAATACATTGGAGTCTTTTAAGGCAAGATTTGCCTCTTATACTTCTAGATCTTGAGAGCAAGGACTAGGCTAAATAGATACTATATGCTCAATAAATATTGATTGATTGAATAAATGAATCAATGAATAATATAGGGAAGAAAGAATGGGTAAATGAATTATAATTTTCTTAGGACAGATACAATAGCACAGAGTAGTTGTGAATTGCTTAAGGCTATACAATGATCATAGAAGCAAGACCTTGATTATTATTTGACTATTAAATCAGGAAGCCTGTGCATTTTATGAAGCTCTGCAAAAGCCCTAGAAACAGTCATGAAAGCTTGTCCGGTAACCCTAGCTTTCTAAGCTATAAAATTGTCATTATTTTATCTATATTAGAGAATCATTATTGAAATAAATAATAAATAAAATTATTTTTAATATATTCCTTCAATTGTAGTAAGTGATTAATAGTTATTTATATTTAAAAAAATCATATTCACATACCTTAAGTAGTCGCTCTTTTTAGGTTACATAGGATTAAATAAACATTTGATATAATTTATTCCTGATTCATAGGCTTATGTATAAATGTATTCTAATATCTGATCTTAGTTTTGACAATGGGGAATAAGAAATGTGATGAATAAGTTGTATACAAATTGGTTTTAGACAATAGATGCTATCTTCCTTTGCAGAAATTATGTCAAAAGTTTTAAACAATTTAAACCATCTGTTTACTTCATTTGATTTTCTTTCTGTTAAGGGATGGTAACATATTTAAAAGGTGAGGCACACAAGCATCAAGCATTAATATTACATTTTATCCATTTAGGGGGTTAGTGTAGTTCAATTATTTGCTCATTTAGTAGGAAGAATGTATAAAAACTCTAAGAATTCTATAGTTAAATATATATTCTAACAATGGAAATTGTAAGAATAAGAAAGAAAGCTGTGCTTCCAAATGCATTTTCCGAACTCTTTCAGGTAAATTCATGCTCTCAGTGTCCTGTGGACCGTGGATGGTTGGATAGATAGTTTGGAAGAAAAAAATGTAGAAAAAAGCTGGAAGTGGAAATGAAACTTTATTGATCCCCAGCAGGTTTATTCTTATTACAAACTTTTCAGCTGGTCCGAAAATCTGAGCCAACTGAAGTGAATTCAGAAATGATATATCTGGTGGGCTTGCTTTATTCAGTAAGAATAACAAATGAGAGCATTTCTCCTAACCTGAGTTATAGAATGACATGTCGCTTTTTGTTGATACTGTATTTTTAGTTAATGTTGGAGATAAGCATCATCTTATACTTTATGGGATATAATAGGAAAAGTATATTCTATATGTGAAAGAATAAAAAGACCATCATGTTCATTCAACAAAATTTATTGAACTTCTATTATGCATATTACTTTATGATTCACAAGTCTATGGGGATATAAAGCTGTGAAATCATGATCCTCAGCTTCAAGAGCTTACATTAAATTAGAAGAGACAAGGAAAAGTAGAAAAGCAACAGGAAAAAGCTACTGATAAAATGTTTGTAGAAACAGAGAGAGGTTATTGTCTGAGAGACCTATTGATTAATTGGTAGAGAAATGTATAGATACAGGTAGATATAAAATTTTAAAACGTACCTTAATAAATATTTAGTTGCATGTTGCTATAGGATTTTACTGCTTCAAAATATTTTCAATATGTTATTTAAGTAACATAACAACTGTGCCTGCAGGATTAGTATTTTTGTTTGTTTCACTTTTTTTTTTTTTAATGAAAGCTTCTTTCTTTCTTTCTTTCTTTCTTTTTGGCTGTGTTGGGTCTTCGTTTCTGTGCGAGGGCTTTCTCTAGTTGCGGCGAGCGGGGGCCACTCTTCATCGCGGTGCACGGGCCTCTCACTGTCGCGGCCTCTCTTGTTGCGGAGCACAGGCTCCAGACGCGCAGGCTCAGTAGTTGTGGCTCACGGGCCTAGTTGCTCCGCGGCATGTGGGATCTTCCCAGACCAGGGCTCAAACCCGTGTCCCCTGCCTTGGCAGGCAGATTCTCAACCACTGCACCACCAGGGAAGCCCTGTTTCCCTTTTATAGATAAGGAAATGAAGCTCATTGAGGTCATGTTCACAAATTAAGAAAAAGCATACATGTCTCTTTATTCCAAATCCTATAACAGAACTGCTTTCAAATGTAAATCATTATTTTGATATGCATGTTTAATTACATGTATATTAGTATGAGAGGCTGTATAGCCCTGTGTTTAATAGGTTGGGAACTGGAATCAGACATAGTTTGGCTTTGATGCTTACCAGCTATGTGACCTTAGTCAAGTTGCCAATTCCTTTTATGACTACATTTTTTTAAAAAACCTGGATGATAGAAATAACAACAGTAATTGCCTCACCAGGCAATGCATCAGTTAAGATACTTTCAACTACAAATACCGAATGGTGGCTTATATAACATAGACATTGATTTTTTTTTAAGACTTTATTTTTTTTAAGAGCAGTTTAAGGTTCAAAGCAAAATTGAGGGGAAGGTATAGAGATTTCCCATATAACGCCCTGCTCACGCAGGCTTAGTCTCCCCTATGATCAATATACTTTATCAGAACACTACATTTGATATCATTGATAAATCTACAGTACATATTGTAATCACCTAAAGTCCCATAATTTACATTACAGTTCAGCCTTAGCTTTGTGCATTCTGTGGGTTTGGACAGACGTATAATGACATATATCTATCATCACGGTATAATATTTTCACTGCACTAAAAATCCTCTTTGCTCTGCCTATTCATCCCTCCCTCCCCTTCAACTCCTTGGCAACCACTGGTCATTTTACTGCCTCCATATTTTGCCTTTTCTAGAATTTCACATGGGTGGAATCATACAGTATGTAGCCTTTTATGATTGGATTCTTTCACTTAGTAACATGCATTTGTTTCTTCCATGTCTTTTCATGGCTTGAAGACTTATTTCTTTTTAGTGCTGAATAATATTCCATTGTCTAGATGTACCACAGTGTATCCATTCACCTACTGAAGGACATCTTGTTTGCTTCCAAGTTTTGCAATCATATCATGAGTAACATTACTATAAACATTGCTATGCAGGTTTTTTTGTGTGGACATGTTTTCGACAACTTTGGGTAAATACTAAGGAGAATAATTGCTGGATCATATAGTAAGAGTATGTTTAATTTTGTAAGAAGCTAACAAACTGTCTTCCAAAGTGGCTGTATCATTTTACTTTCTCACAAGCAATGAGTGAGTTTCTGTTGCTCCAAATCCTTGCTAGCATTTGGAGTTGTCAGTGCTCTGGATTTTGTCCATTCTAATAGGTGTGTACTGGTACCTCATCATTGCTTTAATTTGCTTTTCCCTGGTACACATGATGTGGAACACCTTTTCCTATGCTTGTTTTCCATCTGTTTATCTTCTATAGTGAGGTATCTGTTAAGATTTTGGGCCCTTTTTAATTGGATTGTTTTCTTATTATTGAGTTTTAAGGCTTCTTTGTACATTTTGGGTAACAGTGTGTCTTTATCAGATGTGTCTTTTGCAAATATTTTACTTCAGTCTGTTGCTTGTCTTCTAATTCTCTTGACATTACCTTTCCAGAATAGAAATTTTAATTTTAATTTTAAGTCCAGTTTGTCAATTATTTCTTTCATTGATCATGTCTTTTTTAAATTGAATCTAAAAAGTCATTGACATATCCAAGGTCATCTAGGTTTTCTCTTATGGCCTTTTCTAGGAGACATTGATTATTTTCATGCAGATAATTTGTAGGTAGGTGGTTCCAGTTTTGGTTCTGCAGCTTAGCATTGTCCCCAGTATCCCAGGGTTATTTTATCTGCTTTCTGTGCTACTATTAGGGTTTTTGTGACATCTTTCCTTCTGGTCTAATATTTGTATGATGCTGGTTTCCTTCTTGTCTGATGTTTTTATGTGCAAACATCATGCCCACATAGAACTGTGTGGAAGGGGTTGTCCTGCATATCTCTCACTTGCCCTTTCAAATCCCTTCTCAACCCTACTCTAGCCATTCTATGGTACAGGAGGCTAACAAGAATGGACTTCTTCAATCAACTCTGATTTCTGGTTTATTTCAGCTCATGAAACCAGGAGGTTGAAAGTAGGAAGGAGAGTGATGTTGGGGTATTCATTTCCCCTTGCTCCCTGACTGCCAGGTCAGTGTGGGTTGTTTATCTATGACACTGATATTCTTCTCAACAGAGCTACTCTCACATAACAACTACTTACCATGCCAGTGGTTTTGTGCCTACATATACTGGACTGTTAGTGATCTGTATGTGTATGATCTTACAAGTTATTACATAGGCAATTTCATTTCAAAATGTTATACAGTTCAGCAGACTTCTAACTTCTTATAAAATACCCATAAATAGACACATAAAAAGAAAACTCTCTACACCAATAAAAGCAGTGGCAGGCAACCTGTGATATTGTGATTTATAACAAGAAATAATATGTTTTGTCTTTGTCTGCATTCCTGGCACAGAGCTCCTAAAACACTTGGAATTTCCTAAGAGATAAGAGCAATAAAGTTGTCTATTGTATTGTAATGAGGTGACTTTTGGAAAGTTCTTAGGCAACCTAAGGATGGGGCCTGGTTGCTTGGGGAAGCAACCACGTGATTAGGGGATTGGAACATTCAGTCCCACCCCTTGACCAACTCCAGGAGGGGAGAGGGACTGTAGGAGATCGAGTTCAATCATCAGTAACCAATGAGTTAATCAATTATGCCTATGTCATGAAGCCTTAATAAAAAATCCAAAGGGACAGGGTTTGGAGAGCTTGGTTCACCAGGCTGGTGAACCAGAACACATCTTATTGCTGGGAGGGTGGTGTACCCCAAACTCCACAAGGACAGAGTTCCTTGTTATAGGCCCGATGGGACCTCACCTATGTATCTTTTCATCTGGCTGTTTATTCGTATCCTTTAATATCCTTTGTAATAAACCTGTAATCTAGTAAGTAAACAGATTTCCTGTGTCCTGTGAACCACTCTAGCAAATTAATTGAACCTGAGGGAGGGGGTCATGGGAACCTCTGATTTTTGGCCAGTTAGTCAGAAGCACAGGTTACCAATCTGTACTTGTGATTGGCATCTGAAATGCAGGTATTCTTGTAAGACTGAGCACTTAACCTGTGGGATGTGACACTATCTCCAGCCAGATGGTGTGAGAATGCAGTTAGATTTGTAAGACACCCAATCAGTGTCTGCTAAAAATTGGAAAGTTTCTTGTTGGTATTAAAAAAACACATCAGACCACCTAATTATAGAATCAGGAATAATTCATAACTAACTATGATATAAAATAGGTTGAAAATATCTTTTTTTTTAACATCTTTATTGGAGTATAATTGCTTTACAATGGTGTGTTAGTTTCTGCTTTATAACAAAGTGAATCAGCTGTACATATACATATATCCCCATATCTCCTCTCTCTCTCATCTCCCTCCCATCCTCCCTGTCCCACCCCTCTAGGTGGCCACAAAGCACCGAGCTGATCTCCCTGTGCTATGCGGCTGCTTCCCACTAGCTATCTATTTTACATTTGGTAGTGTATATATGTCCATGCCACTCTCTCATATTTTAACTCCTGGAATTGATACTTTACAATATGAAATAAACCTGACCTAAGAACACAAAACATGCTTTGTAACTTTCCATCATGGTCTCTGTGATTCAGACTTTTAGGGCCTAAACAAACTTAAAACTGCATTGCCCACTCACTTTTCTGAAGAGTTGTTTTATAAAGTAAGCAGCATGCTGTTTTCTCTATTCTATTTGCCTTGAGAACTGATAGCAACATAATTTCCTGTCCCTAAACTAAATACTACTGTGACCTGGCAAAAACAATTTAGCAATTTGCCCTAAAAAGTTCTTGTTTCTAGAAGATAAGATTGGGAAAAGAACTAAAATACCTTACTTTTCAAAACTTTTTTCTGATCATCAAGGCTCACTTCAAGACACCTCACCATGAGTCTTAAGCTAAAACTATTATGGTGTAAACTTCCTAACTGTGAGTTTTCCACCTTGCAAAATCCACCTTAAAAATCATTCAACCTAGTCCCTAAGATCATTTAAGTATACTCCTGTGACTTCACACTTCTGAGATACTACTAAGATTCAGTCAAAATAGCATTCCCCCATACTGCAGTAAGCCTACTACACAGCTTTTCTTGGTCAGCAGTCTTTTCTAGTGACCTTTTGGAGACATTTGGCATCTGACAGCTGCCACCTTACCTTCAGCTGTGCTAAAATCTTACTGCACCCAGATGGAGACCATAAATCCTAGACTATAAGTGAACATGAAGCAAGGATTGTGAGGGGGATGGATTGATACAATCTATGGTTTTAGATTTTGTGAGTCAAGTTTGGTTGGGATTGTCAGATAGAAAGAGAACAGGGTAACAGTTTATATCTGAAAGCAGTTTTCAATGTATTACATTGTCTTGGAGCATCAGACCACCAGGAGGTTAGGGATAGGAAGAAGACACTACCATATCTTACTAGAAAAGGAGACTAGGACTAAGATATGTATACCTCAACTGGACGTCCAATTCCAGATCTAAGAAGAATATTCACCTACTCACAGAGTGGAGAGTGAGTGATCAGAACAATCTGCAATTCCCTCACACTTTTGCCACACAAATTAATTGAGTTTAGGTACCTATTATTTACGAATGAATAGAGAGGGGAGAAAATCAACCAGTGGATTTTTTTTTTTTTAAGACTTTACTAGCATAGATTAGAATCTCAATACTGAAATCACCTAAGAAACCTTTAAAATATAACGAAGACTAGGAGACCCTGTTAATGGGGATTATGATTTAATTGATGTTTAGGCCCTAGTTCCAATATGCAACTAGGATTGGGGAGTACAGATCTAGAACAGAGGCTGGAAAACTACTGCTATGGGCAAAATCTGGCTCACCGTCTGTTTTTGCACAGCTCACAGCTAAGACTTGTTTTTACAATTTTAAAGAATTGAAGAAAAAACAAAGACAATTTCAGGACACATACAAATTAATTATAGAATTAAATTCAAATTATAGTGTTCATAAATAAAGATTTATGAGAACACAGCCACTCTTGTTAATTCAGATATTGTCTGTGGTGGCTTTTGTATTGCACGAACAGAGTTAAGTAGTTGGGATAGAAACTGTATGGCGTGAAAAGCCTAGAAATATTAATATCTGTACCTTCACAGAAAAAATTTACTGATTCTTAATCTAGAAGATTCAGAGGAAAAGTATATCTCTAAGAAAGGGCTACTGCACAATTCAGAATAAAATTTTAGGCAATTTTATATATTAATACACCATAACTTAATGATTAAAAATTTGATAACATAATTATGTTGAGATAACATAATTATGTGGAGAAAACATACTTAATCAGTATCAAAAGGCAGAAGAAGAAATGAAAATAGATGCAGTCAATAAGGAAGGCAGGTAAGTGAAATGCAAGAGCAATGCTGGACCTATTCCTGCCATGCCTTTATGATGGCAAATCAGAATTTTACTTTTCTTCACAATGGTTTCCATTTTACAACAGCAGAAGTATAGAATTGGAAAGCCCAAATAACAAAAAAACATATGTCCAGCTGGCAAAGAAGCCTGTATTCTCTGATGCAATTGTTTCTGTGAAGGGTCTAATTTTCAGAAAGCTGAAGCCAATGTCTGTGTTGAAATTCCTTGAGTTGTAACTTGCCTTATCCAACTAAACTCATATGTATTCTCCATGATCTGCATTAAAGAAATGCACACCATTGCAGTTCTATCATTATTGTAGCAGTGGACAAGAGTGCATTAGGCTGCACAGGACCAGTTTTCACCAGCAACTCTATGTGGCTGAACAAAAGCAATGGCAATGAACAGCAGTTCATGCTACATAGATTAGGTATCTTTCTTCTTGACATTTAGCAAGGGATTTTTCACTTTGGTGATAAGACTGAAGTACATGAACAATTAGAGGTGGGTGAGAAGCAAGAAACTTTATGAAGGAATAGTAGATCTACTGTTATTATATAGAAGTGTAATTTTAAATATTTTTTTAATGAAAAAATTCATACAGGTCAAAGTGTACAAAATTTAATAGTATGCCATTTGGGGACTGAAAAGGAACATGGAAATTATTAACAAAATTTCAGAATAGCAGACATTTCTGGGCAGAGGGAGAACAATGCTTTCTGAAGGTACACTCATGGAGTTCAAAGTTAATGCTATTCACTTGATTTTAGTGGGTACATGATTATTTTATTATTTTTTATCTATAAACTGTCCATATTACTTTATATGAGTGTATGGTTATGAAAACTGCAGTATAAAATATTTGGATATAAATAATGTATGATTGAACTTTGGCAGCTTTAATAGATAAAATAAAATAAATTTAAAATCATGGACGTTTTATTTACTTGTATTTGAGGTTTTGTGCCAATATATTTCAGAAATATAAATCATCTTTTTTTATGTCAAAACTATCATAATAGAATAACAAAAAAGTTCACCACAGCCTGAGTATCTGACTTAACTATTTAGTATTAAAAATAGTAGATGGCTATCTATGTATGTAAAAACATGAGTTTTAAACTTAAGGTACATTATAATAATAGATAACCCTCTAAACTAAAATCAGAAAACATGAATATTTTTCAGCCAAATTTCAATATTTAAATCTTAATGTATGGAGTGAATTCATGCACTAATTTATTTTGTGGGGATAAATTTTCACATTCTATTTCCAAAGACAATCTTGTAAGTGAGACATTTGTCTTTCACAGCTTTTGCTGACCTTATTCTTTCCATTTGTGGGAGTGTGAGTATAAATATTTCATAATACCAAAATGTAAAATATTTAAATGCTGCATTTCAAACTACTATATATATATATTTTAAAAGATGGTTCAGAAATGCTCTAGTGTTAATGTTTCCTGGAATGTTTAATATATATGTAGGAATAGTGCTTTTTAGGATTATTGACAATTCCTTTTGATCATGTAAATTATACACATTTCATAATATAATATTAAGTTAGATGTTTTGGAAATGAATGACTTCTGAATGGAATCATGATATCAATTGTAAAATAGATTTTTACTACACACCTTAAAACATTTCCTATATTTACCATATTTCATGAAATGTTAGTTGCAGTTTATAATAACACAAGCCATTATTTTATGTACCACCAAGAAATAAAGAATGCATCCAATTATCAGTGAATCATGAACTATAAGAAACCAAATGTTTCCAGAGATGTTAAAATATAAAAACAAACACCTAGGTCTTAAAATTCATGACAATAATATAAAATATTTTATCAATTTTTTAGGTTTGATCTACTGCCCAAAATTCTTGGCACTTGTTTAGCACCTTTTATTTTTGAATTTATTTTCTTTTTTATTTTCTCTGATATTCTGATTAGCATTATATGTTGCATCTTATACCTCAAAGCAAGATCTTATATTTTCTTCAGCTCCACATGATAGTTTCTTTCAACAAGCTTTCTTGTTGAGAGAAATGAAGGGTCTATCCTTTAGTTACAATTGTATTTTAACATGCTTGATACATTTTACTGGATGGTAAAGAGAGAGTTTTTTTTTTTTTTTTTTTTAATTTATTTATTATTTATTTTTGGCTGTGTTGGGTCTTCGTTTCTGTGCGAGGGCTTTCTCTAGTTGCGGAAAGTGGGGGCCACTCTTCATCGCGGTGGGCGGGCCTCTCACTATCGCGGCCTCTCTTGTTGCGGAGCACAGGCTCCAGACGCGCAGGCTCAGTAATTGTGGCTCACGGGCCCAGCTGCTCGGGGGAATGCGGGATCTTCCCAGACCAGGGCTCGAACCTGTGTCCCCTGCATTGGCAGGCAGATTCTCAACCACTGCGCCACCAGGGAAGCCCAAGAGAGAGTTTTTCTATAAGACACGTTATATGAAAAATGTAAGCATGACTGGCTTCAAGATAGAGCAGATGCTTTCCTTTTTCTAGATTATTAGTGTTGAAAGATATTCTGTAAAAAAGACATTCTATAAAAAAGTATTCTGTAAAAGATCTCTGTACCTTCTGCTCAATTTTGCCGTGAACCTAAATTTGTTCTAAAAAATAATGTGTGTGTATGTATATATACATACATACATATATGATATTCTGAATGATAGTTTTAAATTTGACTCTGAAACAACTAAACAAAAAAAATGTGAAGTTCTGAGAAAAGGACAGAATAGATCACATAGAAAAAGCATTTAATCTAATTTATAAATTAAGTAACATCCAGGAGTGATTTAACCATTGCACCGGTAGCATAATGACTATGCCATTTCTGCATTATACCCATAGGGGCAATTCATACTCTGAAATTAGATAAAGTAAGATTTAGAGCTTCTGGGTATTCTGTATAGAGAGATCTAATCATATATGTACTGAACATCAGTGACCTATGAAACACTCTGCTGGCAAATCTAGACTTGCTAACATCAAAGAGTTTACAGGTTTGTAAAATGGAGAGGATTTTGAGTGGATGTTGGGAGAAGGAAACTGAAATTCTCTGGAAAGGAAAATTCATTGTGAAAAGTGATAAGCTATGATTTTCTAGTGTTAGAAGCGGTGGGGGAAGAGATTCCAACTGGGTTTTATCTTACAGTAATTATTAGAAGTAATTCAATATGGAATTGAAATTAAAAAGATGTTTAGGTAGATAGGAATGTTTCACTAGGAAGATTAAGGAGACAGTGGACTCTTTCTGTGTTCCAGATCTAAGATAAAATGGGCAGGAAAAAGGAGGTACAGATGAGCATGAAAAGAGATAAATGTAAGAGATATTTGTTTTAAAAAATTGTAAGATTTTAAGACCAATAAAATTATAGTGACACTGTAATATAATTGAAAATGTGGTCAAAGAATATTTTTAGAAACATTCCTGTTTTACCATGCTTCCTTCACATTACACAGCAAAATCCTCATTAAGAAATACAAGCTATCTATTGGTGTTATTGAGGTGAAGTACAATTACAATATGTCCTGGATATGTATGTATGGATATATATATATATATATATATGGATTTCTAAACTATCTTAATATTTATTTTTAATTATATTACAGTTTTGAAGATACAAATATTATTCAGTGATGAATTCATGACAAAACAACCTGTGACTTGTGATACAAATTTAGAGTAGGCCAAAAAAAAAAAAAATTTAGAGTAGGCATAAGACAGAATTGTGTCTGGTCTGAGAGCTCAAGATGCCACTTGTATTACACAAAGTTGAGAAAGTAAGCTCAGACATATAATGTCCTTAATGGTGAAATGAGGTTGAGTCAGTAAAAAAGACTAGCACTTATAAAACAAAACAAAACAAAATGCCTGCTTCAATATTATTTCAAAAGTGAATTCACAAAAATTTTCAATTATGGGTAATTCATTAGAAATCACATCCTCTCAGTAAAATGTCAAATATAATTTTCATGAACAAATGACCAAATCAGAATTAGGACCAAAATTCATTTGCAGTGTTCTAGTCAGGTTTGGCTAATTTATGCTGTGACAATAAACAACCCCCAAATCTTTGTAAATTAAAACAAGGATGACTTATTGCTCACACTGTAGATTCATCTTGGCTTAGTTGGTGTTCTGTTCTCTGTTGAGCTCACTCATGGAAGTAGACTGAGCCTTCATCATGAACACTGACTAGAATCATGGCAATGGAAAGAGCAAAAATCATGCACTGGCTCCTAAAAACTTTTGTCTGGAAATAACACCTATCAAATCCACACACAACTCCTGACAAAATCAGAGCAGGGTCAAGGGCACAGTAGGATTTCCTCTCCATTCGCCATTAATAGAAAACCACTGGTACTCATATAAGTCCCAGAGGGCAGATAGCTTTCTCTGGCTTTGTTATATAAATGGGCTAATTGGTCCATGCATATTGATCTCTATATTGTTTACTTCTTCATAGCAGGCTAGGACTGTTAGCTCAAAGCCCACCAGCACCAAACTCAAATCCTACACATCCAGCTGCTTTAAATATAGCTCAATTAGAATATTTTTAAATCAATTTAGAGCCTGCCTGCTTTTCATGCCCCATGAAACTGCAGCCAACATCTGCTAGCCATAGATTAGATAAATTCCCTAGCTTTAAAATACTCCAAACCATTGTTGTCCTTTAGCACTCTTCTCACCTTTCTGGCAGGTGACATTGCCTAGACAGGTAAGCTCCATCTCATAGTCATCTTTCCTCAGGGGGTTTTCTTCCCCATTTCTCCTCTTAACAGTCAGTGGAAGACTATGTAAAAGAGTTGGCAAGCAGGTATGTACAGAGTTACCTTGTTTCTGGGTTTCCCAGAGATTTTAAACTTTCATACTAGCTTCCACTTGGCCTTTCAGAATTTTTTAAAAATTCAGCTGTTTTCCTACAAGCCTCTATTATGGCTACCCCTTCTTTTCATGCTCTGCCAAGATAAAATAATCCATATGAACCATATCTGCATAGAGAGGCATGTCACTCTTCGGATTTTAGTTCAAGTGACCTTGCATTCTAAGCTCTCTGATGGACTAAAAAAAATACGATTTTATAGATTATCCAGGTGGTTCTTGTTGTTAGATTGTTCTTTGTTAGTGACTTTTTCTTGAGGCTTAATACTTCCAAAGTAGAAGTAGATGATGCTAGATTTTGAATTTGATTTAGTTGAAGTGACTTTGTGTTTTCTATTGATTGGAAGGGGATGAGTTTCTGTTGTTTGAGGATGACTGTTGATTCATCCTGTAAATTTCTGATATTCAAATATAATTGATATTACATTGAAGGAAGAAGCCATGACTATTTGAGTTAGTAAACTATTTTAAAGCTAACATTTACTGAGTATTTACTTTGTGCTCAGAAATGATTATAAAAACAAACTTATATGGTACATACCCAATTTTATGGTTGATGTAGCCTAAATATGTTATATAACTTTTCCAATGTCAATATTGCTGGTAATTAATGTAAATTTGACTCCAAACTAGGGCTCTCAAACTCGAAAACCTAGTCTTTTATTAATGTGTTATCCTGCTTCAAATCATGATTAAAGAAAAAGGTTGAAATTATAATGAGTTGCAATGTAATAGCTTATTAAGATTCAAACAAAAACGTAATTCCTTTTTAAATTACAGAAGGAAACTAAAAAATCAAGTATAAATTAATGATTGGTCATTATTGTCATTCATGAGACATATATTTTAGTCATGAATATATATATATTCATATTATTATATGAATTTTGAATTTTATATAATTTTTATTACCCCAAGTATATAAAGCTCCAAATTGAACGCATTTATTTGAAAGAATAATAGCTAAATATGAGATTGCATTACAACATCAGTGATTTAGAAGAATCATACTTAAATATAGAGATGTGTTAAACTGCTCAGGTTTCACTAGACAGTCATCACTGTACACTTTCATGGTACTGCTACTAAAGCCAATCTCTGTAGAGTTGCAAGTGGTTAATGTATCACTAGGAAATAACATTGTGCTTTAAACTCAGGCAATTATTTGTTATGTGTGTCCTGAGTCCTAAAGTCAGCATTTCCAATCAGCATGACTGTAAAGCCATCCAAATTTTAAAATTTTACTGGAGAAGTAGAAATTATTGAGCTCACAGAAGAGCAACTAATTTTTAGAAGTTTGACATTAAACTAGAAGACCAAAATTGATCTTGGAGTCAATCTTACCAGATTATTATTTTTTAACATTTTAATAATTTTAGTGTATGGATATGGGAATTTTTCCAAAACTGAAAACAGATGGTGTCTTACAACATAGTCATATGTTAACATCAGAATTATTAAAATGATGAAAGTCAAAGGCCAAAAGCCATTTACTATAATGATTATTTCTGTATTGATCTACTGTTTGATAATTATATTTAGATAAATAAAAGAAAAAATATAGATAGAACAGAGTCTATGTAGATAGCCCATGCCTCGTTTCTTGTATTATGTACTTACAAATTGATACTCACATAGAAATTTCAGTGTGAAACTCTAAAGTCACAGATGCTTGAAGTACTCTCATTTCTTTTTTTTCTATATGTAAAGTGTGTGTGTTTTTTTTTTTTTAATTTTTATTGGAGTATAGTTGATTTACAGTGTTGTGTTACTAAAACATCAACTCCTCCTTCGAGCCGGAATCAAACCGGTGACCTGAAGGTGACTATACTGGGAAGTACTACAGTTCTCCACAGTACCAGCTGAGCTGTCAAAGGGAGTGCTCTCATTTCTTGATTAGCAACTAGATTCCAAAGTTATCTATAATTTTACACTGTTTCAAATTAATACAATTTATTTATTTTAAAATGCTCTCTTTGACAAAATTAATCTTATTTACTTTGATACCAGCCTGCCATATGATTTTAGCTATTCTCATAGGACACTGCACATACACAATATTTAGACTTATTCTACTATATTATGAGTTGGAAATTTTGGCCTGTGCCTGCCACTGAGACAGTGGCTCTCTGACAATAAAACTTTGATTCTCTGTGATCTTCAGCCCATGATGTAATGTTCATCACGTGACAGATATTAAATAAGTATTTGTTAGGTATTGAATGAATATAAATCCAGAGAAACAAAGCCAGATCCAACTGAATTATATATCTATATTTTCTTTTTCCAGTTTTTTGGAATAATTTTTCAAAGTGCTTCATCTTAGCTATTTGATCTTTGCAGGATAACTCCTACCAATAGAATAAGTTTATGTTCACTTACCCAAATATTCCAACTAACTTTAGAAATATGAATCCATTTAATTTATGTGCTTAAGAAAAGAAACAAACTGATGTTTTGAGGATAAGAATTTGATTCTAAGGTGGAAGTGTTGTCTGAAAATAGACATTATAATTATACAGTATCATTATTATACTGTCATTAGAGATTAATTTAGAATATAATTAACCAGAAGGATGATGCATATAATGCATGAATCATCACTGTAGTTGGTACATTTATGCAAAGGAAATCGAAAGTTAATAAGTACTTTAAGTTAATGAGAGTTTCCGTGAATGCCACTACTCTTTCTCTGACTGATTTAAATTTCAGTTGAGTCAGTCATCATCTTTTCATTTTGTAGAAATCCTCAGTTTGTGACATTTCTGAATTAAAAAGGAGATGAGAATTTTAGACCATTTAAAGCAATATTTTAAAACATGTTAAATTGACCTTCAGTTTCTTAAAAACAATAATTGTCACTCTCTACTGCTTAATATGCATACAATTTTATAATATACAATTGATACACAGATTGAATGCACAGAGGTTTTTAAGTAAAATAAATCCTAATTAATTAAAATTGAAATGTTGAATTAGGAGCAACTAAGTAGTAGAATGAAATATGGAGAGCACAATAGCAAATTCAGGAATTATTTGAGTTACTAGGTACTATATAAAAAGTGTTAAGAAAGCAGATCCTATAGAGTTGAATGACAGTTTACTTCACTCCTTCAGTTTCCACATCCATAAAGTAGGTTAAACAAAGAATACCTATAAATTACTTTGCAGCTTTAAAAATTGTATTCAGTATGTGGGGAAATGAACTCCTATAGTGTTCCAAAGCACAGATTATTAAAAATTAACAAACATTCAAAAAACCTCTAAAAACCCACATTATCTTTTAAGGAAGAAGGACCCCATTTTGTTTACTCTTTCTGTTTCGTAGAAGTTAAAAAAGTACATTGCTAGGATGGGAGTCCTCATCTATAGAATGCTTTGAACAGGATGTACTTGGTTTAGGGATTGCTTTTGGTAAGCGAACCCAAGATCTATGGATTAAGGGGGCCTAGCTCCCTGACAACTGTCACATAAACTAGGTGAACATGTAGATGTAAAATGGACATTTTTCACATGCTAAATACTCTCCACTTTGTGAAATGACCTGCAAATCTCATTTAAGATGTCATCTGTGACTCTGGGCCATAGTGATCTGAGGAGCCCTGTGTCTTAACGCCTCTCTCTACTTCATCTGTGTCTCTTGATTTCTTATATCCTTGAACTTATTATAAAGCTTGATACTGTCAAAGTCTGATTTAACAATTCATAGTTTGTGTTCACTCACACATACTAAAGGAAACTGGCATAAATTAAAGTATGACTGAAGATATCAATCCTACACAGATCTCCAAGATAGGATAAATAGGAATCATTTTCTCTGCATCTGTTAGACCAGTGGAAAGGGAAAGAATGTTCATCCCTATGGCTGGGATGAAGATATGTAATTTTCTGACTATCTGAAGGAGTTTTGCATTTGGAAACCTATGGTTACTTTTCAGGTATGAGGTCTGCTACTTGTGATTTTGATCCTTGGATGGCATAATCATGTTAATACTGATGGAACTGTGAGGGTATGGGGTGAGCCAGAGCTACCGGTGTATGATGTATTACTTCCAATCTATATACCTCAGAAATAGGACCATTTGAAAGACCATCCTTAGACCTAGGTAAGAGTGGTCCTTAACTAGGCTGTATACTTTAGATAAACTCATTTTGAGCCTCCATTGGCTGAACCCAATTTTAAGGTTTGAATTCTAAAGGCCAATGGAGTTACCCATCCTGATTCTATACCACACATCAGTATTTCCTGCCCAAATGGCCTTGAACCCATTTCAGGGGCCTGTGTTGGGTCAGGGACCTATATTTCTGGGTCTGTCCTCCAAAATATGGACTATATGGCTGGTGTGCACACCCAAGGAAGTTTATAGGGCTATGAAAAAATCATGGACCTGCAAGCTGGACTGGGCCTCAGCAAGGATGAGGCTTCTCAACACTCAGAATAGAACTAGATTCAAAAGTAAAAAGAGTAGAGAAGCCAGGGACCAGGCATTGGTGGTAGAGCTACATAGAGCTACAAAACTCTAAATGTAATATGGGTGCTTATTTTTCTTTGTCAAAATTAGGAGAAGGAGGCGTATATTAACTTTCCTTTTGAAGATACAGAGATTTCCCTTATAATCCCTGTTTCCATATATGCATAGCTTCCCCATTATCAACATCTGCAACCAGAGTGGCACATTTGTTACAGTTGATAAACTTTAATTGATACATCATTATCAACTCAGAGTCCATAGTTTAAATTAGGACTCAGTCTTGGTGTGGTACATTCTATAGACTTTTGCAAATATATAATGACATGTATCCACCATTACAGTATTATACAGAGTGGTTTCAATGTCCTAAAAATTCTCTGTGCTTCGTCTATTCTCTTCCTTCCAAACTCAACCCATGACAACTACTGATTATTTTACTGTCTCCAACTTTTGCCTCTCCAGAATGACATATAGTTGGAATCATACAGTATTTAGCCTTTTCTGATTGACTTCTTTCACTTAGCAATATACATTTAATTTTCCTGCGCCTCTTTTCATGGCTTGATAGCTTATTTATTTTCAGTGCTGAATAATATTACATTGTCTAGCTGTACTACAGTTTATTTATCCATTCACATACTGAAAGGCATCTTGGTTGCTTCCAAGTTTTGGCAATTATGAATAAAGCTGCTATACACATAAGTGTGCAGGTTTTTATGTGAATATAAGTTTTCAACTTCTTTGTGTAGATGCCAAGGAAAACAAGTTGCTGGATTGTATGGTAAAAGTATATTTAGTTTTGTAAGAAACTGCCAAGCTGTCTTCCAAAGTGACTGTATGTATATATTTATTCCCATTTTTGTGTAGTATTCCACAATGTGAGCATAATGGGAACTATTCATTTATTCTATATCTGATGAGCTTTGGAGTAGTTTCCAGATGGGGGATATTAAAATATGAGTTTTATGAACATGTACATTAAATTTTTGTTTTAAGCATATTAGTTGGTTATATTTATAGAAGTAGAATTTGGGGGTATAGAATATGCATATATTCAGTTCTAGTAGATACTGACAAACATTTGTCTAAAATGTTTGTCAAATTAAATACCCACCACCAGCAACAGTATATGAAAGTTTTCATTAACCCCAGTGCTCCCCAGCACTTGGTATTCTCCTTCAGTTTTCCCTTTAACCATTCTTGTGATTGGTGGTGGTGTATAATTGTGGTTTTAATTTACATTTATCTGATGCTTAATGTATATTTGTTGTTAAGTTTCTAAGTTATGAACTTTTTCTCTTGGGTATTTTCTTGTAAAACCCTTTTTGAAGGGTTTGCCAGTTATTTCACCTCTTAATTTCCTAGTGTGTAAAATAAGGTGATCACAGAGAAGGACCTTTGAGTTACATTCAGTTTTAAACACCTTATTCAACCTATATGAACAAATGAATTTCTATAAGTACATAAAACTATAAAAACATAGTGTTACTAACCAAATTGACATGTAGAATTAGCTAATTGGCAGTTGACTTAGGAAAAGATTCTCTTCATAATTGACTTCAGTGGGTTGTTTTTAGTGTTAAGAATTTGAAGGATGACAATTCCATTTATCATTCAAGTCAGAAAGAAAAATATAACAGGAAGTCATATGTTTGAGGAGGATCTTTCTGTTTAAGCCCATATCGAAGTTCAATACTGAGAGACTTAAAAATACACTTAATTGATTTTTCCCAATTCTACTTATACACACAATGTGAGATATATTTTTATATATCAATATACCTGATGAATTTGAAAGGGTATTTTTTATGTGAAAAGATGTAAATTAGCTAATTAATGCCAAAAAGAGTGAAGAAGATGTGAAATAGAGTTTTTAGATAAAAAAGAGATACAAAACTGAGAGTTTAAAATGAAATGGGGACAAATATGATTGAAAAAATGATCTGAAAAAAAAAATTATCTGAAGAAAAACACAGTTGGTATCAATATGAAAGCCAAATTACAGATGTGCAGTAAAGGGTTAATTCAGCAGGCCTGTCTTACTCAAACCTTGTACATTTCAAGGAAAAGAAGTAGAACTTGATAGAGCTCTGAGCCTTGGGTATTCTGCCTGATAAGTGCTTTTGTATGTCTGAGGACTTGGGCCAAGCCTGAGAGTTTATGCTAATAATATGGTTACTGGTGAATGCCTGTTTTTGTATGCTTGAGGCTTTGTGCCAAGCTGTATCAGCTTGACCCTTGCACTCACAGTCAAGGGGTCAATCAGCTTGAACATCTAAGAGAATAGTCCAGTATTCTTCCCTGATTGGTAATACCTGTTGTCATACATTGTTGCTCAGAGAAATAAACACCATCTCTTTGACTCCATAAGTTTGTTTTTGATTACCCATAATTTCACTCACATTCTTTTTTCCTTTTCTGACTTTAATGAATTTTTTTGTGCAGTAATAAACTGTAACTGTGAATGTAACAGCTTTTCTGATTTCTGTGAGTTAACGTGGTCTTGGAGACCCCTGACACGATATATATCTAACCATTACACTACCTAAATAGCCTACCTATTTTTTCTACCTAAACAGACCTACACATTGAAATATTTTAAAATATTGAATGTGATATAAATGAAAAATATAAGAACATTTTATTTATAGTAAAAATTATTTAACATGCTATAACTGAGCAGAAATGTAGTTCCTTTAGAGTTGGTTTGTAGATAATTTAAAAATTATATCATGTAATGGTCATATACAAATAAGAGTGGAGCTCTTCTTATACCTGTTGCTTCAATACCTGTGGTAGCACCCTATTTGCTACCAATACCTTTCTGCTATTGCAAAAGCACCTAAAGGGCTCTGAAAAAGCAGATTCTGAAAATGAGTCATTCATATTAAAGTAGGAAAGACAATATCAGTCAATAGTTTGGTTTTTGATAATTGATGTGATGAGAAGCAAGTGCTGAACAAAAGTCAATGCCGAATCTGAAATAAGGGTGATAGTGTCCAATCTGATTCCAAAATTTGAGAAGTCCTACAGTGCCCAACAATTGCTTGCATACATCCCAGTAAATAATAGATGTTAGTTAACAATGATATAAAAGATTACTTTTATCTCGATTTGTATTCATTTTTTTTTCAAATGGTTATTAAGTTTTTAAGACTTAAATACTTATTAAGTAGTTTAGACCTAACCACTCAATAAACAAATGGTTATGTATTTCTTTTGGCCTGAGGGTGCTGTGGGATAAAACAAAGCACTAAGGGTGCTGAGAATAGAGAAAGTTAGGGAATATCTTATTTATGGCATTTTAATAAGTAATCCCAGGTTTTCCTTATCTCAGATTTATTGAACCAGAACGTATGTCTTATAGCGACTAATCAGAAGTTTAATAAGCACTTTAATTCTGATGATTTACAGCTACATTTTCAGAATCATTCTTTGTTACTGCCTGTGATTGTTATTTGCCTTGTGATTGACTATAGATCTTGCAAAGTTCAGTTTAATGATATTGTTCATATTCGTTATGGTCAATTGATAAAGTGTTTTATATTAATGTTTTTGTTGTTATTATTTTTATTATTGTATGTATACGGACATTATTTGCAGCAGCCCACAAGTTTCAAAGAAACTGTAATCTTAAGACCTCCCATTGGAACCAATTATCACTTAAAGTGTTTATCATGAAAACTCTAATTGTTCCTTAATACATGCACTCTCAGTTAAATTTTAATGAGGTTATTTATTTAGTTCTTTTCACAATAGACCTTTATATTCTACATGTGCCTTTGATGGTGAGTATTAATGAGCTAGTATAAAATAGTTCTGGAAAAAGACTTCCGTATGATTCTTTGATCTATGGAAGTGTTACAATTTTGTCACTCATTAACCTACAAATGTTGAGAGTAAAGGGCACCATTAACTCTTGCAGGAAGGCTTACCTCTGGCCCAACTGTGGAGAAATAAAAAGATTGTAGGAGACTGTTGACTAAAATTAGCTATACTGATTAATCATTATAAGAGATGCTATGAGAAAGAAAGTTTATACAATAAAATCATTTGGAGAAAGAGGATACAGTGTGTTTTCATGATCCATGGTTCACATTTTCATATTACGTGCTCTGAGTAAGTACTTCTATAGTAAATAAATAGTTGAACATTGTTAAATTCAGTGATTAGCTACCAAACTTTTTTTCAAGATAACACCCATTATTAGTCCAAATAATTAGTGTTCCTAGCAAGATATTTTCAGAAGTGCTATATAAGAAATGTGTTATAATATTCAACAATACTCAGAGTGTTTATGAAATGTCCATTATATATCAGTCACTGCTAGATGCTGATGTTGAGGAGGAAGAAATTTTCCTCTACCTTTTAGGTTCTTCTGGCTGGTCTAAAAATTGAAATGAGACAAATTAACAGAAAATCAAACAGAAGTTTAATACCATGTATACAAGGGAGAGACCCAGGAAAATTGAGTAACTTGCCAAAACGGCTGAAAACCTTACCTTAAATATCATCTTCAGCTAAAGGCCAAAGATGTTAGGTGTGGTGGTTTGGGACTTCAAAGGGGAGGAAAGCAACTGACATGGAGATTGAAAAGCAAATGTTTAGTAAATAAATGTTTGCTGGGCCATACAGAGACAGTGGGATGCAGAGAGGAATTTTAACAGACTTTGCTATGTTCCTCCCTATCTACATGCCTAGTTCATATTGTAGTTATCCAGGGTGATAGCTCCCTTCATGGAAAAGGCCCTCTATCTACATTCTTTAGTCAGTTAGGGGGAAGGTCAAAGGTTCTTCCTAATTCTTTTGGACCTCAGTTGTTTTCAGCTCAAAACAATCCGCATGTTAAAGAGATATTTTGGGATGGCAAATTATGCTCTCCTGCACTGGGCATGCAATGATGCAGACAGGTCTACATCATTTCTATCTTCCTGGAGACAGTCAATTCAATAAGCTGCTGAAATAAATCGTGAGCATGTTTTATTGCCATAGTGTGATTTGACATCATGTGCCAGGTGCAAACTGATTCAGTCTGAAGTGACCAGAAAAGGATTTTTAGAAGAGAGCTAAAGTAAGCTCTGAAATATGAGTAGGTGAGTGTGTGTGTGTGTGTGTGTGTGTGTGTGTGTGTGTGTGTGTGTGTGTTTGCAAGTGAGACAGAGGCAGAAAGAGAGACACACACATGTACACAAAGGGAGAGAGAGAGAGAGAATGACTGGCTCAGGGGAAGTAAAGAGGCAGAGGATATTCCAGCTTTGGAAATATCTTTAGAGACATTGCTTTTAGTTATTTATTTACTGTCTTTTCCCACCAGAATGAAAGCTTTATGAAAGCAGAAATAGTGTTTGCTTTCCCTTCAGATGTTGCTCCATATAATGAGAATGTTGTCTAGAACATTGTAGCTGCTCAAAAAAACAAACAAAAAAAAACTTGTGGAATAAAAGGAACATGAAAATATTTACTCAAGTTGAGCATATATTGAAAAAGTTTAGCATAGAGAGAAAGACTGTACAGCAGAAACCAGCTCTTGATCCATTACTATGTATTATGGACTGAACATGTCTCCCTAAAACTTACATGTTGAGGCCCTAATCCCCCGTGTGGCTTTATTAGGAAGTAATTAAGGTGAAATGAGGTCATAAGGGTGGGACACTGATCCAATAATATTAGCATCCATATTAGAAGAGGTACTAGAGAGCTGATCTGTCTTTCTCTGGTAGACATGCATGGAGAAAAGTCCATGTGAGGATATAGTGAGAAGGTGGCCATCTATATACTGGGAAGAGAGCTCTCACAAGAAACCAAAATTTCTAGTACTTTGATCATGGATTTCTAGCCTCCAAAACTGTGAGAAAATACATTTCTGTTGTTTAAGCCACCCAGTCAGTTGTATTTCATTATAAAAGCCCAAACAGGCTAAGACACCATGCTTTATTATTTAGTATATAGTCTATGCTAAATGGGGAACCATTTAAAGAATTTAAGCAAGAAACTGTTAGAAGATTACTCTGGCTGCAAAGTGGAAGATGGTGGTAGGCTATTGTATTAAAGTGTCAGTGAGAAGGTTAATTATATTTAAAGATGTAGATTGACAGAATTTGATATCTAGTTATATAACAGAATGAATGAATTCTTGTCTTAAATTTATAGATTAAATTTATTGTGACATTCAAATTAGGGAAGTCTGAATGGCTCATTGTTGTCATGTTAAGTTTGATGTTGTGAGATACTCAATAAAGACATCCAAGAAAGAGGTGGATACATATGTCTGGAACTTGGAAGGAAGGGTGACCTAGAGATATAGAATTGCTCTTCATTGAGATTTATGTGTGAATTCAAGCCATGGGGAGAATTTATAAAAGAAGTGGAGAAGACCTAGAAGAGAGGCCTAAGGAATAAAGCAATTTAAAAAATTAGAAGAGACAAAGAGCTTGCAATGAAATATGTCCAATCACATAGTGGAAGGATAAATCGAGGAGATTTTTGAGGCAGAATTAGTGGAAAGAAATTTTTAACAAAGGAAATACGATAAATGATTTCAACTGGACATAGTATATGTCTTCCAAATATAAAGAAGTATATTTCTTCCTCCTGAATCTGTTATGAAGAGCAAGTTTTGGGTGAAGGTGGTCAAAAAGCACAAACTTACAGTTATAAGATAAATAAGTTCCAGGGATATAAAGTACAGCATGATGACTAAAGTTAACAATACTCTTGTGTGTATTTGAAAGTTGCTAAGAGAATAGATCTTGAAAGTTCTTATCAGAAGGAAGAAACAAATTTTGTAATTATGTGAGGTGATGGATATTAACTAAACTTACTCTGGTAATCATTTCATAAAATAGACAGATATCGAATTATTTTTTGTGCACCTTAAACTTATATAATGTAACATGCCAATTCTATCTCAGTAAAATTGGGAAAAAAGTGATACTTATTCCACATATCACTATTTAATTTCAAAGACAGAAAATAAAGCCTCTGTAAGTACCCATCTAGCTCTCTCTATGTAGAAATCCTTCTAAGATGAAATACTATTTTACTTCTCAGGGTGCATTCTTCATCCAAAGCCTTCTCAGCTTACAATATTGACACCCTTGCTAAGCATGGCTTTACAAGCCCCATACAAGTCATTTACAAGAAGTCATTTATTTACAAAGAATATCTAATGTGTATTATATAAAATATTGTTAAGTGTTTGACAAAATGTTTCCCTATTGCAAAAATATAAAGATACAATAAATAGTTATTTGTATAGATATTAGAGTGGGAATGAAAGAGCATTTAATTAAAATAAATGGTGAGCTAAGCATTGATCCTAAGATCCCTGTCATGTAATTAAACTAGTGAAGAGAGAAAAATGACAGACTTTCTAATAACAGTATGGTGTTTAGAATATTAAATTTTAAACTTCTGATTATTTTAATGCATTTTATTTTATAGTTAAATAATTTATATAGACTATTTTTAAATGCTCTCCTGTGAAATTCAAGTGTATCTTAAGTCATACCCCTGAGATGATGAAAGAAAATACAGAGAAATCCTCCTATTTCCATTTAAAATGAGATTTCTCATTGTCACATGTCTCTGGAGATGAAAGCGAAACAATAATATAGGCAATGAACAGCATTTTCTCATATGAACTCTCCAGTAAACAAAAGAAAAAATTTCAATGGAACACAAGAACTTTGAGCAAAATAGAGGAAGACTTACAGAACAGTAATGTTTTGAAGCACTGTGATTGTCTAACTAGAGTCAACCTATTTGGGGACATTTAAAAAATTCTACCCATTTTTTGTAGAGTGACTTACTATTTAAAGGTGCTTTTTTGTATTATATAAACCATATGAGTTTACAATTTCTTATATAATAGGATTCGTATTCATTATGTAGTACTCAAAATGATAGCAAGAGAAACAACTTTTAAAAAAAATTGAATGATATCCCTACATTTGTTAAATTATCTTTGATAAATATTCTGCTAAGCTTATTTTTCAATCCACACAATTGCACAGAAATTTAGGGTTCTTTGTTCCCCTAATCCAACTAGCTTCTTGGGAAGCTCTGCTTGCTACAAGCAGTATGTGAGGTTTTTTTTTTTACATAGTGGACTCTCCGTGGGACAAATGAGAAACTTAGTCATGCAATTTTCCAGACATTTATGTTTAGGAGAATGGCAATAGACTTGCTTTGGAAAAATTCATAATTTCTAAAAATATTGATCTAATTTTTCAAATATGAAGATTAATTTTTTAATAAGGGCAAACCAGGTGTTTTGGAGCCTAAAGTTTTTATAATTTTAATATCTCTTTTAAAAAGAGGATATACAATTATAAATAATAAATTTGGTAATTTATTTCTTTATTGTTATTGCATTGAGAAATAAAATGGCAACAAATTACAAACTGTAAAATATTTATTATATTTATTTTACCACAAACATCATATAATCCAGAAAAAATATTAATCTCCTGACACAACTCTAACGGTTCCCATATTTTTGGCTTACACATTCAGATTTCTTCTTCATGTGACCACAATTCTGTAATAAAATTTTCCATAGAGAAAATAAAAAGGTAATTCAGTGTTTCCTCCGTTATAGTTGATCAAAATTTGTTTATTATTAAGATTTGACTCCACACATGGACTTGTCCATTGTTTGTAGCACCACTACAGATGTGTGTTATACAAAGTGGAAATTCTGATAATTTCTTTTGCATGATTCCCATCAGATAAGATAAATGAAAAAGTTCTGTGTATGCATAATTCCATATACATTATCAAGTATATGAGTGATAGGAGAATTTGACTAAGAATTGATTAGAATTGAATCCTCCACTTTAATTTTGCATGTTTGGAAGGATTTCTATAACTTCTTACTCTGTTCATTTCAAACCTTTTTTCTCTTCCACTCTGTACATACATACATCCCATACAGTGGATTTACCATGGGGCACATTGTAACAGCATCTGTATCTTTGTGTTTTGATGCTAGGTAAGTTGGCAGAGCGGAACTTATCTCTATGGTAGATGGCTACCAATAAACTATCTAGACACTGAAATCACTGTAATTTACATAAAGACACTCTTCTACAACCCAACTAAATATAACACAGATTCACCTTTCCCTTTCCTAGATCCCCAAAATTCTCACAACCATTCCAGCAACATATGACTGTTTATAAAGTATAGGGCTTCTACTAATTGAAGTTAAAATATTACTCTTGCCATTTTTTTTAAACATAGGATCACATGAACACAGTGCTAGTGTTTCTTCCAAGGTCCAGGAAGGGACCCATGAAAGTGAACAGCCCTGAAAGTTAAGCTTCATTAGCTTCACATTTATCTACCTGTAGGCTTCTATTCTTGATCACACATTTTATAACTACTAAAAATGGCATCCCAGGATTAAAAATAATATATGATATATTTCAGTGACTGGGAAGGTGATTAATTATAGGCTGAAATCTAGGTTCTTCTTCATAAGGAAATAATTGCTACAATTATCTTTAGACCTGATATGCATTTAAATTAAGTGCTTTTAAAGGAATGGTCTAATTGTCTTGATTTTGTAAAATTTCCAAATCTCATTCTTCTTATGGAAATCAGTTCTTGTAATACATGAACTCTTAAGATAAATCATTTTAGTGATGACTAGTTAATAGAATGTCAAAGATACTTGCACTTTATATTTTCCATTTATAAATAACTTTCCCTTTTTTCTAATAAACAAAATTATTGTGAAATGTTAAAACTATCATAAAAATCTTAATAAAACACCCATGAGTTTTATTAAAAAATGGAAAGTATTAGCCTTCATTTTTTATAAAAATGGTTTTATTTTATGTGAACTGATGAAGGCTCAGCTGGTTATAATAAATAAAGTTTAAAAAGAGAAGTTATTTTGCTTGAAAATGAAGTCGCTGACAGTTTCAATGCAACAAAACCTATTTGTCTATTACCACTTTCATGCACTTACTTTTATAAATAAGTAATGGGAAATGAATCCATACAAGTTACAAAAGGACTTTTGATAGTCAGCACTAACATGTAAATGGATTTTTAGAATTGGCACCTTTTGGCTGTAGCAAACCGAAATAAATCCTTAGTGACTTGGCAAACACTTTCACTTCAGCATTGAATTCAGTGGAGTTTTCTCCTCTGATAAGCTTTGAGTTTGGGCTTAGTTGTTCATTTATTTCTATTCCACAGTGAATACTGAGAGCCATTTTCAGAAATCAGACTTGCATTCTCCAAGGAGAAACATTCTAAATAAACACAAGAAGCCTTCCAAGGAAATCTTGTGGGCTCTTAACAGCTAGTCATGTAAAAGCAGACACTATTAAACCAAAACCCACTTCTATTGAAGATTTTTCTTTGAATCTCTGATGACCTTCTCATTGTGATCTATAGTTTCAAAATACGTCTAAAAATGGAACAGAATATATTACACAGGATAATTCTTTTTGAAATTCAACAACAGTGTCCAGGTTTTCTCCATAGTGAAGGCTGTGGCGTTGGGACATGATTTCTTTAATATGAAGAATTCCTAATATAATTCCAAAGATATGCAGTTATATCTAAACACTATATGAATCTAAAGTAATCCACATTCTAGGAAATGCACAACAGGCATTAAAATTGATTCATATTTACAAGTACTCAAAAGGTATAGAAAAACTTAATAAGAAATGCATAACATCCAAGAGTTTTCTTTAATAATTTATTTATTCCTTTTTTAAAGCTAAAGTGGGTCTTATGTTAGAAAACTCTTCCACTAAAAGAAGTTGACCCCAATGTCTTTACTTTATAAAATACCTGTGTTTACATCAACTGATTCCTAACTTCATAAAGTAGAAACTTAGATCATTAATTTTAAATATAATTTTCTTTTCCTAATATATGTGTTTAAACTTATACATTTCCATTTAAAGTGTTTTAAGTGCATCTCTTAGATTTTGACATGTTTTTATTTTCAGTGAGTTCAAAATATTTTCTAACTTTCTCATTTTTTCACCCATAGGTCATTTAAATTTTTGCCGTTTAACTTTAAAATGGAGATTTTTTTCATATATCTTTTGTTATTGACCTCTTATTTCATATTTTAGTGATCAAAGCAAAGTCTCTCTATGATTTCAAACATTTTAAATTTTGGCACTGGTTTATGTCTACCCCCTCCATGATAGTGTATTTTAGTGAAAGTTTGATGTGTTCTTCTCTCCACCCCCAGCTTTATTAAGATATCATTGACATAACATTGTGTAAGTTTAAGGATGTGTTCTTAAAAATATGCATTTGACTATTATGGGGATTGTGCTCTATAAATATCAATTAGATCATTGATTTAATAATGTTCAAGTCTTCTATATTCTTTCTGATTACCAAATAGAGAGAGAAGAGTGTTGAAAACTTTAACTGTAATTGTAGATTTGTCTATTTATCCACTGAGTCCATTAGTCTTTCTTCAGATATTCTTAAACACTGTTATCCTCTGCATACATATTTAGTATTGCTGTCTTCTTGAAGAATTGACCCCTTTATAATTGAGAAAACCAAAGGCAATAATTCTTATTAACAAGACAGAAGAATTCTCAACAAAATATTAGCAATCAAATCCAACAATGTATAAAAAGAATAATATGTTGATATAGTCTGAATGTTTTGTCTCCCCTAAAATTCGTATGTTGAAATGGATCTGATAGTTTAAGGCAATCCCATGGGTAACTCTGAAGCTGGGGCCATCCTTCAGAACTGCCTGGAACTGAAACAAACAGGTTAGGTCTTTATATCCCTGCATAGACCAGTTAAGAGATGTGGACTGCTTCTGGGAAGGGGACAAGACCTCAGACAAAGCAGTTTTCTTCAGCCTAAGCCAATTCTCAGAGAGGTACTTAGTTGAGACCTGTCCTCCAACACTCCCAGCATTGGAGGAATGAGTGTAGTGTCATTGTCCTGAAAGCATAGGATCTGGTTGGCACACCACAGTATCCACTACTGAAAGTAAGAGAAAATTTTTTCACTATTTCTAGATGAAGTGATCATGTACAACAAAATGTAAGAGAGACAAAAGATAAAAAAGAAAAAACCTTTTAAATAGAATTTAGCAAGTTTTTCAGATATACGATCAATATTCAAAAGTCAATAGCATTCTTACATCTCATTAGTAGCCAAGTAGAAAATATACTGGGAATTTACTATTTATAATGGAAGTAAAAGCTATGTATCTACATACTGTCATAACAAAAATGCACAACATTATAAATCCATAAACCAAGAAATAATTGATAGTGATGGACTAAAATTTTTAAAGTATCAATGATCCTAGGGTTTATCTACCTATTAAATATAGTTCTACTTGAAATTTGAGTACCATTTTGTAGAGAACTTGACAAAGATACTAATATATTTAAAGAAAAATATAAGTTCAGAGATACTTAAAATAACTTGTAAAATAGAGCAAAAATGTAATGAGGATATAGGTGGATTTGTCAGCGCATATAAATAGTCCAATTAAACCAATATGTGTAGGAATCAAAATATGAGAGAAGCAACATATAGATGAGTAAAAAAAGTATTGTTTTATTATTGGTGTTGGGAAAGTTTCCTTAATAGTTAAAACATTGCCTCATACTATGAACAAATAAAAACAGGAAAGTTTAATGTAAATGTTCAAATAATAAAACTAACATTATAGTTTGGGAAAATTTTCTTCTGAGTTTTATTTGCACAAGGATTTTTTAAATAGACCACCAAGAAGCCCAAATTAGGAGAAGAAATTAATAATTGATTTCAGTGCCTTCCATGGACAAAATTATATATTTTTTAAAAAGCAGACTATGCATGGTTTGCATATCTTAAACTGATTAGAGCTTAGTAACTTGGCTGCAGAAAGCATTACTAAAGTTCAATAACAGAAACAGAAAATACAATAAAAAATTAAAAGATGGAAATTGGGTAAAGCTGAATAGTTAAGAAATCTAGTTAGAAATTATTAATTTTATTAATAGTTATGGAGTAGAAATTAGAAGCTATAAGGAATCACTCCTTGTAAACATCAGGTTGTTAAAAAATAGAACATCACATACAATGAAATGCCAGTGGGAATCTACATGCACTACTGACGGGAATGTGGACCGGTGCCAGAGTTCTGTCATTCCTCAACAAAATTGAGTGTCCTTCTTTTATTTCTTTGTAGAAACATGGATAATCTTATTTATTATATCAGGGTGACAAAGGCCCTTCTCATCAAGATATAAACCCCAGAAACCATGGTGGAAATTTTGATAAATATGATTACAAACAAATTATAAATTATAAATTTCTCCGTGACCACAAAGTCAAAAGAAAAGGCAATTTTGAAACTCCATTTGTAGCAAGTGGTAATTTCCTTCTTTCAATAAGCTCCTACAAATTTAGGTGTTTGTTTAGTAGAGGAAAACCAGTTTATAATTTCCATTCTTTTTTTTTTTTATTGAGACTGCAGTATTGACATAAGATTATATTAGTTTCATGTGTACCACATAATGAGTATTTTTCAATCTTCTCATTGCACTCCTGAGTATGGAATTGCTTGGATCTCTTTCCTTAAGGCAAATGTATCAGAGTTCTCATTTCAGTAGTGATGGTAGTAGCAAAGAGTTGGAAGCAACCTATACTTATTGATAACCTGAATAACTAAATTATAGCATATGCATACAAATGGTGATTATAGGTTGGTGCAAATAAGAAGGCAATTGCATTGTCAATGTATTCCAGCCAAAGACCACCAGGAACACACCTATGCTGACTGACAATGTAATGTGCCATGAACCCAGGAGTCTGATTAAACTTTAGCCCTGTCTTACCATTCACACACATAATGTTTATTTAAAGAAAAGAAATTGAAATTAAACTGTCTGGAACAGAAGAATCTAACAAACTGCTAAATGTAAAATCTAAGTTGTCCTTAGAGTTGGTCTTAGAGCTGTCCAGCAGAGGTGGACTCAGGAGGGAAAAAAACAATATAAAAATTTTACATTTTCCTTCTAGTTTTAGCAGTTTCTCCTTTGCTTTTAGTATTCATTATTGCTGAAGAAAAATCTAATGTCAGTCTGATCTGTGTTTTACTATAGGCCACAAATTTTTATTCTCATGTTGCTAAGGTTACATTTGTCTCTTTTCCTTTGTTTATAAAATGTCACCCTGATAAATATACTAAGTGGTCTTCCCTTTCTCCATAAACCTGCTGGAAGGTGGCAGTGTGTGTCTTTCTAATTTTCATTCTCATTTTGTCAAGGGATAACTCAATGGGTCATTTCAATCTGGAAATGCAGATCCTCCCTTTCTGTGAAATTTTCTTGCATCATATAAAAAATTCTTTCTACCTTTCATCTTTTTCATTTCCCCCTTTATAATTTCTATTAATCAGATGCTGAATCCTCTAAATTAAGTAACTAGGTTTTCTTAACTACTTTCCAATCTTTCTACAAGTTTTTAGATTTTAGTAAGCGTTTTTTTAAATTTTCTGGTGTTTTTCTTCCCACTTTATGAATTGTCTTCTCTTGCTCTGAGGTTAGTATTTGAAGGTAGTTTTGTGAGGTGTTATATTTTCTGTAAAGGTTTGTTTGTGTTCCCTTATTTATGTTTGCTTTCTTTCATGATACATATTTTTATTTGCTTATTTTCTATTTCACATGAGAGTATTTCTCAAATATGTGGACAATGGTCCTTGATTGTCCATCTATGGTTTAATAATTAAAAAAGCAAAACAAGAAAGCATGGTTTGGGGCTCTTAGTTGGTGTGCATCTTATTAACAGACAGACTGAAGATTGAAATGTTGAAGCAGTTATACTGAGTTAACCCTAAACGTCAGTGTACACTATGTATTGAAATCATTCTCTAGCACAGAATACTCTTTTTTTCTTTTACTTTCCTTTATTTATTTATTTTTTTTAAATTTGGTAACTACCAGGAGTTCTGTTTAAGAGGCGTTAGGAGGTAAGGAGTGTTGACTTCTTCACATAAATATTTAAACATATTACACTATTTTTAACCCTATTATCATGTCCAACCACTATACAAACTGGTATTTCTAATTCCTAATCTTCTCAGGGATTCTTTTGGAAGATCTGCCTTGAATGGATATCAAGTTTACATATTTATAGTTTTCAAAATCCATGTATTTTCATTTTTAAAAAGTTGGAACAACTTTTCATAGTCTCCAATTTTCATCAGCTCTTGCTCATTCTATAATTTCTCAAGGATTATCAGTCCTATAGTTTTAATTTTCTGGAGCAGTCAGTACCACAAATTAAAATATATTTAGACCAAGAGCTTGTAAGTTAAATTAAATAAATTCAATTTGTTCAGATATTTTTATAATTCCTCTACCTGTCACTGGTTTCTGCTATGTATTATTATTATCACTGTTCAGTTAGTACATTTTAGATTGAAAAGAGAAGGCAGATTTTGGCATCCATCAGACTTACACTATGACCTTCTCCTTCTTTTGTTTCTCTTTCTTCTTTTATGATAGTAGTATGTTTACAAGCTTTATTAGAGTTTTTAGCATTCACATCATTTCTTTAGCTCCATGGTACCCACTTTCATCAGTATTTTATCATGTTTCTTTTTGTCTATTGTATAAGTGTCTCAGGTCTGAAATAATTCAAGTTTTCCATGCAAATCAGTCAATTTCTCCAGGGATCCCCTTTTTCCTCATAGAGCTCATTTGAGACTATGCCGTCAGAATTGCTTATTGGAGACACTTTCAGCTCTCTTGACTCATATTTTAGTTTTTAATCTGAGAAGTTCTATAATTATATGAATTTCTCTCTAACTTTATGAAAAACAGAGTATCATACTGTAATGAAAATGTTGTAGATTTTTTTGTTTGTTTCAGAGCGAACATGATATAAATTTCAACTCTACTACTTACAAATTTACTTCTCTGAGTTTAAGTGTCCTCTCCTATAAAATAAAGGTGACAATCTCTGGGATTGCTAGAGAAATTCCTAGAGAAAATTTCTATGGATGAAAACATGATATACACTTCTAGATTTTAGTGACCAGTAAAAGTCAGGTAGCATTTCACCTGTGTAAACTTAAGACCATACCTTTATCACAGTAATGTAGGTACAAAGTAAATATGGGGGTGGGGTATTACATTAATTAATATACAAAGTGTGACTTATTTGGAGTAAAAAAAAAAAAAGTAAACTATTGATAAATTATCAAGGAACTAACTATTTGGCCTAGATATAAATCTGTTACTAATTGGTAAATATTATAGTACGGTAAGTTATACTAATGAGAAATCTCAGTGGGAAGACTTTAATGACACAATTATTCTCTTCAATAAAATAACAGTTTGTCCAGTATTGTACTAATTGTTATTAACATAGAGTATTGACAGTGCTTAAATGCTAAGTATTGAGTCACTTCAGAGAAAAAATCTTATATTATAAAACTATTTCACACATACAGAACTGATTATCTTGCTAATGCTAAAAAGAAATATTAATTAAAAATTTCAAAACTTTTAAAATTAATAGACATTATTTTTGAACAGTTTTAGATTTATAGAAATTTTGAAAAGATGATATAGAGAGTTTCTATTTGTCCTCCCTGATTTCCTACAGTTTCCCCTGTTATTTACATCTTGCCTTCATGTGGTACATTTATTAAAATTGATGAATCAATTTTGATATACATTATTGACTAAAAACCATAGTTTACATTAAGGGTAACTCTTCGTATTGTATGGTTCTGTTGGTTTTAATGAGTGCATAGTGCAATATGTACATCATTACCGTATCATACAGAATAGTTTCATCACCCTAAAAATCTCCTGGATTCAACCTATTCATCCCTCTTCCCCTCGCCATGAAGCCTTGTCAGCCATCATTCTTTTTACCGTCTCTATAGTTTTGCCTTTCCCAGAACGCCATATAGTTGAAATAATAATGCTTTTCAGACTGTTTTCTCTCACTTATAAATATACGTTTCAGATTTCACCGTGTATTTTTTTGTGACTTGATAGACCATTTATTTTTATCATGGAATAATATTCATTGTATAAATGTACCAAAGTTTATTTATCGATCTACCCATTGAAGGCCATCTTAAATGCTTCCAGTTTTTCACAGTTATGAATAAAGCTGCAATAAATATTCATGTGCATGGCTTTTTATAAATAATTTTTCAACTCATTTGGGAAAATACTATAGGAGAGAGATTGCTGGACTGTATGGTAAGAAAACGTTTAGCTTTGTAAGAAACTGCCATACCATATTCCAAAGTGGCTGTGCCATTTGCATTTCCAGTAGCAATGAATTTGTTGCTCCACATTTTCACCATCATTTGGTATTGTCAGGTTTTGTTTTTGCCATTCTGATGTGTGTATGTGATATCTCATTGTTGTTTTAATTTGCATTTCTCTAATGAATATCTTTTCATATGATTATTGGACATCTGTATATCTTCTTTGGTGAGGTGTCTGTTAGAATCTTCTGCCCATATTTTAATTGTGTTATTTGTTTTCTTATTGTTGATTTTTAAGTGTTTGTCATATATTTTGGTTATAAGTCCTTTATTAGATACGTGTTTTACAAATATTTTATCTCAGTTGTAGCTTGTTTTTTTCAGTTTCTTAAAAGTGTCTTTGCAGGGCACACATCTTTAATTTTATTTTTTTATTTAATTTAATTAATTTATTTATTTTTGGCTGTGTTGTGTCTTCGTTGCTGCGCACGGGCTTTCTCTAGTTGTGGCAAGTGGGGGTCACTCTTCATCGCGGTGCGCGGGCCTCTCAGTATCGTGGCCTCTCTTGTTGCGGAGCACAGGCTCCAGACGCACAGGCTCAGTAGTTGTGGCTCACAGGCCTAGTTGCTCCACGGCATGTGGGATCTCCCCAGACCAGGGCTCGAACCCGTGTCTCCTGCATTGGCAGGCAGATTCTCAACCACTGCACCACCAGGGAAGCCCCATCTTTAATTTTAATAAAGCCTAACTTATCAACTTATTTTTTCATGGATTATTCTTTGGTGTTGTATCTTAAAACTATTTATCAAACCCAAGGTCACCTATATTGACTTCTATTTTATCTTCTAGTTCAGTAGCTTTGTGTTTTACATGTTGATCTATGATCCATTTTGAGTTAATTTTTGGGAAAGGTGTAAGGTCTGCATTTAGGTTAATATTTTTGTGGGGGATTTGGGCATCCAAATTTTTTAGTACCACTTAATTAGGCCTATTTTTTCCCCATTGAGTTGTCCTTGCTTCTTTGTAAAAGATCAGTTGATTATATTTGTGTGAGTCTATTTCTGGACTCTATTCCATTTCACTTATATATATATATTTGACAATATATTTTATTTTTTCCAGTTTTACTGATAAACAAGAGACATACAGCACTATATAAGTTTAAGGTATACAGAGTAATGATTTGATTTACATATATTGTGAGACCTATATGTTTATACTTTATAAATATTATATTGTATTTATTACTGTACTTTTATAATAAGCCTTGTGATTGGCATTGTCAGCCCACGAAATTTGGTCCTTTTCTCTAGCACTGTGTAGCTATTTTGGGTTTCTTGCCTTTAGACGTAAACTTTAGAATCAATTTGTTGATATCCACATAACAACTTGTTGGGCATATGATTAAGATTGTGTTGGATCTATAGATCAAGTTGGGAAAAACTGACATTTTAAAAATATTGAGTCTTTCTAACCATGAACATAGAATGTCTCCCGTTTATTTAGACTTTCTTACATTTCTTTCATCAGAGATTTTAGTTTTCTTCACATAGATCCTAGAGATATTTTGTTACATTTATACCTAAGTATTTTATTTTCTTGATACTAATACAAATGTTATTGTGTTTTTAATATTGAATTCCAATTGTTAATTGTTGGTATTTATGAAAGAAATTGACTTTTATAGATTTGTGATAACTGCTTATAAGTTAAAGGAGAATTTGTCAATTCATTGTGATTTTCTTTATAGATAATCATGTCATCTATGAACAAAGACAGTTTTCTTTCTTTCCAACCTGTAGACTCTTTACTAGCTTATTTCCTTTCCTGTCTTATGCATTAGCTAGACCTCCAGTACAACATTAAATAGGAGATTTATGGTGTCTGGGCTTACATTTAGGTTTTTGATCCATTTTGAGTTTATTTTTGTGTATGGCATTAGGGAGTGTTCTAATTTCATTCTTTTACATGTAGCTGTCCAGTTTTCCCAGCATCACTTATTGAAGAGGCTGTCTTTTCTCCATTGAATATTTTTGCTTCCTTTGTCATAGATTAGGTAACAATAGGGACATGGATTTATCTCTGAGCTTTCTATCCTATTCCATTGATCTATATTTCTGTTTTTGTGCCAGTACTATACTGTCTTGATTACTGTAGCTTTGTAGTATAGTCTGAAGTCAGGGAGCCTGATATCCCAGCTCCATTTTTCTTTCTCAAGATTGCTTTGGCTATTCAGGGTCTTTTGTGTTTCCATATAAATTGTAAAATTTTTTGTTCTAGTTCTGTGAAAAATGCCAGTGGTGATTTGTTAGGGATTGCATTGAATCCATAGATTGCTTTAGGTAGTATAGTCATTATAAACTCTTAGAGGAAAACATAGGCAGAACACTCTTTGACATAAATTGCAGCAAGATCCTTTTTGACCCACCTCCTAGAGTAATGAAAATGAAAACAAAAATAAACAAATGGGACCTAATTAAACTTAAAAGCTTTTGCACAACAAAGGAAACCATAAACAAGACAGAGAGATAACCCTCAGAATGGGAGAAAATATTTGCAAAAGAAGCAACTGACAAAGGATTAATCTCCAAAATATACAAGCAGCTTATGAAGCTAAAGATTAAAAAAAAAAAAACCCAATAAAAAAATGGGCAGAAAACCTAAATAGACATTTCTCCAAAGAGGACATTCAGATGGACAGCAAACACATGAAAAGTTGCTCAGCATCACTAATTATTAGAGAAACACAAATCAAAACTACAATGAGTATCACCGTATACTGGTCAGAGTGGCCATCATCAAAAAATGTACAAACAGTAAATTCTGGAGAGGGTGTGGAGAAAGGGGGACCCTCTTACACTGTTGGTGGGAATGTAAATTGATACAGTCTCTATGGATAACAGTATGGAGGTTCCTTAAAAATCTAAAAATAGAATTACCATATGATCCAGCCATCCCACTACTGGGCATATATCCAGAGAAAACCATAATTCAAAAAGATACATGCACCCCAATATTCATAGCAGCACTATTTACAATTACCAAGACATGGAAACAACCTAAATGCCCATCAACAGAGGGATGGATAAAGAAGATGCAGTACATATATACAATGGAATATTACTCAGCCATAAATAGGAATGAAATTGGGTTATTTGTAGCGACGTGGATGGACCTAGAGAGTGTCATATAGAGTGAAGTAAATCAGAAAGAGAACAACAAATATCATATATTAATGCATATATATGGGATCTAGAAAAATGGCATAGATGACCTTATTTGCAAAGCAGAAATAGAGATACAGACGTAGAGAATAAACGTATGGATACCAAGAGGGAAAGGGGTGGGGTGGGAGGAATTGGGAGATCAGCATTGACACATATACACTATTGACACTATGTATAAAATAGACAACTGAGTAGGAACATACTGTATAGCACAAGGAACTCTATTTAATGCACTGTGGTGTCCTAAATGGGAGGGAAATCCAAAAAGGAGGGGATATATGTATATGTATGGCTGATTCATTTTGCTGTGCAGTAGAAGCTAACACAACATTGTAAAGCAACTATACTCAAAAAAAAAAAGGAAAAAAAAAACATTAAATAGGAGAGGTGAAAGGAGATATCCTTGCTTCATTCCCTATAATTAGTGAAAATTATTCAGTTTCTCACTATTGATATGATGTCAGCTCTAGCCTTTGTAGATTTTTTTTTATTAAATCAATTGTGGAAATGTCCCTTTATCCTGTATTCCTAATTTACTAAGAGTTTTTATCCTGAAAGAGTGTTGCATTTTGTCAAATGTTTTTTCTGCATCTATTGATAAGATCATATGATTTTTCTTCTTTAGCCCGTTAATGTGATAGATTACATTAATTGATAATCAAATGTTGAACCAGTTTTGCATACCCAGAATAAATTTTACTGGGCTGTGGTGTATAAATTTTTTCATATATCATTAGATTTAAGTCACTGATATTTTGTTGAAGAGCTTTTTCTATGTTAATTAGATAATGATCAGTAGTTTTCTTTTCTTGAAGGTTTGTATCTGGTTTTGGTATTAGGGTAATGTTGGACTGATAGGATGAGTTGGGAAGTCTTCACTTTTATTTTATGAAGAGGACTGTAGAGAATTGGTGTAATTTCTTCCTAAAATGTTAGATAGAATTCACTAGTGAAACTATATGGGTTTGGTGTTTTCTTTATTGATAGGTTATTAATTAATTATTGATTCAAATTATTTGATTGAGTTTGGCCTACTGATATAATCTGTTTCTCCTGTGTGAGTTTTTGCAGTTTGTGTCTTTCAAGGAATTGGTCTATTTAATCTAGTTATCAAATTTGTGGGCACAGATTTGTTCATAATGTTCCTTTATTATCATTTTAGTATCCATGGATTTAATAGTGATGATTCCTCTTTCATTCTCAGTATTGGTAACTTGTGTCTTCTCTCTTTTTTTCATGGTTATTCTGAATAGAGTCTTGTCATTTTTATCTTTTCAAAGAAGCCCTTTTTATTTTTATTAATTTCTCTATTGTTTTCCTGATTTCAATGTAATTGATATCTACTCTAATTTTTATTTTTTCTTTTATATTGCTTGCTTAGACTTATACTGCCCTTTCTCTAGTTTTCTATGGTGGAAGCTGCAGTTACTGATTTTAGACTTTTCTTCTTTCCTAATCCATGCATCCAATGCTATAAATTTCCCTCCAAGCACTACTTTTGCTGCATTCCACAATTTTTGTTAGTTGTATTTTCATTTTCATTAAGTTCAAAATAGGTTTTAATTTATCCTGAGATGTCGTCTTCTTTAACCCATATATTATTTAGTATTGTGTTGTTTAATCTGAAATATTTGGGGGTTTTTCAACTATGTTTCTGTTATTGATATCTTGTTTAATCCCATTATATTTTAAGAGTATATATTACATGATTTCTATTTTTTTTAATTTGCTAAAATTTATTTTATGGCTTAGAATATGGTCTGTTTTGGAGAATTCTCCATCTGAGCTTGAGAATAATATACATTCTGTTGTTATTGTATGTAGTATTCTACAACTATCAATTAGATTCAGTTGATTGATGGTGATTTTCAGATCAACTGTGCCCTTTCTGATATTCTGTCTGCTGAGTCTTTCAATTCCTGATATAAGGGCGTTGAGGTCTCTACCTATAATAGTGGATTTGTCTATTTTTCCTTACAGTTCTGACAGTTTTTGCCTCATATATTTTGATATTGTGTTGTTAGATGAACACATGTTAAGAAATGTTATATCTTCTTGGAAAATTAGGCCCTTTTACATTGTGTAATTCTCCTTTTTATCCTTGATAATTTCTCTTGTTCTGAAGTTTGCTTTTTTTTTCTTATTAAAATGGCTTCTTCAGCTTTCTTTTGATTAATATTAGCGAGATATATCTTTCTCCATTTCTGTACTTTTAATCAATCTGTGTCTTTATATTTAAATTAGGTTTCTTGTAGACAATATATTGTTACTGTCTTTTCTTTTTTCTAATCTGGTAGTATTTGTCTTTTAGTTGATGTATTGACAGGCATATTACAGGAAGAAATTGACAGATCTATCAATAAATAGAATATTCAAAAAAGCTATGTAAGGTAAAAAAAAAGTTCTCAAAATGCTTGATTTAATTGACATATATAGACCTGCAGCTAATAATTCTTTTATTTAGGAAATAACTTGTTTTCCTTAAGCAAATATATAATATTTTTAAAAATGACTTCACCTAGACATAAAATGAGTTTTTTAAAACAAGTAAACCCAGAATTAAATAGGTATTTCAAAGAATGTATATAAGACAGACTATGTCATCTGACTAAATACAATTAAATTAGAAATAAATAAATAAAGAGTAAATTTTCAACACTCAAGAATTAGGAATAAGACCTATTCCTATGTAACTCATGGTTCAGTAAAAATATTAACATAAAGGAAAAATACTAGTAAGTGAATAAAAATACTAGTTATCAAAACTTGTGTAACAAGTTGAAGTAGACTCTTAAATGCTTATAAAAAAGAAAAAGGGCTAAAAATAAATGATTTAAAAATTTAAATTAAAAAGTCAGAAGTAAAATGAGTAATAATTCCAAAAAGAAATGGAATAAGTCCAAAAGTAAGAATATAATAGCCATAAGGCATTGTTAATAAAGCTGAAAACAAAAATACAAGACAGAGATGAAACAAAACAAAAAGTTGATATTTTAGAATATAAATAAATCAAAGTCTTAATGAGATAGATATAAGGAAAAAAGGCAGAAATGAAAAATTTTGCTGAGAAAAATGATGCAGAGAAAGCTATTAATAGTAAGATCAAAAGTTTGAAATTTAGACAAAAGTGTAAAATTGCTGGAAAAATTAAATTTGACAGTCAATTCAAGGAAAAATAGCCCACCAGAGAGAAAAGTTTTTAAATACATTTTCAGTAAATTGATGTCTTAAGTCTCAAAATTTTTTTCTGGAGGATAGAAAATGAACACTTTCCCCCAAATAGTTGCATGAAATTCAATTCAAAATACTAAATTCAAAATATTAAGAAAATAAAATTATATGACAAACCTTAAATTATAGGCCACAATTCAGCATCCTTTAAAGAAGATATATCATATCCAATTAAATTTACCCTACAGAAACAGGGGTAGTACCCTTAGAAAATCAACTTAATACATTACCAGATTAAAAGGGAAAAACCATAGTGTAATTTCAATAGATGAAGGAAAAAAATGATTGAAAAGTATCATCACCCATTTATTTTTTTAAAAATTAGGAAACATAGAATAGAAAGGAATATCCTTAATTGGAAAAAGCTAAAAATAAAAGCAAGTTTAGCATCATCCTATATGCTGAACTTTTAACTTAAAATCAAACTATACAAACATGCCAATTATATCACCCCTTTTAGTCAACATTGTACAGTGGTCCTAATCAGGGCAGTAGGTAAGCAAAAGACATAAATGATATAAAGATCAAAAAGAAAGAAACAAAATTTTTATTATCTACAAATAATGCAGTTGTCTACATACAAATACTCGTCAGGAAAAAAATGATTTTTTAAAAGTCATCTGGATATACAAAATAAATAGTATTTCTATACACAAGCAATAAAAATTATATTTATGCTGAAATACCTTACATCTTTATTGCTAGTGTTACATATTTCAAATTAATATTTTTAAGAAAAAGATGTAAAAAGTTTACCGGAAAAATTTTAAAATTTCATGGAAAACATTGAAGATAACATGTACATGGGTAAGAAGACTCAATATTTTAATAATATCAATTCTCCTCAATCAGGTCTTTATATATTATTATTTGCAATAAAAATACCAGCAGGGTATTTTCCTGAGATATGATAAAATACATGTAGATGTGAAAGACCTAAAATTCACCTGAAAAAGAATAGGGAAGTTGAATTTTCCTAAGATACCAAGACTTATTACCAATATATGATGATTCACATAGTAAGTTGTTTGTGTTGTAAATATATAAATGTATATACATGTATATAAATATATCATTATATGTATTCATATATTTGCATTAGTATATGTATTATATATGTTAAACAATATATACAAATTTACATAAGAATACATAAATTGAAAAATGGACCAGAGGAGAGAGTTCAAACCAAGTACATATATATATATATATATATATATCACAAATGAGTTTGTCTTAATGTAAAATAAGTTCTTTATAATTTGGGAACTTGACTTTTAAAATTAATAAATTTACCATAACACACAATAATGAAATATAAAATCATAATCTTACAAGCAAGAGATTTGATGTCTGAATGTGAGACAACCACCGTGTCTATTCTTTGAATAGAAATCAACCTGAATTTCTGTGCAACACATGACAGAAAACTTGTATTTTCTATTATATAAGAGAAAAGCCATTCTGTCCAATCATTATCCAGGTCTGAGGCTATACTTATTTTTTTTAATTGATTGTATAAACAATTAATTTACCAACTTAAAAAACATGATATAAAATACATTGTATCAATATAATTTCTGTAACTAAATGAAAAATATTGGTCAATGTTGTAGTAAAAAAAGCAAGTTAACATTGATTAATACCAGTGTTGTAAATAAATTACAAAAAATGTTTGGGAAATGCATTCCAATGTCTTTATTTTATATAAAGGTCATTGGAAGATTAGTACTGATTTAAATTTTACCTGGCTTTCTGATATTGTTAACAGGAAAATAGAATTATTTGAACCAGATATGCTTAAAATCCTTTTCCAAAAGATATTTTAAAATAGATAAGTGATATATTTACATACATTACAGTTATATGTAACACTGTCAGTTTACATGTTTATTCATTTGCTAACTAGTATTTTTGGGTGTGAGATGTGGGAATTTATATTTTTACAAAACTCACCATGTGATGTTAGTGTGTAACTATAACAGGGAAGAGTGGGCAAAATGTTTGGAGCACAAATCCTGACAATATCTTTTTTATTTTTTCCAAATGGCTTAATCCCACTAGTTTAGAAAATTAAAACTCTTTTTAAGTGTTTAGTAAGGTCTGTAGGAGTTTGGGCAAATAAATGCAGACTTGAAAATCCCTTTAATGAACCAGCACAGTTTTATTAGTTCGAGACTGGAGAGTGCCTATAGGAGGGGAAGCATGATGATTAGAGAGAAACCAGGCCCTCTGAACCCTTGAACCTTAGTAGGAGATAAGGATAATTTGGTACCATGAACCCTGTGGTACCAGGAGCTGCTTAATTCCTCTCACTATGTTCATCACATATTTTGAGGCTTTTTATTTTTATTTTTTTCATATTGATGATAAGAGATAAACTGTCATGTAAGGACAATGAAAGAAAAAAGGACTAAAAGACTTTCACTTTCTTTCGTGGAGATCTGTCCTATTCTGGATGTAGATTAACATCTCACCCATGCAAAACTAGATTCCCCCAAGCAGTTTAGCGCTCACTTTTGAGCTCAGATGCTAATTTTCTTTCTTTCTTAGGCTATCCTCATATGATATTGAAACTGTCTGAATGATGGGTTTCATGGAATTTGGGATTCTAAAAATGTGGATATATAACAGAAAGTTTGAAGCTGCTGAGTCAATCAAATATGTGGTCCCTGCAAATACTGGCACCAATTAGGAATGAAGGTTTGAAAAAACATGCACAGTGGGATTACCCAGCACTAAGAAAGAGAGCAGAGACTCTCCAGAGCAGAGAAACAAACTTTCCTTCAGTGGAGCTAAAACTAAATCAAATCTGCTTAGGTGGGCATTGCAATGCCCAGTAAAAGGACAGCAGTCACACATGGTTTTGTCCTGAGAGTGCAATACTGAAAGTCTTAATTATGTGCTTTTCACCATCCTGGGCAGGGGAAAAATAATCTAGAACAAATGAAGTGTACTTCTTTGTTTTTTGTTTTTTCCCTAAGATAGCTATCAATCTCAAGTACAAATGTGAATTTTGTTTTCCAAATACCAAGGGCCAAATGTCTGTACAAGCAGATAATGATAATGTTGGTCAAGAAAGTCTGAGTCTTCCATCAGGACTCTGGTCCCTACTTTGATTAAAAGATGTCTATCACACAGATTCTGAGGTGTCCAGTTATGGAAGTCTGTTATTCCTTGCAGGTTGGTGTAGAGAGAGGGCTGGTTTATTTACATTTTTCAAAGTATTTATATTGAAATTATATTCCCAAAATGTCAAATAGACATTAACAGAACAGCTGCATTTCTGTTCTCCTTTTATGACAAGATCATGACAATATTTTATTCTGTCAAACATAACTGTTGACCTTCATTCGTGAAATTAAAAGGAATTTTACAATACAGAATGGCCAAAACATTAACTTGTGCTCTACTTTTGTTCCTATATCAGTTTTCAGACTTTTGCATACTTTTCTACTCAGCCTCTGATAGTCTTCATCTATCTAACCTGCTCTTTCTAAAACAAAAATAGGATTCCAGCAGACAACATGGCCTCAACCTTTTTGTCAAACTCTGGCCACAGAAAGTATAACTGAGTGTTATGGACCAAATGTTTGTGTCCTCTCAAAATGCCTATGCTAAAATTCTAACACCCACTGGGATGATATTAGGAGTTGGGGCCTTTAGGAAGTAACTAGACCATGAGGGTGGAGCCCTCATGAATGGGATTAGTGTCCTTATAAAAGAGACCTTAAAGAATTTCCTAGCCCTCTTTCTGCCATGTGAGGGTACAAGGAGAAGATGGAAGTCTGCAGCCTGGAAGAGGGTTCTCATCAGAATCTGACCAATATAGCACCCTGATCTTGGACATCCAGCCTCCTGAACTATGAGAAAGAAATTTTTGTTTTTTATAAGCCACTCAGTCTATGGTAATTTGTTATAGCAGCCCAAAGTGACTAAAATACTGGGTAACATGGATCACTTAGTGTTGCTGTACCCTTATAGCAGCTGTCAAGAATTCTGTTTCTTTAACATTCATGGTAAAAATACAATCGCATTCTCAGGCACATGGTCTAGAAAGATATATGGCCAATGAAGGGCAAAGCTGCTCAATTTCTACTACCCATTGACTCTGCCAAACAGGTATATTTACTTGGCACTGAGGTTATTAAGAGACAAACTGCTTATTCATTGTTCTGCATCCAATCTTTATTTGAACATGGGGATAGTTACAGTTAAAGTCCAAGTGGCTGGAGTTCTACACATTGTAGATAGTGCCTTCTTATGAAAGAGCAAGGAGAATAGATTCTTGTATGTGTACACCCAGAAAATTCTATTTCTTGGTATCAATAAGTTGAGTACCACTAATTACTCTTCCTTGCAGTATTATTATGTTAAGAAACAGTTAATTACTTTGCTAATGAACTGGATTCTTTCCCAAGGTTTCCAATTTCTAAATGCCAATCTACCATCTTATTCAGCACTCATTGCTTAAGTAATGACAAGGGAAAAACAAAAATAGTGAAATTTGGAAAGGATATAGTATGGTAGTTTCCCACACCATCACCTACAAAATGTTTTTTTTTTTTTTTCCTTTCAGTCACGACTCACCATTACAGCAGTTCATTCTCAAGGCACTCACAATAAATTCTCATCCAGAGAGCTCTCCTTATTAATTTTCTGAAGAAACCAAGATGTCTGTGTTGATCAGTATTTTACCTTGCCTAGGCTATTTATTAATGTCAATACAAAAGTTCATGAGCTGTAAAATCCTGAGGTTAAGATTAGGCAGCTATTACAAATGTACCTTCTGGCCTAAAGTGAAAGGCTCATAGAGTAAATTACTCTCCTGCATATCACTGCTTAGTGATTCCAGAGTGATTATTTTTTACTATTTTATAAGATCTCATGGAAGCCTCTTCATATTTCTTATTACTTTCCTTGCAGTAAACTGTGGGGGAAAAAAATAAAAACAAGAACAAAAACTTCACTCTGAATAGAATCTGTTATTTTTTATCCTCTGAAGATTTATACTTCCATTAAAGTTTTTCTTTCAGTACAGGAGAAAAGATGCACTTCATATTTCACAACATTCTCTTTACTGTTATTCTAAGCACCACTTTTTTGTAGGAATAAAAATAAGATGAGGGATACTTTGTCTCTGTATTTTTCCTTGATGTAGTCAGTTTTCTTTGCTGTTGGCCAAAGAATTATATGCAAACTGTAGTTTCAATATGCAGGACAAAGAATGTCAACATAAAAATTACTCCCTTGATAAAGGTCATAAAGATTTCCTAATAAATAATCAAGACCCTTTTCTCAGTCCTTGCATCAATTTAATGTTCTTACTATTCTCAGTGAGTATTTAGCTATTTTCTTCCTTAACCTTTTGTAGATTTGTAAGTGTAAATCTGCTATTGCTTGCTGTCTTGAAGAAATTACATAGTCTCAATTTCTGTTTGTCCTTGAATTGGCTAGCAGCCAGTAGATGAGCAGCTTCCCATATTTACTAATGAGAATCTCTTGTCCTGTGTAATGGAAATGGTGTTGGTTATAAAATAAACCCATTTTCCACATGTACTGAAACTTGGAACTGCCTTGACTTCCTTGATATCAGTTCCACCTGGATGCTGAATTTACACTTGCTTACAAATGACTAAGTGTCTACCTGAGCATCAGGTTTTCTGCCATAGAAATTAAATATCATGCTTCTCACCTGACGCCAGTTCTCTGCTTATGTCTAGTAATGTGCTGCTATCTTTTGGGTTAATTGGAACTCCATTTTCTATAAATATATCATACTTATTGTACTAGTTAGGGTAACTAGCAGCTGTAGCAACATAAGGCCCAAACTGAAGAATGTCTCAAACAGTGAAAGTAGATTTTTCGCTCACAGAATAGTCACAAGTAGATGGTACTGGATTTTGTGTGGTTTTCCTTGTGGTGATTCAGGGACCCAGTCTATTTCTGTACTTTTGTTTCACCATTGTCGAGGGCAACACAGGCCTATAGAATTTTATGCAATGATGGATATGTGATAGTAGCCATTAGCAATGTGGCTTTTGAGTGCCTGAAATGTGGTTAATGTAACTGAGGAACTGAATTATAATTATATATAATTTTAATTAGTTCAAATATAAATAGCCACATGTGACTGATGACTGTCATATTGGACATAACGTAAATCTAGGGTCTTGTTGTTGTCTTTATCTAACTAGAAAAGGGTTGAGAAAATATGGAGGATACACAACCACTTCATAACTGTCTTGATCTGGAAAAGACACACATAGTTCTACTCACTATTCATTGCCTAGGGTTTAGTAGCCTGGACATATCTAATTGAAAGAAAGCTAAACTTTGTAATCCTGATGTGTGCCCAGGAGAAAGAAGAAGAGGGCCTCATAGACAGCAGTGAGCAGACTCTCTGCTGCACTGAGCAAAGAAATATATCTATTTAGTATCTGAATATCAAAATGAAATTTATTTTTTAAATTTTGGGTTAAGTAATTAAAATATCATTACAGAAGAACCAAAATTCCTTTTTAGTTATTTGACCACCTCGGTATTGAAGAGAAGAAATGTTAACCTTATTTAGTAAATACATATTTAATGAATAAATCTAGCATGCAGCTGAGGCAGGTGAAACTAAAATATGTCTTTCAAACTTTACCTGGTCCTTTTCATCTGGACATATATTGCTGTTGATCATATAAAAACAGCCATAAACTGGGGGCAGGAAGAAGAAAACTGCCTCATTGAATCATGACTTCTTGATACTAACATGCTCACATGTCTTCTATTATGTTTCTTCAGCTTTTTTGCACTTTCCAGTCCCATTGTTCAATGGCGTGGCAACCCTAGTGCCTAATTCTCTCATGATGCAACTTCTTGCTAATTTTATAATCCTGATTACACCTGTGCTGGCTGTGATTTTTGCTGGCCAGTCTCATAGCTGACTCTTACCTGCCATGAATGCCGACAATCATATTTACCCAGATATTTGCTTTTCTGACCAGTTACTATTTATGGCCTATACCGATCTGAGTTAACCTTACTAACCCCATGTGTGATTGACTTCCAAACACTCAGACAGAAAGCTGAAGAGCCTTCTGGGGAATGTAATCTTTTAATCTGACATGACTTGGACCCTTGATTCTTTCTTTATTTTTTTTTTTGTAGGTTTTCCAAATACCTTTAATCACCTGTCAGGACTGATAGTAACTATCAAACTGTATCCTAAACATACATGACAGGAATAGTGTGTATGTGCATAGGTGTATTTTTCCTAAATTTGCATTAATGAATCTCTATCCACTTTGTATGTTTCTCTACCTAGCTTTACCTGCAGGTAATATTTCATTAGGGACCTGAATAGAAGAACTTCAAAGAAATATGTCAGTTTAAAAACATTGGTCATAGGAAGTGATCAAAGACAGTATTTCAAAACTTTCCTTTTAGGATACCTTTAAATTGCCACTTTTTTCTTTTGGCATTTTTGAATTGTGTTTCGTAAATGTACAGATGTTGCTTTGTACAAATATACTAAACGTCTGAAATGGGACAAGGAGATTTCTTGACAGATTCATGAATAAAAAGACATGTCACTTTCTGACATTTTGTTCTCTTAAATTTTGTAGCTGCCCATTTAACTTCTTTTAAGAAATCTGTTTCTTTCAAACTATTACCAAGAATTTTTGTTCAGAAGTATCATCTAGATGACAGAAATTTTAAGATGCCTTATGTTAAATTGCCAAGTATATTGGTGCTTTGGAGAAAACAGACTAATATGTAACTTTTTTTTGAGTTAAGAAATGAAGAGTTAATGGGATCGGCTTATTATGTAAAGTTATGTATATACATTGTAGTAGTTTTTAATAATTCACTCAGCAAATATTTTCAACATTTACTTTTTTTTATAATTTTAGGTGTCCAGCAAAGTGATTCAGTAATACATGTACATATATCTATTCTTTTTCAGGTTCTTTTCCCATACAGGTTATTATAGACTATTGAGTAGAGTTCCCTGTGCTATACCATAGGTCCTTGTTGCTTATCTATTTTATATATAGTAGTGTGTATATGTTAATCCCAACCTCCTAATTTATCCCCCCCTCACTTTTCTACTTTGATAACCATGAGTTTGTTTTCTAAGACTATGAGTCTGTTTCTGTTTTGTAAATAAGTTCATTTGTATCATTTTTTTAGATTCCACATATAAGTGATATCACATGACATTTGTCTTTCTCTTTCTGACTTACTTCACTAAGTATGATAATCTCTAGGTCCATCCGTGTTGCTGCACATGACATTATTTCATTCTTTTTTATGGCTGAGTAATATTCCATTGTATATATGTACCACATCTTTATCCATTCATCTGTCGATGGACATTTAGGTTGCTTCCATGTCTTGGCTGTTGTGAATAGTGCTGCTGTGAACATAGGGGTGCATGTACTTTTTCGAATTGTGGTTTTCTCTGGATATATGCCCAGGTGTGGGATTGTTGGATAAATGGTAGCTCTATTTTTAGTTTTTTAAGGAACCTCCATAATGTTCTCCATAGTGGCACCAATTTATATTCCCACAAACAGTGTAGGAGGATTCTCTTCTCTTGACACCCTCTCTAGAATTTATTGTTTGTAGATTTTTGATGACGGCCATTCTGACCAGTGTGAGGTAATACCTCATTGTAGTTTTGATTTGCATTTCTCAATGATTAGTGATGTTGAGCATCTTTTCATGTGCTTTTTGGCCATCTGGATGTCGTCTTTGGAGAAATGCCTACTTAGATCTTCTGCCCATTTTTTGATTGGGTTGTTTGTTTTTGACATTGAGCTGCATGAGAGCTGTTTGTATATTTTGGAGATTAATCCCTTGTCAGTGTTATCCTTGGCAAATATTTTCTCCCATTCTATGGGTTGTCTTTTTTTGTTGTTGTTTATGGTTTCCTTTGCTGTGCAAAAGCTTTTAAGTTTAATTAGGTCGCATGTGTTAATTTTTGTTATTTTCATTACTCCTGGAGATGGACTCAAAAAATCTTTCTACGATTTATGTCAAAGAGTGTTCTGCCTATGTTTTCCTCTAAGAATTTTATAGTATCTGGTCTTACATTTAGGTCTTTAATTCATTTTGAGTTTATTTTTGTGTATGGTGTTAGAGAATGTTCTAATTTCATCTTTTTACATGTGGGTGTCCAGTTTTCCCAGCACCACTTATTGAAGAGACTGTCTTTTCTCCATTGTATATTCTTGCCTCTTTTGTTTTAGATTAATTGACTGTAGCTGCATGGGTTTATTTCTGGGCTTTCTATCCTTTTCCATTGATCTATAAGTCTCTCTTTGTGCCAGTACCATACTTTTTTTATTACTGTAGCTTTGTATTATAGTCTGAAGTCAGGGAGCCTCACTCCTCCAGTTCCATTTTTCTTTCTCAAGATTGCTTTGGCTATTCAGGGTCTTTGGTATTTCCATAACAATTTTAAGATATTTTGTTCTAGATTTCCAAAAAAAATGCCATTGGTAGTTTGAGAGGGATTGCATTTAAACTGTAGATTGTCTTGGGTAGTACAGTTATTTTGACAATATTGATTCTTCCAACCCAAGAGCATTGTATATCTTTCCATCTTCTTGTGTCATCTTTGATTTCTTTCATCAGTGTCTTACAGTTTTAGGAGTACAGGTCTTTTGCCTCCTTAGGTATGTTTATTCCTAGGTATTTTATTCTTTTTGTTGCAATGGTAAATGGGATTGTTTTCTTAATTTCTCTTTTTGATCTTTTGTAGTTAGTGTACAGAAATGCAGGAGATTTTTGTGTATTAATTTCATATCCTGCAACTTTACCGAATTCATTGATGCGCTCTAGTACTTTTCTGGTAACATCTTTGGGATTTTCTATGTATGGTATCATGACATCTGCAAACAGTGACAGTTTTACTTCTTTTCCAATTTGGATTACTTTTATTTCTTTTCTTCTCTGATTGAAATGGCCAGGACTTCCAAAACTATGTTGCATAAAAGTGGCAAGAGTGGACATCCTTGTCCTGTTCCTGATCTTAGAGGAAATGCTTTCAGCTCTTCCTCATCGAGTATGATGTTAGCTGTGGGTTGGTCATATATGGCCTTTATTATGTTGAAGTATATTTCCTCTATGCCCACTTTCTGGAGAGTTTTTATTATAAATGGGTACTCAGTTTTGTCAAAAGCTTTTTCTGCATCTATTGAGATGATCATATGGTTTTTATTCTTCAGTTTGTTAATGTGGTGTATCACACTGATTGATTTGCAGATATTGAAAAATCCTTCCATCCCTGGGATAAATCCCACTTGATAATGGTGTATGATCCTTTTCATGGATTGTTGGATTTGGCTTGCTAGTATTCTGTTGAGGACTTTTGCAACTATGTTCATCAGTGATATTGACCTGTAATTTTCTTTTTTTGTGGTTTCTTTGTCTGGTTTTTGTATCAGGGTGATGGTGGCCTCATAGGATAAGTTTGGGAGTGTTCCTTCCTCTGCACCTTTTGTTGTGGTGAGAAGTGAAGAGTTAATCAGACTGGCTTATTATGTAAATTTATGTATATACATTGTGGTAGTTTTGAATAATTCACTCATCAAATATGTTTGGCATTTATTTTTTATTATAAAAGTTATTTTTATCTGTTTGTATTAATTTGGTGTTGCATAGACTGTTTATTAGACTCATCTAGCCTTGTGAAAAAGTTTAAAGCACTACAATCTGATCATGACCTGGAAGTAATCCTTTCTTACAAGTTGTAGATTACTCCCATAACCCCTTTTTTCATCATTTTTAAAATGGTTGGGATATCACAACAGAAAAAACTTGTATAGAATTAAAAAATGATTATTGAAATTAATTATCCATAAAATAGTTAATTCAGTGAATTAATTTGCTCATCAACTACTTATGCATGTTTTTCCAGCTTATCTTAGTTTTGAGAGATAGAAATTTGTCCAAGTTCCAACACTTGTTCTCCATTTCACCTGTGCATTGCTTTATCATAGTTCCTATCACACTGAATTTAACTTGCTTATGTGTTTTCTTCTCTTTTACACTAGATGGCAAATTGCCTGCAGGTAAGGATCAGATAGGAAACTCTGTTGGGCCTGGATTTAATGGGTTTAGGTTCAAGGAATATGAAAAATTTAAGCCATAACTTTTGTAGAGGAGAAAACCAGTGCTGGGATGAAGAAGAGCCTCCCTGAATAAATGAGCAGTTGCCCTCAAGTGAGATAAGAAATTCCCAGGATCAAGCTCAAGAACCAAAATGCTTGGGGAAAATATTACTCCACCCCATCATATTCTCACATTCCTTGAATGTGGTATATTCAGCCATGTAAAACGTAGTTTTAGATATATGTCTGGATCTTTTTATGGAAGTAATATTTATTTTCATAAAAGTAATGGGAAGATTTATTGGTGGGAGAAAATTGATGGAGTGGGTAGCATTTTTGATGTACTATCTGGTCTTATTTTGTTCCTCTTGTTTCCTTCTATTTGCTAACATTTTTTTTTACTGTTTACTAAGTAATATTTGTTGCCTTAAGAAGTTGTATGATAAAGTGAAGAAAGAGCTTGCATGGTAGAATGCACTAGAAGATCTGCTATTTAAGCCTAAGCATCATGATACCAGTCCATGATATTAAACACTACTAAGTAATGTCTCCTATCAGAACGTGTAAGGCAACCAAATGATGTGTATTAGAGCTAACTTTACTAAAAAACAATATCCTGGCTGTCACAAATCTGCATATTAGTGACAAAGAATATTTACTGTAGTTCAGTGGAAATATGAAAGTGATCAGGAAAGACAACATGAAATCAAGAAATTTGAGTTGGCCATCAAGATCATCAAAGATGGAGAACAATTTACATAGGTTGAGAAATGAGAACATATATTAAATAAAGTTTAAAAGGTACATTGTGGTCAAATTATAGAAGTTTTGAATCCTGTATGAGCTTTTTACATTGGTCGTTGAAAGACTTTGAAAAGTGTAAGGTCGCAAAGTTGAATATAATGTGAGATGAACAGGTAAGATGAACATGAAACTTACCGCCCAGTTTTTGAGACTGCAAGGATCTATTCTTGATAATTACAGTAGTCAAAATTGAGAGTATCCCAGGCAAACTGGAATGTATGGTCACCCAAATTATAGAACATGGTGTGCATTAGGGATGCACTTAAGAGGATGGAAGCAGGAAAAGTGAACAGTGACATTGTCTAGATATGAAATATGAGGGCCTCGACTACAATGATAATAGGGAGGATAAAATGAAAGCAAACAATTCAAAGGCACATGCAAAGACAAATGGATAGTATTTAGTGTTTGCTTGATGTGGCTACAAGAATGGGTAAAAATGATGCCTATTTTGGCTGGATATGTCTAAAAGTATATATCACTCTTAAAAATTAGTAAATCTATACTACAAGCTTCAATGTTAACATGTGTCAGAGAAAATGAAAGAAAATGGTATGTATAGAATGTTATGGAATTCTAATGCAAAGATACCATGAATTTTACAAACGGAACTGAAATTTTTTACTAGACAATGAGGGCAAAGGACTAAGTTGTATTTATTGTTTTGTCCACCAAAATCTAGTTCAGTCCATGGCACATAGTAAGCATTTCATTGATATTGTTTTGATTAACCTTAAAAGGAAGTTTCTACTTAAAACTCTGTTTTTAATGTTATCTAGCCTAGGAAATAAATTATAATACTCCTAATAAGGTGTATTAGAGAACAATTTTATTGTGATAATAATTCAATTCACAAACCTCATCCCAAAGCTTACTGCCCCAGGTACATCATGGAAGAGTGAATAACATCCATTTCTAATAAATGAAATAAAGTCATCCAGTGTCTTTACTAAATCAGGATAAATGACAAGGCTATGGGACAGAAAAAATCAATTAAGTCCATTGATATTGTTTTAGCTCACCTAATAATTATGACAAAAATACCATGAAATCAAAAACGTATAACCATTAATGCCTTTAATTTATCTAATTTTATTCTGAAAGGGAAAATAAGAAATAAAAAAACGGCTTCATAAAACCACTGATGCAAAAGCATTAAGAAACATGAATTCCCCTTAGATGAATTGCCAAACCCCTATTCTTTGCTTTGAGACTCTCCCTAAAGTATTTATGTAGGAGAATAAACCAATTTTCATGGCTTGGTTAATATTATTTTTAGAGGAAGGAAGTTCACCTACTAACATAGTGAAACAAATCCTCCCATTGGCAAAGAAAATAATTCAAAATTACTGTACATTATAGACATCTCTTGTAATTGCCATTTACTTTCTTAAGGTAGTATTTTAATTAATGCCTTATTAGATTATAGTTGCATAGTTCTGGACATATATAGGATTTTTTTTTTTTTAAGGAATTCCTTTATTTTATTTTTTATTTATTTATTTTTGGCTGTGTTGGGTCTTCGTTTCTGTGCAAGGGCTTTCTCTAGTTGCGGCAAGCGGGGGCCACTCTTCATCGCGGTGCGCCGGCCTCTCACTATCGCGGCCTCTCTTGTTGTGGAGCACAAGCTCCAGATGCGCAGGCTCAGTAGTTGTGGCTCACGGACCTAGTTGCTCCGTGGCATGTAGGATCTTCCCAGACCAGGGCTCGAACCCATGTCCCCTGCACTGGCAGGCAGATTCTCAACCACTGCGCCACCAGGGAAGCCCTATAGGATATATTGAAGGCTCAACCTGACCTACTTTGGAGGAAGAAAAAGCAATGTTGATCAAGTATATGATGAGAATTCACTTTCATGCATCAACCTTAACCAGTAGACAGTACTGAACCTCTGAAGAGCTTTTGTGCCAGCTTCATAGCTTCTTGCCTTTACCCATTATTTCAGCCACACAGCATTTATTCTGGGCCATCTTCAACAAGCTTTATTTGCATCCCTGGTACCTCTTACTTCCTGCCCTAGGTCTTCTCCGGAGACATGGTATAGGGAGGCAGCTGGGAATCCTGCAGAAATTGTTTGATCCTCATGAATGTACTCCTTGAAAATGTGTGAGAGTTAACACTTCATATGGTGACACTTTATCAGTGGGGGATAGGAGCCACCAGATAGCTAAAAGCTTCCCTCCTTTGTCCCCAGGGTGGATAGTTTTGAGGTGTAGTTTCTAAGACTCCCCAGAAATTTTTGGTGGCATCAAGTGATGAGTCACCCTTAGTTGCAGTCATTGTCATATCCATCTTTCTATTGGTTTTTCTCCTTTCCTCACTCCAACTTGCTGGCATTCCAAAATAAACTACCTGACTTTAGGTCTTGGTTTCAGGCTCTGCTTTTGCCGAGAGGGTTGGTACTGGTATTAGCCCTAGAAAGCATACCTACAGGATAGGATTTGGGGACTGTATTATTTACTAGTCATCTGACAACAGGGGCCTATTACTGATAGGAAATACTGCCGGACAGCACCACCATGTGAGAGCTTTCAGAATCCTGATCTCTTAGCGTGGCACCTACAGAACATTACATTGGAACAAGGGTCTCAATTTATAATAAGAGACTCTACAATATGCACAATACCATGGGACCCACTGGTCTTCCCATATATCTCATCATCCAGAAATATCAAGACTGATAGAACCATAGATTGACCTCATAAAGTTTCAACTAAAATGCCAGCTCAGGGACTGCCACTGAGGGTTAGAGTTCTACCTTCTAGAATGTAGCATAGATGTTGAACCAATGATTGGTATGTTGTGCTACATCCTAAAAAATACTCAGCTGGGAACCAAGAAGTGGAACTAAGATGGGCCCCATTCATCCTAACTTCTACTGGCCTGCACTTGCAGAAACCATGGCCTCAACAGGGCAAGACAATTGAGGGATTCCTTGAGGGATGGTCTGAGTTACATCACCAGAAAAAAAAACACTGGAACAGCTGATAGGAGAAATGAGAGACCAAGAAATCTAGAACACATGGTGGAGAAGGATAGGAGGAAAATGGTGCATATTAATTAAGGACTCAGAGTGAGTTGGAGGAGCAGGAACTACAATTAGTCATAATGACTGTCTTTCATGAAACCTCATACAGTTTGGATTTGGCTGAAGGGGATTAGGATGGGGGTTAATGGAGAGTAAACACATATCTACATGTCTGAGTGGGGCATGGGTTGGATTGTATAAAATGCCTCTTTAAAGCACCTCAAATCCTCTTGGCTTCATCTCATATACTAGCATAGCTGTGGCAACTAATTTTGAGTGGGTAAAGCCTGAGAGTTTCTCATGTCAAGCATATATACTGAACCTCTTGCTTCTTACCCAAGTTCTTCTCTGATGCCTTGACATAAGAACTTGCAGGAAACTCATGTCTCTCACACATACACAATTTGGAAGTACTAAAGAGTTTATATCCCAGGAGCAATCTTTTATTCCACTAGGAGAGAGAATGACAATAAAGCTTCCCTTTTTTATCCTTGGAGGGAATGGTTTGGAGATACTTTTCCTGAGACTCCGCAACAGGTCCCAGCAACACTGAGAATTGATCACACACGGTGATGGCTAAGTCAATAATACACCAGGACATTAACTTCCCCTCCTTCCCTGTGCCACTCTTCCAGTCTCTCATTTACTGTTCCAATAGACAGGTTTTTGTCTCAGACATTGTTATATGGGTACCTAGCTTAAGAAAAAACATTAGTAAAGAAAGCAATTCATTCTGGTGTTAGAGGAGAAAAAAGCAACAGCTAGATCTAGACAAAATTTTGAAGTAGAAGAATTTGCCTTTCATGTTTGCTTGTTTTCCTCTTGAGAATCATTCTGTAATTATTCTCATTGATGTGCTGGGATCCCATGCTCTGCGTTTCATTGCTACTGACAAGTAAATGACATATCTGTTAACATATTTTGTAGAAAACAATATATAGGTCAATATGCAAAATGACTTTAGTTTTAATGATATATCACTATCTTCTAATACCTACCTATAACTCAACATTGACTTAAGAAATTTATTCCTGGGTTTGCCTAAAAACTACAATATTAATTTGTCATTGAAATAGAAAAATCATGTTTTCTGATTTTTATATTGGTAATTTTTGCTCTGATTTAGTAAAATTGTAAAAGTTCATTTAATTATTCAGCCTAAGTTGTTTATGCTTAACTGTGTCTACTACAACACTGTTTTTTTTTTTAAACATCTTTATTGGAGTATAATTGCTTTACATTGTTGTGTTAATTTCTGCTGTATAACAAAGTGAATCAGCTATACGTATACTTATATGCCCATATCCCCTCCCTCTTGCATCTCCCCCCACCTTCCCTATCCCACCCCTCTAGGTGGTCTCAAAGCACCGAGCTGATCTCCCTGTGGTATGCGACTGCTTCCCACTAGCTATCAATTTTACATTTGGTAGTGTATATATGTCCATACCACTCTCTGACGTAGTCCCAGCTTACCCTTCCCCCTCCTCCTGTTATTAAGTCCATTCTATACGTCTGCGTCTTTATTCCTGTCCTGCCCCTAGGTCCTTCAGAACTATTTTTTTTTTTCATTCCATATATATGTGTTAGCATAAGGTATTTGTTTTTCTCTTTCTGACTTACCTCACTCTGTATGACAGATTCTAGTCCATCCACCTCACTACAAATAACTCAATTTCGTTTCTTTTTATGGCTGAGTAATATTCCATTGTATATATGTGCCAAATCTTCTTTATCCATTCATCTGTCGACAGGCACATAGGTTGCTTCCATGTCCTGGCTATTGTAAATAGTGCTGCAATGAACATTGTGGTACATGACTCTTTTTGAGTTATTTCATTTCTTTTTACGGCTGAGTAATATTCCATCATATATATGAGCCACATCTTCTTTATCTATTCTTCTGTCGATGGACACTTAGGTTACTTCCATGTGCTGGCTACTGTAAATAGTGCTGCAATGAACATTGGGGTGCATGTGTCTTTTTGAATTATGGTTTTCTCAGGGTATATGCCCAGTAGTGGGATTGCTGGGTCGTATGGTAGTTCTATTTTTAGTTTTTTAAGGAACCTCTGTACTGTTGTCCATAGTGGCTGTATCAATTTACATTCCTACCAACAGTGTAGGAGGGTTCCCTTTTCTCCACACCCTCTCCAGCATTTAGTGTTTGTAGATTTTTTGATGATGGCCATTCTGACGGGTGTGAGGTGATACCTGATTGTAGTTTTGATTTGCATTTCTCTAAAGATTAGTGATGTTGAGCATCCTTTCATGTGTTTGTTGGCAATCTGTACATCTTCTTTGGAGAAACATCTATTTAGGTCTTCTGCCCATTTTTGGATTGGGTTGTTTGTTTTTTTGATATTGAGCTGCATGAGCTGCTTGTATATTTTGAAGATTAAATCTTTGTCAGTTGTTTCATTTGCAAATATTTTCTCCCATTCTGAGAGTTGTCTTTTGGTTTTGTTTATGGTTTCCTTTGCTGTGCACAAGCTTTTAAGTTTCATTAGGTCCCATTTGTTTATTTTAGTTTTTATTTCCATTTCTCTAGGAGGTGGGTCAAAAAGGATCTTGCTGTGATTTATGTCATAGAGTGTTCTGCCTATGTTTTCCTCTAAGAGTTTTGTAGTGTCTGGCCTTATATTTAGGTCTTTAATCCATTCTGAGTTTATTTTTTGTATGGCGTTAGGGAATGTTCTAATTTCATTCTTTTACGTGTAGCTGTCCAGTTTTCCCAGCACCACTTATTGAAGAGACTGTCTTTTCTCCATTGTATATTCTTGCCTCCTTTATCAAAGATAAGAAATTAAAGATGATACAAACAGATGGAGAGATATACCATGTTGTTGGATTGGAAGAATCAACATTGTGAAAATGACTATAATACCCAAAGCAATCTTCAGATTCAATGCAATCCCTATAAAACTACCAATGGCATTTTTCACAGAAGTAGAATACAAATTTTCACAATTTGTATGGAAACACAAAAGACCCCGAATAGCCAAAGCAATCTTGAGATACAACACTCTTTTGTTCTAAATCCAGTCATTAAAAATCTAAGGATAGTGCTGTGCAACTATGTATGTACAAGCATTTTTTGTTTCTTCCATTTGCCTGTACTCTTTACATCATTTTTTTTTATAATATGGAATAATTTTCAAGTTGGAAAAGATAAAACTAAGATATAATGTGAAAATAAAGTGCCCATGGCTGTTTGGTGTGAGAGTAACAATCATAACTGGGAGTGAACATTTTCTGCCATTTGCTTCATTTTTATGATTACTCATGGCTACATAGTTGTGTTTAAAGTTGTAGATGCAGGAGTTCTGCCTCTAAACTTGTAGAAGTGACAATGATGAAGAAGTTTGTAGTAGAAAAGTAAATACTTTCACAAAACATAAAGAAGCATAAAGAAGAAAAATAAAATATAATTGGTTAATACTTGAGGCTATAGGGTGTACCACCTATCTCTTTATCAGTGTTCTAAATCTTTTTACATTTGTTGGCTCTATGTTCCTTTCGTTTTTTCATTCTTTTAATTGAAGTATAGTTGATTTACAATAACAGTTTCAGGTGGACAGCATAGTGATTCAGTATTTTTACAGATTATACTCCATTAAAAGCTATTACAAGATAATGGCTGTAATTCCCTGTGCATTGTATACTTGTTGCTTATCTATTTTATGCATTTTAGTTATACATTATAATTTGTGTCTCCTAATGTCACACCCGTAATGTGCCCCTCCCCCCTTCCCTTTCCCCTTTGGTAACCACTAGTTTGTTTTCTATATCTGTGAAAACAAACTATCTGTTTGTTTTCTATTTTTGTTTTGCATATACATTCGTTTGTATTATTATTATTATTATTATTTTTTAAACCCACCTTAATATAATGTTGTGGGGTTTTTTTGGTTTTTTTCTTTTAATTTTATTTATTTATTTATTTATTTATGGCTGTGTTGGCTCTTTGTTTCTGTGCGAGGGCTTTCTCTAGTTGCGGCAAGCAGGGGCCACTCTTCATCGTGCTGCGCGGGCCTCTCACTATCGCGGCCTCTCTTGTTGCGGAGCACAGGCTCCAGACGCTCAGGCTCAGTAGTTGTGGCTCACGGGCCCTGTTGCTCCGTGGCACGTGGGATGTTCCCAGACCAGGGCTCGAACCTGTGTCCCCTGCATTGGCAGGCAGATTCTCAACCACTGCGCCACCAGGGAAGCCCGGTATTATTTTTTTAGATTCCACATACAAGTGCTATCGTACAGTATTTCTTTCTCTGTCTGACTTATTTCACTAAGCAATTTGTTTCTAAGCAATTTATTTCTCTAGGTTCATCCACGTTTGCTCTCAGTGGCAGAATTTCATTCTTTTTTATGGCTGAGTAATATTCCATTGTACATATATACCACATCTTCTTTATCGATTCATCTGTTGATGGACGTTTAGGTTGCATCCATATCTTGGCTATTGTAAATAATGCTGCTATGAATGTTGGGGGTGCATGTATTTTTTTTTTGATTTAGTGTTTTCGTTTTTCTAGCTATATACCCAAAAGTGGAATTACTGGATCACATGGTAGTTCTATTTTTGGTTTTTGGAGGAACCTCCATACTGTTTTCCATAGCAGCTGCACAAATTTACATTCATACCAACAGCGTACATGGGTTCCCTTTTCCTCACATCCTTGCCAACATTAGTCATTTGTAGACTTTTTGATGATAGCCTTTCTGCAGTTGTGAGGTGACACCTCATTGTTGTTTTGATCTGCATTTCTCTAATGATTACTGATGTTGAGCATCTTTTCTGGTGCCTGTTAGCTATCTGTATGTCTTCTTCGGAAAAATGTCTTGGCCATGTTGGGTCTTTGTTGCTGTGCACGGGCTTTCTCTAGTTGCGGCCAGTGGGGGCTACTCTTTGTTGCGGTGGGCGGGCTTCTCATTGCAGTGGCTTCTCTTGTTGCGGAGCATGGCCTATAGAGCACAGGGTCAGTAGTTGTGGCACATGGGCTTAGTTGCTCCGCGGCATGTGGGATCTTCCAGGACCAGGGATTGAACCTGTTTCCCCTGCGTTGGCAGGCTGATTCTTAACCACTGTGCCACGACGGAAGTCCTGGAAAAATGTCTATTCAGGTCTTCTGCCATTTTTCGATTGGATTGTATGTTTTTTTGATACTGAGCTGTATGAGCTGTTTATATATTTTGGGTACTAACCCTTTGTTCGTCATATCATTTACAAATTTTTTCTCCCAGGTTCTTTTTATTTCATTTACATGAATTCCTTTGCCTTGCAAAAGCTTTTAAATTTAATTAGGTCCCATTTGTTTATTTTTGCTTTCATTTCTTTTACCTTAGCAGCCAGATCCAAAAAATTGTTGCTATGATTTATGTAAAAGAGTGTTTGCCTATGTTCCCTTCTAGGGGTTTTATGATTTCAGGTCTCACATTTAGCTCTTTAATCCATTTTGTGTGTATTTTTGTATAAGGTATGAGGAAATGTTCTAATCCCATTCGTTTACATGTAGCTGTCCACTTTTCCCAGCACCACTTATTGAGTACTATCTTTTCTCCATTGTATATTCTTTATTCTTTTGTTATAGATTAATTGACCATAGGTATGTGGGTTTATTTCTGTGCTCTCCAGTCTGTTCTCCTGATCTACATACCTGTTTCTGTGCCAGTACCATACTGTTTTGAATACTGTTTGTTTGTAGCTTTGTAATATATTAGTATAGTCTGAAGTCTAGGAGCATAATACCTCCAGCTTTGTTCTTTTTTCTCAAAATTGCTTTGGCAATTTGGGGTATTTTGTGGTTCCATCTGAATTGTAGGATTATTTTTTCTAGTTCTGTGAAAAATGTCCTGGGTATTTTGATAAGGATTGCATTAAATCTGTAGATTGCTTTGGGTAGAATGTTCATTTTAACAGTATTAATTCTAATCCAAGAGCATGTGATATCATTTTATTTTTTGTATCATCAATTTCCTTCACCAATGTTTTGTAGTTTTCAGAGTATAAGTCTTTCACCTCCATGGTTACATTTATTCCTAGGTATTTTATTCTTTCTGATGAGATTTTAAATGGGATTGGGTTTTTTTTAGTTTCTCTTTCTGATATTTTATGATTAATGTACAGTAAAGCAACAGATTTCTGTATATTAATATTCTGTCTTGTAACCTTGTTGAAGTCATTGATTAGTTCTAATAGTTTTTGGATGGAGACTTTAGGGTTTTCTATAAAAAGTATCATGTAATCTGCAAAAAGTGACAGTTTTACTTCTTCCCTTCCAATTTGGATGCTTTTATTTCTTTTTCTTGTCTGATTGTTGTGTCTAGGACTTTCAATACTAAGTTAAATAGAAGTGGTGAGAGTGGGCACCCTTGTCCTGTTCCTGAATTTAGAGAAAAGACTTTCAGCTTTTCACTGTTGAGTACGACGTTAGCTGTGTGTTTGTCAGAAATGGCCTTTATTATGTTGAGATGTATTCCATTTATATCAACTTTGATGAGAACCTTTATAATGAATGGATGTTGAATTTTGTCAAATGCTATTTTTAGGCCTATTGAGATAATAATGTGATTTTCATACTGCTTTTTGTTAATGCGGTGTATCACATTGACTGATTTGCAAATGTTGAACCATCCTTATATCCTTGAAATAAATCCCACTTGATCATGATATATGACCCCTTTTATATATTGTTGGATTCGGTTTGCTGATATTTTGTTGAGAATTTTTAATCTATATTCATCAAAGATATTGGCCTGAAATTTTCTTTTCTTGTAGAGTGTTTATTTGGTTTTGGTATCAGGGTAATGGTGGCATCATAGAATGAATTTGGGAGTGTTCCCTTCTTTTCAATTTTTTTGAATAGTCTGAGAGGATAGGTATTAGTTCTTCTTTATATGTTTGGTAGAGTTCCCCTGTGAAGCCATCCAGTTCTAGACTTTTTTTGCTGAGAGTTTTTTGATTACTGATTCAATTTCATTACTACTGATTCGTCTATTCAGATTATCTATTTCTTCCTGATATAGTCTGGGAGATTGTATGTTTCTAGGAATTTATCTACTTTTTTTCTAGGTGTCCAATTTGTTGGTATATAACTTTTCATAGTATTCCCTTATGCTTTTTTGTTATCTCTGTGGTATTGGTTTTTATCTATCCTCTTTCATTTCTTATTTTTTTTGGGGGGGGGGGTCCTCTCTCTTTTCTTCTTGGTGAGCCAGGGTAAAGGTTTATCAGTTTTGTTTATGTTTAAAAAAAATTCATGTTTTATGGATATTTTCTGTAGTTTTTTAAAATATCTTTTATTCATTTACTCTCTGATCTTTATTATTTCCTCCCATCTGATGACTTGGGGCCCTCTTTGTTTTTCTTGTTCTAATTCCTTTAGATGTTAGGTAGGTTGTTTGTTTGAGATTTTTCTTGTTTCTTGAGGAAGGCCTGTATTGCTATAAGCTTCCCTCTTAGAACTACTTTTGCTGTATCCCATAGATTTTGAAGTGTTGTATTGCATTATTTGTCTCAAGGTATTTTCTGATGTCATCTTTGATTTCTTCCTTGACCCATCAATTTTTTAGTAGCACATTACATCTCCTCATGCTTGTCCTTTTCTCATTTTTATTTCTGTTATTGATTTCTACTTTCATATCATGTGGCTGGAGAAAATACTGATATAATTTCTGTTTTCTTGAATTTGTTGAGGCTTATTTTATGGCCTAGCATGTGATCTATACTGAAAAACTTTCCATGATGTGTACTCTGCTAGTTTGGATGTAATGTTCTGTAAATATCTATTAAGTTCACTTGATCTATTATGTCATTTAAGACCATCAACGTAAGTGAGGTGTTAAAGTCCCCTATAATTTTATATTGTTTTTCAATTTATCACTTTATGTCTGTTAGTATTTGCTTTATATACTTAGGTGCTCCTGAATTGGGTGCATATATGTTAATGAGTGTAATATCCTTTTGTATTGATCCCTTTATCATTATAATGCCCTTTTTTGTCTTTTGTTAAAGCTTTTGTTTTAAAGTCTCTTTTGTCTGATATGAGTGTTGCCACCCCTGCTTTTTCTTGTCTTTTCCGTTTGCATGGAACATCTTCTTCCATCCCCTAACTTTCAGTCTGTGTGGTTCTTTATCACTGAAGTTTAGCTCTTTTAAGCTCTTCTAAGGGTCTTTTTTAAAAAAATCCAATCAACCACACTATGTTTTGATTGGAGCATTTAGTCCATTGACATTAACGTAATTATTGATAGGTATGTACTTATTAACCTTTTAGTACTTGTTTTCTGGTTGATTTGTGGTTCTTCTCTGTTCATTTCTTCTTTTTGTTTCTTCCCTTGTGGTTTGATAATTTTCTTTAGTAGTATTCTGGTGTTCTTCTTGGTTTTTGTATTTCTATTGTAGGTTTTTTTGATTTTTGGTTACCATGGGGTTCATATATGTTGAACTGTATCTATAATTATTGTTTGAAACTAGTAGATATTTAAGTTAAAACACATTCTAAAAGATATATATTTTAACGCCCTCCTCCACCTTTTATGTTTTTCATGGCATATTTTACATCTTCATGCTTATTCATTAACTGTTTATTGTATTTATAGTTACTTTTATAATTTTTGTCTTTTAATCTATGTACTGGCTTATTTAAGTGGTTGATCCTCAGTCCTTACTATATATTTGCCTTTCCTAATGGGATTTTCCCTTTCCTATAGATTCTTGCTTCTTTTCCATTTTGAGAAGACCCTCTAACATTTCTGTCAGGGTAAGTTTAGTATTGATGAACTCTTTTATTTATTGTTTGTCTGAGAAGTTCTTTATCTCCTCTTCTATTCTAAATGATAACCTTGTTGTGTAGAGTGTCCTATGTTGCAGGATTTTCCCTTTTAGCACTTTGAATATATCATACCACTCCCTTCTGGCCTTTAAAGTTTCTGCAGAGAAATCAGCTGATAGTCATATGGGGATTCCCTTGTAACTGACTCTATGTTTTTCTCTTGCTGCCTTTAGAATTCTCTCTCTAACTTTTGCCTTACTAATTGTGATATGTTTTGCTATGAGTCTGTTTGCATTGATCTTGTTTGAGACCCTCTGTGCTTCATGTACCTGGATATCTGTTTCTTTCTCAGATTTGGGAAGTTTTCACCATAATCTCCTCAAACACATTGCAATCCTCTTCTCTCTCTCCTCTCCTTCTGGGACCCCTATAATACAAATGTTGGAATGCTTAATGTTATCCCAGAGATCTCTTAAATTGCTTTCACTTTTTAAAATGTTTTTTTTTCTCTTTTTGCTCTTCTGATTGGATGATTTCCATTATTCTGTCTTCCAGATTACTTATGCATTGTTCTGTATCACTTAGTCTTCTATTCATTCCTTCTACTGTGTTTTTTATTCCAGCTATTGAATTCTTCATTTCTGATTGAGTCATTTTTATTTTCTAGTTCCTTGTTAAAATGTTCATGGTTTAGATCAATTCTTTCCCTAATTCAGTTAACTTTTTTTTTTTTTAAAGTCAATGGGTTTTTTTGTTTTTTGTTTTTAATTAATTAATTTATTTATTTATGGCTGTGTTGGGTCTTCGTTTCTGTGTGAGGGCTTTCTCTAGTTGTGGCAGGCAGGGGCCACTCTTCATCGCGGTGCGCGGGCCTCTCACTATCGCAGCCTCTCTTGTTGCAGAGCACAGGCTCCAGATGCGCAGGCTCAACAATTGTGGCTCACGGGCCCAGCCGCTCCACGGCATGTGGGATCTTACCAGACCAGGGCTCAAACCCACGTCCCCTGCATCGGCAGGCAGATTCTCAACCGCTGCGCCACCAGGGAAGCCCCAGTTAACATTTTTATTACCAGTGTTTTGAATTCTTTATCTGGTAAAGTGTTTATTTCTGTTTCATTATTTATATTTTAGGTGCTTTGTCTCACTCTTCCCATTGAGAGTAGTTCCTCTGCCTTTTCATTTTGCTTAACTTTCTCTGCCTCTATGAATTTAGGTGAAACTGTTACCTATTGTGGTCTTAAAGTGGTGTTCTTTGGTGGGAGCATCCCTATACAGACTTTGTGTGCCCAGTGCCTTTGTTAGGAGATTTGGATTTGACATGGACACAAGTCACATCTTCCTCAGGGTGTGTGGTGTTTATCACCTTGGTAAGGAGTGAAGCTGGAGATGGAGGGGCTAAAGGTAATGCCAGGTGTGAGATGGGACTTCCCCTCTGCTCAGTGGCCATCACCACCCTGTCCAGGGTGGGGTCTGATCCCAAGCTGCTGGAGCAGAAGCCCAGAGGGTCAAGCCCGAGATGGCTCTTTTCCTGTTAAGTTTGTGCTTTTCCCTCTCCCTGCACTGGAAACTTTACCTCAGAGGAGGGGAGGACCAAAGCAAGTGTTGCCTGTGCACAGATAGAGGTTCAATGTATTGCCTGTGTAGGCATCCATGGCTCCATTCAGACACATTCTCAGGTGCAATCTCCCTTTGTCCCTCACAGCCAATCACTTTCCCCTGCCTCTGCCACCTTACCCCATTGTGGAACCACTCAGTGGGGCTGGCAGGGGCCTGCATGGTCTCTTGGCATGTATTGGAATGTTAGATGTGGTGGGGCATCTGCCATCAGAGATCTGGATGGCTTCTAAGGTGCAGCTTGAGTAAGCTCTAACAATGGCTACTACTGCCCCAGCTGAGCTCCATTTCAGGACCAGGTCACCTCTGTCTCACAGTCAAGTCCTTTCTCTGGTCATAGCTCCCCCAGATCCAGTGCTGCACTGTGGCATGGAGTGAGCCAGCCTGAAGCATTTGCTAGGCTCAGGCTTGGATGGATGGTGAAGTACTTGCAGTAAACACGGTGGCCACCAGAGCAGACCTTTCTCCATTCTGCCTCAGGGTCTAGCCAACCCATGCGTGCCCCTCATGATTGGAGTCCAGGGTTTCCCCAGCTATTCTATATGTCACAGCCTTCCTCCAACCAGCCAAGGGGCTTGTCTCCTCCACCCAGGACCCCAGGATGGGGACACCTAATCTGTGGCTCAACCTGCTAACTCCTCAGGGCAGGTGTCCCTCATGGAATTTCCCTTTTCCTTTGAATCCTTTTCCAGGGGCACAGGTCCTAACTTGATCACTTTTATTCCTTTTCTACCTGATTATGTGTGTCTCTTTCTGACAGCCTTGGTTGTACAGGGGTCTTTCTGCCAATTTCCAGTTAGTTTTCAGTGAGAATATTTTCATATGGAGATATATTTTTGATGTGGGGAAAGGTGAGTTCCACATCCTCTTACTCTGCCCTCTTGATCTCCTCTTAGGTCTGTGTTTCTTGAAGCTGTGGGAATTATAAGTTCACATTAGTTTGGCAATTAATACTTTTCAGGTGTCTTCAGATAGTTTGCATACATTGTCTCATTCCTTAAAAAGCACAACAAATACATGCTAATAATTGTGAAAGCTGGGGATCAACTAGATTATGTGACTCTACCTAAGGACTCAGCTCCTATTCAATCAGTGAATAGCTAACATCAGTGTTTTTTTTGTCCTTCTTGTATGTAATTTGCCTCCATTTACTTCATGACCAGAGTAATTTAAAATTTTTTCTTATTTACATAGTTCACCATTGTCCTTTAATGAATGCAAAAAAAAACAGTTGAATACATTGTAATTTATTAACGAGCTATGTGTATCCCTCTATGCATATTCTCAAAATTGCTAAATCAGTGGGTTTAATAAAGAGAAAGACAGTTATGGTCAAGGGGCTAATTCCCTGGTGAGACTAAAATTATCAGAGCTTTTTCAAACTGTAAAATCAAACATGAGTTAAAATATCATTATTCATTTATTACATGATTGTGCTGAAGAAATATGAAAAGAATGGGGATATTTATTATTAATAGACATAATACACGAGATGGTTTGATAAAACTTGGAATTAAACCCACAGTAAGAAAACCAAATGTGAAGACACAAAAAGGCAGGCTATCCTCAAATATTACTACTGACAAGAAGCACTCAGAGACTAAATAATAGTCCTTTATCTTTAACCACCTCATTTATTGGCAGCTTCATCTTTCTAATTCTTCAGGCAAAAAAACTTGCATAATTTTTGACTCCTATCTTTCTCTCAGAACTTACATGTAATCCATTATCTACCCCTGATAGCTCTACATTCACATTTTATGCAGAATCCAGCTGTTCTTCATCTTCACTGTAACTACTCTAATCCAAAAATCTAGCAGTCTTTAGCAGTTTCCTTGATTCGACCCTTGCCCCCTTTAGTCACTTCTAAACAAAGGAAGGCTGTTAAAATGTGTTAGATAATGTTACTTCAGCTCAAAACCTTTGGACAACTTCTTTTCTCATGCAGAGTAAAAGCTAAATTCATTAAAATGGAATACAGGCCCTAGATGATATTGGTCTGTTGCCCCTTATACACAGCTCTCTATCTTATCCACTATTACTCTCTTTCCATTTCACTGCATTCCACCATCCTGTCCTCTCCTCTTCTGGGACATATCAAGCACACTGAGTCCTCAGGACCTTAGCATTTTCTGTTTGCTCTGCTTAGAATTTTCTTTACTCATGTGGTATGGCTCATTACCCCAGCTCCTTTAAGTCTTCATATAAATGCCACATTCTCATTAAGGCTTGACCTTATTTAAAATTCCAAAATCCCCTGTCAACTCTGCTTATTGGCCTTCCTTTATCTTACTCCATTACACTATCACCAGCTTACATATAATATATATTTTACTTATAATATATTTTATAAACTTATTATATATAAGTGTATATAAATATAATATAATATATACTTATATATAATATTTACATATAATATGTATTTTACTATATTTTATAAACATATATAAGTATATATATAAATATATATATAATATATATACTTATATATAATATTTACATATAATATGTATTTTACTATATTCATCTTGTTTATTGTCTGTATCCTTCCATTGTAAAAATGAATAAGGGAAATTTGTTTTCTTCAGTGTTGTCTTTACTATATGACATATGGTAGGTGCTCAATAAATATTTGTTGAACGGAAGAATGAATAGCATAAGAAAAAGGCCTTCTAAATATTTTGAGGGTAGAATGTTTTCCTCATGGTTGAGCACTTAGAAATTATGAAGGCCTGATCTGAATTCTCCAATTAAATTATATTCATTTTTGGTGGATGAAGCACCTCAAAACTACTCAATAATGAGATTTTTTTATAGTTAAATCTATTTTTCATTTTCTTAATCTGTATCATTTTCTTCCTCTTATTAGTGTAGTGGTGATCTTTACTATCACTACCTGTCACTTCATAGTGTTAATGTGTATGTGAAAAGAATGAAAAACTGAGTTGGCAAAATGATAACTGCAAAGAACTATACAGTTCTTAGCATAAGTCAGGTGGTCATTGTTTGGGGCTATAGTTGAAAGAATGTAACCTGCATTTAATTTTGGAACTTCTTGGAAAAATCATGAAAATCCTCTGACTTTCTGTCTTTTAAGCTGTACAATAAGAATGTTACTGGTTCTGTTCCACAGACTATGGAAGGAAGGGAAGGAGGGAGGGAGGAAGGAAGGAGGGAAGGAGGAAGGAAGGAAGGAAGGAAGAGAGGAAGGAATGAGGGAAGGAGGAAAATTTTAAAACTGAGACTGTTTATGGCAAATGGGTTTTGAGCACCATTTTTGGGGTTTGGAGAATATTCCAGCATACACTCCTCCACAGGATTAATGTAAAATGTGCTTTTCTCTCACACTGCATTATGCTTACACAGCTGTAGTAACTCAATTACCTTTAGCAACCCAACAATAATTTTTGTTATTAAAAGACTTTGTAGACATGAGTACACTATCTTATATAATTATAAAATCTACTATAATCTGTTCTCAATTGCTTTCCCTGAATACATTCAATTCATTCCTTTAATGCTGTCTCTGGACCATGTCTTCATTTTGATTACCATGCCTTGAAATATTCTCAACATTTCAACTGCATATGGACCCCAAGGGTCTTAAAACAAGTTCATTACTAGGGAAGCATCTCAGCACTATTATACAGAGCAGCATGGTTGAATGGAATTTTCATGATCTTTATATAAGCCTTAAGGAGCATAAATACCTTAGAAGAAAAGTGCACCATGAAACTTGGACACTCGTCTCTACTATTTATGACAACGTTTCTTTCTAAATCTGCTTTGTTTTTTGATCAGGACAAATTTAATTTTATTGTACTTTCCAAGTCTTGGTCTTATTTTAAAAAACATTTTGACTTATGTCCTTTATATAGTAGTTCCCAAAGAGCATTAAAGTGAATGTAAAATGGTGAAATCAGTGTTAGTTCATATCAGTGAGCAAGTATTGCTTCAGATTTTATTCTTTGCACAAAATTTTTCAACCCACAAATTTGTCATTCTATCAAGTGGAAGATATTTCTTCCCTCAAGCAATTCCTTGACTACCTCCTCAGTGCTAAGTGTATGTTCTAATAATTGCTCTTCCTCTACTGAGGAAATAAACACGACAAAACTAGCATTTTTTTGGAAGTCCTCTCCATGTGGTTTTCTACTCCTCTTTAATCTGAAGATCCGGTCGGACATTGAAAACATTGATATTAAATATTCTTTCTTTACTCTAAATCCTGCCATCACAATCACTTACTGCAAGTCTCATGTAGATGTTTTATCCAAACACCATTTTCTAGGTATTTCCTAAGTAACTTGACTCTCTGTGTTACTCACACCCATGGTGATAGCCTAAACCTTGCCACCTCCTAGTACAATTACAGATCAGAAATCTTAACTTTTCAGCTGCTCTCTTGCTGAAAACAACAATTTTCCCACCCAGACTTCTCATAAAACAACACACTGTTACACCCACTCTATGAAATTCTACAATCTTCCACTGTATTGATCCTCATATTTTTTCAGGGTCTAAGAGGGGCTTTCTTATTTTCACTTTCCTAGACAGTCTATGACCCTTGATTCATCACCTGAAGCACTTTTTCGCCATCACTCTCAAATCTCTCCCATCTCCAGTCCTTCTACTACACCCATCTGACCAAATAAATAAATAAATAAGTAAAGGCCTCTCTAACCTTGAATCAATCTTAATATTTCTTTTTATTGCTTCTAAGCTTCTAAACTTGGACTAGGTAAAACACCTCAGCCATGTACACTGGTAACAATAGAAATTCAGGGAACCCATTGTCTTTTTCCCTAAAGCTTTTCTTCTTCTGTTATCTCAGTTAGTAGTACACTTAACTATCCAGTCACCTAGACTGTAAGGAGACAATCTAAATCCTTTCTGTCTCCAAATCTTCACATCATTGTACTCATGAAATTCTAATGATATTTCTTTAAAAGGATTTGACATTTTAACAGATGTTTTATTTTTGTTTGTTTTTGTTTTGGCCATGTGGCACGTGGGATCTTAGTTCCCCGACAAGGGATCGTACCTGCCTCCCCTGTATTGGAAGCACAGAGTCTTAATCCCTGGACCACCAGGGAAGTCCCTCTAATGATATTTGTCTCCAAGTTTTCTTAAGTTTGTTTTGTCTTTTTTTCCCCAGCCTTTTACCACTGGCCTATTTCATCCCTTAACATATCTTGTCTAGATTATTGTAAGAGATTTTGAAGTAGTTTTCTTGCCTCCAGTCCTGAAGCTTTATGAACAACACATTCATAACTATATCACTCCTCTGCTTAAAAACCATCAGGTGCCTCCTGCACTGCATTTAGGACTGAGCTAAAAGTACCTTTCTATGTGTCAGCAATATTTTCATCTGTATCATAGATCTAAGTATATTATGTTGTTATTTTATCTATAGGATTGTTTATTCCCACTAAATGTAAGTTCTTTGAGAGCTATGATCCTGTCTATTAAACTGTAAGCTGTTAGCAGAACTTCTAAAAAAATTTTTTGGTGGCTAATAAGTATTTGATAAGTAGAATAAATCATCCAGATTACTAATAGCAGAAACCAACCAACTTATATTGCAAGGTATGAAACAAAATGCTAACTCATAAGATTTTATTAATATCTATATAAGTGTGAAAATACAGTGCATATTCAAAATATTATGTCTTTGTTCTGAGTACTTAAGCTTGGATACTTCCATTTGGGTGGATAGTTTGTGTAGGTCAGGGGTAAATTTTGCTTTCTTTAACATATTACTAAATCCAATCACAAAGCTGTTCATTTGACCCTGAATATGTTGTGTCAGTTTATATCACTATCAAAAATGTTTACTATGAAAAGAATGCAGTGGCAATGTTTACAGATTCTGAGTTTCTGGCTCTTTTATACTTTCTCATTTTCCAGGTAAATACGCATTGGAACTTTCATGGATTCCCACATTATTTACATGTCTCCTGCATGATACATGGGTCAATGAGTGATTATTGCCTATCTAAGTTAAAAGTCATTATACAATTTTAGTTTCATCTTTTTAATCAGTGGTTATCAACAGTTTTGTCTCCTCTCCACCCCAGAAGACATTGACAATGTCAGGAGACATTTATGGTTGTCACAACTATGTAGAGGGAGCTAGGAGCTGGGAGCTACTGACATCTAATAGATAGAGCCCAGAGATACTGCTAAACATCCTACAGTGGACAGGACAGCCCAAAACAATGTCCAAATGTTCAGTGAGATCTTTAGGAAAGCCCAAAATGTCAACAGTGCTGGGATTGGAAGATCTTGGTTTAGATATGAATTTTCCACTTAATACTGACTTATATCATCGCACATTGTACTAAGTGTTGTTGGGAACCAAAGAAAGAATTCTATAAGAAACTTGTTTTCAAGGAACTTATAATCTAATGTAATAAGAGAAGACACCATTATTAGTTAATTATAGTTACTTATACATAGTTACACATATAAAATGGAGATATTGAGGAAGAAAATTTGAAATTATATGGAAGTTCAAAGAATTATTTCAATTGAGTAGGAATCTAAAAATCCTTTGAAGGAAACATTATTTTCATTTCATCTTAAGGGGTTAGTAGGATTTAGACATGCCAAGTCAGGGATAAGAAATTTCCAAACTCTGTAAAAGGGACTGTGACATCTTCTATTCTTATTTTCTTCATTATTTTTCTTCTATCTCTACAGTACATTTCATTACACATTTTCATACTACTTAATATGATTAAGTGATAGTATCCAATGGAATTAGCTTAATTGAAATTACTCAGTAACTATTTTTCAAACATGTTGCTAGACCCACAAATTCAACAATGATTTTTTTAGATGTTTAAAAAATATATATGGATATATATGTACATACATATATATGTATATATGTAAGTGTCCATGAAAACAGAGATGAATGAGCAATTAATTCATTTTATAGGAGAACATGAGAGACAAACACCCAGAAAAAATAAAATTTGGATTGAACTCTGTTAAATGAGTGTGAATTTGAGGACAGAGGAAAGAGAAGATACCACAGAGCAGGAATAAAGGCAGAGGTGTGAAAGTGCTTGTTTTTTGGAGAATAAGGCTGGATAACTATCTTGGTATCAGAGAGTAAATGGCCTTATGTGCATATTTAATTCACCTGTGTACTCTATAAACAAAGGTTTCATTAAACATTTCATTTAAATAACAGGGTAACCCAATATTAATTATTAGCATTTTATTTTGCTTTCAAATTCGGTGCCAGTGAATATCACATTTAGCACTCCATTTTATGTATGTATGTGCGTGTGGCAGGGGGTTGTTTTTGTTTGTTTGTTTTCTTTTGTTTTTGGTATTTGTAAGAGTTAACTCTGCTTTAAATTTCTCTGCCCACCTAAGACTTCCCTTTGAGACTGAGATCCTGGGATGCCTCCCACGCTCCAAATCACGTTTAATAATTGGTCTTCCTTTGACACTTGGCGCCAGTCTGAGACACAGTGCTGTGTAATCACAGCAAGAAATAGATTTTAGGGAGATGATCAAGGATCTGGCTGCGATAATTGGACAACTTTACATTTTGCGAGGTAGAAGTTTGCAATGAGCCTCATTTTATTATTTCTTCTAAGCTTATTCTCAGAACATATAGAAATTTTATGTGTCATAGAAGAATCAGGTGTCCCAGACTCCTTGCTCTTCCTTCTCTCCAAGTCTGATCAGTTATCACTGGTGACTGATGCCTGCCTTCTCGAGTCTCTCTAATTTTCTCCTCCTCCCCATTCCTATGTCAAATTCTCTGTTCTTGCTTCCACAGGGCCTTCTCCAACAGCTCCTCAACAATGGCCCTGAATTCAGGTTTCATTGAGTGCTGCAGAAAAGATTTAGGATACAAATTTTCTCCCGGTGCTTCCTTAGTTAAAACTTTTCTATGGCCTCTGCTGCCTATGGGATAAGACCCAAAGTCCTCAAAGAGACGCACTAAGACCATTTAAGTCTTAGCTCCAGCATCATCACTAGTCTCATGCCTCGTCCTAACAAGCGCACCCTAGATGTGTATGGAATAGAGACATTTGCTGCGTATACCATGCATGTTGGTAGCAGACAGGGAATCCTTTCAAGGGAGGACTGTGGCCAGCTGTACCTCCTTCATGTCTGCCTCTGCTTTTGAGCTGAGTCATGCTCTTCTCAGAGTGGCTCCAGGCAATGGCTGAGTAAGACTATGGTCCTACTGCCCTACTACTTCTGCCCACTGCAGGACCCTCTGACTAGAATCTTTGCTCCAGAGCCCCACATGGTGCTGCCAGAGCCTTTGCCAGGCTTATATTATGGTTTCAATTTCCCCTGCCTGATCCTGATCCCCCTCTTTTCTTTTCACAGGTCTGACTCTCTAATAAACTCATTACTTGGTTTCAGTTGCCATTTCCCAGAGGAACCAAGTGATACAAGGTTCAGTGTGCCTATGCAAGCTGGCCCTCAGCAAAGGGTACCTACTCTGTCCTTTTCATGGAGTTCCATCTCATCCATTCAGACTTTCCCTTTAAACTGAAGTCCAACAGTTCCCTTCTTCTCCGTCGTTGAACTGTAATTGTTCATTTACTTGTCTCTCTCCCAACACCTAGTCTTCCCGAGGAGAGAGATTTCCCATGCCTTACTTGACTCTATAACTTTAGTGCCTAAAATTATACCTGACAGATTTATTCACTTTCCGATTTAACAGAGTTTTAATTTAGTGTTTATTCAGTGAAAGGCCCTGTGCTGGAGATACAGATGTAAATAAGGAAAATAGGTTTTGTCCTTATTCAGTATACATATACATGGGAAAACTAATTACACAATTATTTATCTTTACTACTGAATAAGTGCAAGGAAAGAAAGTTAGAAGATTATAAGGATATAAAAAGCAGGATGGACCTGACATAGCTTGAAAGGTTTGGAAAAATTGCTTTGAGGAATTGTAAATATAAGCTGAATTCTGAAGGCTGAATAGGAATTAATTAGCTGAAGTAGGAGGGAACATGATAAATGTTTATTGAATGAATAAAATAATGTACTTTATGTTTATAAAACTATACTCCAGAGACAAATACAACAATTTTTATTAGTCACATCAGCTCTTTCTTTATTGTGACCAATTACATTTAATATATTTTTTTCTTCTAGGAAATATTTTATCCACATCTTAAATACTGTCTCCACAAAACCATTTACATGCACTTTTCTAGTTGTAAAAATGTCTAGTTTCAAATTTCAAGGTATCATCAGTTGATGGTGTAAGCACCTATATGAACCCAATGGAGTATTAGAGCTACCATTTTCCATGGTTTCCCAAATATCATTTATTTTTAATTTCTTCAATAAACCCTCTAAACAGGTATTTACCAACAGAATTGATTCTTACAAATGTTATTTATAGATGATGGCCAAGAGTATACTGATATATTCTGGCAACAGAATCTTCAATTTTAATGGCATTTCTTTAAAATATATTAAATAAATTTTTCCTTCTAAATATCTTCTAATAGTTCTAGGTTCATAGAAGTTATTCATTTGCAATATGTTTAATCAAAGAGAATTGAACTGCTGAAATGTAAGAAACATAAAGTAATAATTTTTGGGAAAAAAAGTTACTGGAAATTTGAGAGTACAGCTTTTTGATACCAGATAGCTGGTTGGATTAATTTTTTATTTCACCACCATGTTGTTGGCCCCATGCAGACACAAATCTATTTCTTTCATTTCCACTTTCACTTCACTCCTTATGCCTCATTAGGCCTGCAATAGAGAAAAGGCTAGCACAAAATAAAGCTTAGATCAATCATTCCCCTATTGGCCAGAGAAAGCAAAATCAATCACTGACCATTCAAGTGGTTCTCAGCTATTGACTTTACACTTTCCTGATCTTGAGGTTACTGTACTGTTAATTGCACTGAAGTTGAGTGTCTGTGCTTCAGCATATTTTTAAACTATCTTTAGAGAATATACACTACTATATCGCTATTAATGTCTTATGTGACTAGATGAAGGTTGGGATCTATAACCTGTGATTAGAAGCCTGATAATAACACCCTAAAGCAGTTATGAAAAGCTCTTGTGTAGAAACTGTTACTAGTTTGCTGAAGAATTTATAGCTTTTAGTTTCAAACTGCATATTATATTGATTTTTTAAAATCTCTATATATTCATAATATAGTCACACAAGAAAAACATTAGTCCTAAACTATGAAAATAAAATTTTAAAATATCATGTGAAAATATATGATTTGTGTTGTTTGATACTTTTTTTTTTTAAAGTCAGTATTTTTTCTTTTTTTTTAATAATTTTTTTCAATTTATTTATTTATTTATGGCTGCGTTGGGTCTTCGTTTCTGTGCGAGGGCTTTCTCTAGTTGTGGCAAGCGGGGGCCACTCTTCATCGCAGTGCACGGGCCTCTCACTATCATGGCCTCCCTTGTTGTGGAGCACAGGCTCCAGACGTGCAGGCTCAGTAGGTGTGGCTCACGGGCCCAGTTGCTCCGTGGCATGTGGGATCTTCCCAGACCAGGGCTCGAACCCGTGTGCCCTGCATTGGCAGGCAGATTCTCAACCACTGCGCCACCAGGGGAGCCTGATACTTATTTTTAAAACTTCATTTTTCCTACAATCACAATTATTAAATCTAGTGGTTGATTATTACTATAAAATTATTTTTATAGTAATAATCATACATAATTTCTTACTTTGCACACAGTAGGCAGTAGGTGTTACAACTTTAGACAAGTTGCTTTTGAGCATGAAAATTGTTGTTCAACCATGACCTTTGCTGAGAAACAAAAGTAATTGACGTATGCCCAAAATACAGTCACATGACTATATTAAAAGGTGACCAACACCTAGATTTTCCAACTAAAGCCCCACGGATTTGAAATAGGTTAAATTTAGCAATGACTGTGAGCATGTTTGCATAAAAACAAAGTATCTAGAAGAAAATAAAATAATTCAACTTATCAATTAAATGTTGGGTAAATCAAAAGCTAAATGCATAGTGAAATAGAGTATAAAGTGAAGAAGCACAGAAATTATGTGCATGCTTTTAAAATAGCAAAGATTGAAAAAGAACATAGAAAAATGAAAAGTATAACTATAAATGGGGTCATCATTAAGGATTTTCTAAAAATGTATAATAAATAAAAATCAAAAACAAAAGTAGTGTATTTTAGTAAATATATATTTATTCATGTTTATATATTTAGTCAAATTTTCCCACAAAGGAAGTTTTTATTATTTTTCTTTCTGTCATTATCCATGACATTCATGCTTTAATTTTTTTCAGTCAACTCGTATTTATTAAGAAACTGATTTATTTTATCTTTTATATTATTTCTAGACAGGTATTTATACATTTTAAACAAACAAAATTAAATTTTAAAACGTTATCAACAGAGGACCTTCAAGATGGCGGAAGAGTAAGACGTGGCGATCACCTTTTTCCCCACAAATACATCAAAAATACATCTACATGTGGAACAACTCCTACAGAATACCTATTGAATGCTGGCAGAAGACCTCAGGCTTCCCAAAAGGCAAGAAAATCCCCACGTACCTGGGTGGGGCCAAAGAATAAAGAAAAAACAGAGGCAAAAGAAGAGGGATGGACCTGCACCTCTGGGAGGGAGTTGTGAAGGAGGAAAAGTTTCCACACACTAGGAAGCCCCTTCAGTGGTGGAGACAGGGGGTGGGGGGGGGGGGAAGCTTCAGAGCCATGGAGGACAGTGCAGCAACAGGGGTGCAGAGGGCAAAGCAGAGAGATTCCTGCACAGAGGATTGGTGCCAACCAGAACTCAACAGCCTGAGATGATTGTCTGCTCACCCGCCAGGGCAGGTGGGGGCTGGGAGCTGAGGCTTGGGCTTCAGAATTCAGATCCCAGAGAGAGGACTGGGGTTGGCTGCGTGAACACAGCCTGAAGGGGGCTAGTGTGCCACAGCCAGCCAGGAGGGAGTCCGGGAAATATTCTGTACCTGCCTAAGAGGAAAGAGACCATTGTTTCGCGGTGCGTGAGGAGAGGGGGTTCCTTCCCTGTCTGCCCACAAAAGGCAGAGCACTGCCTAAACGAACTCCAGAGATGGGCGCAAGCCACGGCTATCAGCTCAGACCCCAGAGATGGGCATGAAACGCTAAGGCTGCTGCAGCCACCAAGAAGCCTGTGTGTAAGCACAGGTCACTATCCACAGCCCCACACTTAGAAGCCTGTGCCAGCCTGCC